>NC_134951.1:95290810-95592643 GCF_965638725.1 Aptenodytes patagonicus
GAACAATTCAGTTAATCATGTTGTCTGCAGACCATTGTTTAACCTGTAAATATTAAATTAGAAAAACATAGCCATATGATATTTGTCACAAATATTGAAAATGGCACTTGAAACATAAACAGTGATGGCTGAAATTCAGAATCCAGCTGGAAAATAATCATGTAAGAGAGAACATGTGTAAACTTTTTGAGATTAAATGCTAAAGATTACTTTTCACACAAATGTATCATCATGTTTAATTCCTGTTTTAACTGTACTTTAGAATCAGTGAAACTGAAACGAAATGCGTTATGAAAAGAGCCTCTCTACTTGGATAGATTTATTTGATTCTGTATCGTCTCCGAGACACTTCAAATAATTTCCCGCTGTAATCCACACCATGTTCTCCTGTTGCAGTCAATTACTGTTTTTCCTGCATAAGGACTGCAGAATGTGGACAGGGGTTTGTATCTCAGTTGGGGTATGTCTAGATTGCAGCTTGCAGTATAGCTCAGAGAGGCCCACGCTAGCTTTAATTAAGATAATTTGGCTACCGGTATTGTTATAACTGCAGTGCACCATGAAACCCAGTAAGGACTACATTTTCCTGCCAAGGAGCAAGAGAAATTAGTTTGCATGGAGCTCTGTCATGCTGTGGGTACCCTAGCTAGGTTTTTCAAAGCTAGCGCTACAAACTGAGAGCAGGGGAAAGTCTGGCTTGTAGCATTAGCATCCCCCATTTAGCAGAAGGTGTGCATGACTGCCTGATAGATGTGAATAAGGCAAAACGTTGCCTCAGATTTCTCAAAATACCCTGAAACACATATGTAACACGTACATATGTGAGCAACTTATTCTTAACAACACAATTTTTTGTTTTCTCTTTCTCCTAGCTGAATTTACTGATTTGTGTCCTGAAGGAAAAGGTTTCATTCCCTCTGGAGAATCATCTTACGGGCTTCTTGCTCAGAATTACAAAGGTCGGTACTGACTTGTATGAAGTTTATTTCAGAAGTTCTGGTAGTTGACTGACTAGAAATGTGAGCCAGCAATGTAAACATACTAATTCAAATTTTATTAGGTGACAAAACCAGCTTGTGGTATGAAACATTACTGAAAATCATCGTTTGACAGATTGTTAAGAATGTCAGTTATATAGTCTGTGTGATAGTCTGGTTTAATTTATACTAAGTGCTATAAGTGAGAGTAGGTACTGAGACCACAAACCTCAAATACTCATTTACATATGAAATACAAAGCCACCTTAAATTTGTAAATAAATGTATGGGGAATTGGGAGAGAGAAAAAAAGTTCTGTTAAACATTAGACTTACAAGTGAGAATGGATATAAAAACTGAAGAGAAGTTCAGCAACGATGTTCTTATTACAGAACTTCATGAAATAAGTATTGAACAAAAGATTGTAGGGAAATGCAAGTGACAGAAGGGGTTTGTGGGTGTGGGTGGGAGGGAGTTTGCATCACTAAGAAGGAAGAGTGAGATCAACGAATTCCTTTTTAAGTTTCAGAAGTAGCCATCAATATTAACAAATTGTGAAATTAATTTTACTTTGCATAAACACACTGTATTTGTGTTAGCTAAAATGAAGTCAACGTATTATCTTTGGGTTACATAGCAGCTACAGGGTCTTTAGAAAAGCACACACATTTTATATATTTGTTCCTATTGGAATTGCTTTTTTACAAATCAAGAACTAAATGTAGAAAGTACTGTGTATTCATATCACATAAAAATGCAGTAAAATTTAGTATTTTTAAAAGACCTTAATAGAGGCATAGTATCACATGGTTGGTAGATAAGCATTTGTCAGAGTTGCTTCTAGCTAAATCACTAATCTGTCAGACCTAATTCTGAGAGATGACAAAAACTGGTGGGACTTTAAAAGATTGTCACATGTACTTTTGCAAACTGTCCTTCCTCACTGACTAGGACACTACTAGGTCAGTTTTCCTGTCAAGTTAGTGAGTAGACCATGATTGAGTTCAGTTCTCTGTCCTACTAGTATCTTTTTGTGTTATCCTCAGCAGGTGTTTCTTTGCATCTGGAAGTGCATGGGACATGGAAAAGATACTAAAGATTAGAAGGCACTAATACCCAGATTAATTCAAACTCATGTGGGCATTTAAATGGGGTAACTCACGTAAGACCTCCACTCTCTGGAGGTGTCACTTTGTCCACCAACTTGGAGGAGAGAACAAAGTGCCATAGGATGAATCCCGACCTGAGACTGATGGCAGCAGGGACCAGTGTTGGACAGACTGACAATTTACATCTAGACAAGTCAGAACACTGTCACAGAGCTCATCTTAAAGGACCTCATACTCTCTGAGAGTATTTTTATTCAGGGATTAAGTGTGTTGTTTATCTTTGCAGATCTAAGATTTCTGTATATCTTTGCAATGTAGATTTGGGACATGCTGTGTGTGCAGTATGTCCAAATGTGTCTCAGAGAAAATCTGCATTGTTTTTGTTGTGCTACCTCAGGGTTGATAATATCTCTAGCTGCCATAAATATTGAAGTGTGGAAATAGTTCATGTGGAAATATCTTCCACAAATCCTTGCCATAATAAGACTTTTTCTGTTTTCAATGTTTATTTTGTAATAACTGTAGGAATGGCACAAAGGACAAATAATAAATGGACAAGTACTTTCAGTAACCGTTACACTAACTCATATGTTCCTGTTGCTTTTGTCCACAAGCTTCTGCTTGTAGGAGCAACTCCTGTTTTCTTAATTGGAATTATCTGTCAGAAGTGAATATACTCAGCTAGCCTTCCTTGACTCTACTTCCAGGCTTTCCCATTTTTCCCCAGACACAAATCCATGTTCCACAGGGAAAAGGCAGATGTGTACATGACATTTCTTATTAATCTTTGCATTGTTCTTGCTGCTAAACAGTCAAAATATTTAATGTTTGAAGCCACTTAGTGGCTGCAAGAGTGGCTGTAAAAATAAGTAGCTTTGTAGCACTTCCAGTTCTTCTGGAAAAAGTAACCATTTGAATAATTAACCTTTAAAACTGCTGTACAGCTGGAAATTACAGCTTTGGGCTAAAATCTGTGTTGCCCCAGAGTAAATGGGGAGTAAATCTATAGAAGACAGTGGATTAAGACAACTGGTATTGAGAGGAGAATCACCTACTTTACATTGTGCTTTTTATTGCCATTTTTAATACCAGCCTAGATTTAACAGACTATTCTAGGTAGGTCTAGCAAATGAAAAGTAGGCTGGAAAAAAGGAAGTGAATGGAATTCCAAGAGTAACAAATACATAAATACAAGACTGGGAAAAAATGTGTACAATAGTGAAAAGCTATATATGAGCTGGCATATATTTTCCATGAAACCTCCCTTACATTTAGCCTCATTTGAAAGTGTGGTAGATTCTCTTTGTCAGCTGTCACTAGGTCTATAGTAGTTGCAGCCTTATATTTAGCAACAGACACAATTGTTCCTACATGGTGGGAAGTCTCCACAGAAGTTGTGCATATAGCTTTGAAAAACGAAGTCACAAGCAGTGGAGATACGAAGATTCCCTACCATGCACAGCAGAGTCACCAAACTGTGTGGAGAGAGGAGAGCAGTCACAAAGTCCATCCATAAGCATAACTGCTTAGTTAGTTTTGTAATTAGCTAGTGTGATTAAATTAGATCCATGGTGGGAATCCCTTGGGTAAAGCAAATTATATTGGAAAATACAGGCCATATTCTTCATCTGTTTTGCTTGGAGCTAAGAGTAATGTGGTACCAAACGAAAGAAAAGGGAGCTGCAGATTCTTCTGGTCTCTGTGTGCCACAGGACTTACTCTGACAAGGGAAAGGGAAGGTCATGGTCTACCAGTTTTCCCTTTCCCATTCTGGCTACGAGCACATCGTAGCCTCTTCCATGCCAGGTTTTTTTTTCCTGTGGGTATCTGTGCTCCTGGGGCCCTCTGTTTAAAGTGAAGTTTGCTTGAACAGAGAAGTGTACAGGCTTTATTCTGTCTTGCTCCTCTGTGTGGCCTCATAATAATTATGGTAACACAGCCTTTAATGTTTTCTCCCCAGATGCTGATGAATGCCAACTCTTTGGACAAGAAATCTGTAAAAATGGCTTCTGTTTGAATACACAGCCAGGTTATGAGTGCTACTGCAAACAAGGCACATACTATGACCCTGTTAAGCTCCAGTGCTTTGGTAAGTTTATTTAAAGTGGTCTTGTCACTATAATGGTATGCAGATGGGCAAAACAAGCAGACTCCCATCAGAACTGCGGTATTCCCAGCAAGGGGAGGAACACCGGGCCTCCGAACTCCTGTAGCAGCTTTTTAAGAGGCACTGGGTCATTTCCCTTCCCTTCTGCTTGGCGGGGCAGCAATTCTGGCTGACATGGCGATGGCATGTAGAGCAGGGTTTGCTTTATTTGCTTCCTTTCTCAGCAAATTGCTCCCAGGAGTTTGCATCTCCAAAACAGCCCCTTATGATCCTTTGAGTGCATATTCTAGAGCTGGTACCACCATTTATGCAGGCAGCATAAAGTGATCGGAGGTGGCTCCCTCCTTATATGCACACTGCTGCTTCACTCTGCCAAGGTACAATTTAGCCTTCTGTTCTTTGTACATGGGGTGAGCAGTGAAAGCCCGTATGTTGAAGCTCACCTTTCATTTGGTAAGTGTGCTGGTTTTACTATAATTAATCAAATTAACGCAGATTTTTCTTTTCAAGGACAGGTATTTTCCACAAGGAGTTAATATGCAATGTGAAATTACAGTTCAGGTCATTGATAAGCCCGTTTTAGTCTGCACAACCTTGTACTCCTTTGGTTCTGGTATTCATCTGAAAATTACTCATAACTGTGACCCTGGCTTTTGCTCTGTAAGCAGAAAACCATGTGTAATGTGCAGAATAGCATAATGAAAGGAAGTAATTTTTGCAACCGCAATAAGAGAGCCTTTCACCGTGGGATTCTCTGGTTGTTCTTTACAAAGGGTGGGGTTTTTGCTGATTTAATGTAATTTATTTGAAGTAAAATGGCCTGCTCTTCCTTTTGAGCTAAATTTCTGCTTTTCCTCTCCAAGACAAACTAAGGAATAGAACTACTGTGGCTAGATAAGGTGATCCCTTCTCCTGACCAGCTCATGAAGAGTCTCAGAGAGTATGCCCACCTCTAATGCCTGCTGGTACTGTCCTAAAGGGGTAGGAACGTGGGAAGCGGCTGCAGCTGTGCTGGATGCAGGGTATGCCTGGCACTCCAACCCCCCCCAACAAGCCTCCTCATCCAGATGCTCCCTAGTACTTGAGGTTTAGAGGTCAGCATCCTGCTGATCTGTCTGTCCTTCTCCATGGGCACAGGCAGGATTTTGCTGCCAGCAATTGGTATTTGTGGTAATTAACAGAAGCCATGCAGGGAAATCTGCTCCTAATATAGGAAAATATAAACATGGATTAACACAATGCGACTACTTTGTGCTGGCTCTCCTTGATACATTTCCTTCCATTTTAAAGACACGGATGAATGTCAGGACCCAAACAGCTGTATTGATGGCCAGTGCATTAACACAGAAGGATCTTACAACTGTTTCTGTACACACCCAATGGTTCTGGACGCAACAGAAAAGCGATGCATCAGACCAGCAGATTCAAGTGGTATGATCCATTATACATATTACTGAAGTGAGTACACCTCTACGAGGTGGTGCTGACATGGCTATAGACCCCAGTAAGCTTAGACTGGGTCATGCTTGGATGAGCCTGCTCTTTTGGAGGATTTTGGAAGGCAATGCTTGGACCATCACCTGTTGATCCAGAAGGCATCGTGATGTAGGACTCCACAGGGCTCCACTTCGCCAATGCAGACAGGAGATTGCTGGAATTATTAACGAGATTAGGCTTGGGCTGGGGAGCCTTCAGTCCCCTGATTCACCAGCTCTGTGTCTGCCTCGTCCAGCCTCATAGGTAACGAGGCACAGCTTGCTTGCTGTCTCACTAAGGCTGGGGTTTGGCTGTGGGCTAACTCTGGAGATTCAGTTCCGAGTGAGTGACTGCTTCTAACAAAGCAAGGAATAAAACCAGGAATAACAGGATATAGGAGGAAATAGCTGAAATTGTATCTGTGCTTTCAATTGATTAATATTGAGGGTACATCGAGCTCACATTTTCAAGCTGTGGGCTGCAGCACCACTGCTGAAGTAAGGTTTTTGCATGTTCTTTTAATTTCAGTAGACACTGATTTCAGAAAAAATGTTAGATATTATGAGATTCTTAGAAACGTCTCAGAAATCTAGGGCATTATGCAGTCTGCACAGCTTTGTCTATGCCACACACACCTTTGAAAGAAATGTTACAATGGGTTTGATTAATATTGGCACTGTATAGCCATAAATCCAGACCTCTGGTCCCTGCAACTTGCAATGAATTTTCCTAAGATGCTTCTGTGAAAGGAAATGGGAATACAGACTGAGTGCTTGCTTTAGTCACTCCAAATTATAAGACTGATACTTTTGAGGAGTAACGTGGTCATCCTCTTGCCTGAAACTGTGAAAGAACCACAGCACTTCTATTGTTCAATCTTCAGTTAAGCAAACCAAGAGCAGGATTGTCCTTTGGGTTCATCTAGGATGTGAAGAGAATGCAAAGGCCCAAAGGGTCTTCCGTCGTGCGACATTGGGGCTGATACAGCAATGATGATCTCACCCAGCACAAAGTGCTCAAGCCTTGTATCACTACTGGCAATGTCCTCCCTAACGCAGAGGAGGAGGGAGCAGGCTGGTTCTTTTGCTGCCAGCAGAATTTGGAGTTGGTTGCGGAGACCCACTGCTGCTCTTCACTGTGTGTTCCGGCAAGTTCTTAGTAGAATAGGTATCTAAATTCTGATCACCTTTGCGCTTTCAGAACTCACCGTTTTACTCTTGAGCTAGGTTTCAATTCTATACTCACCCATGCACCAGTGCATCATGTAAAAATGCAGTTAATAGACATGCACAGACAAAACAGAACCTTGGTTTGTGACAACACTCATTTTTCACTCTATGTTGGAACAAAATCAAAACCTTGCCAATGTCTTTACAAAACAATTGTGCTGAGGTTTTTACATTCCAAGTGGAAGATTAAGTTTACAGTTCCTCTCCCTCTGATCAGCAGTGATCAGAGATTGCTAGGACTAGGAATTGTTCCTACTGAGATCTTTGTCAGAACTAGTATGCCTTTGAAATATTCCAGCTTTGACAAAAATACATGTTTTTGTTAATGTTCATAAGAATGTGACAGTAGTTCACAGCAGTATTCTGTCTCTAACAATAGCTGTAAGTGGATGATTAGAGACTAGAAGAGCAGATAAACAGTACTTCTCACCCTCCCCAGCACACTCACAGCCTCCAGCTATTTTCAGCTCAGGGGATTTCCTGAGCCTGATGTAGTTTGTCTGTTTAGTTAATGGGATTCTCTTCCAAGTATTTGTCCGGTCTCCCGTTGAGCCCATGTAAAATTTTTGTTCAGCTCTGCCCTAGCTGTAAAAGTTCTTTCAGATGCCATTGATGGCAATATAAGAAAAGCAAAGTAACAACTGTTAAAGATTCATTCCGTGGATGGAGTTCCCCAAATATTCACCCCTGTCCTAACACTGTTTTTTGTCAAGCTCTGTTAACTTCCATGAGAGCAGAGCTGAGTCAGTGTTAAGTGTTCAGCAATGACTACTGATTTAGGAAGTTTTATTTCTTGGGTGTCCAACCCAATGTGCTTTTAAGTTGGCCTAATAGCACCAAATCAGAACCTTTTAAGATTTTTGCAAAGCTGAACACTCAAGGGATGAGCCACCTCAGGCACTTAAAAATGGTCATGACTTCTAAGCTTAAATTTGTATTCAGCGAAGTCTGTAAAGCTAGGTTATTTTTCCAATCTAAGTTTAGAAAACTCTGCATTATGCAAGTATCTTATTTAAAAAACTGTGCTGCAATGATGATCTAATACGGTCTTCTCCATCAGAACAAACTGAAGAAACTGAGGTCTACCAGGATCTTTGCTGGCAGCATCTAAGTGATGATTTTGTTTGTAGCCGACCTCTGGTTGGAAAGCAGACGACGTATACTGAGTGCTGTTGCCTATATGGTGAAGCCTGGGGCATGCAGTGCGCACTGTGTCCTATGAAAGAGTCAGGTAAGGAAACGTACATGTCAATTCTTGGAATGAAATCTGAAATACTTAATCAGTTTAATCCCTTGTATTTCTACTAGGGCTACTAACATAAGAAAGAACAAAAAAACCTAACCCTTCAAGAACTAATGGAAATTTTTCTCATTAATTAAGGGGAAATCATTACAGTCTAGATTTTGAAAATGTAGCTGCTTTTATTTTTTGGCACTTACAGGACCTGTTTCCTTCAGGTGGAACTATCAGTGATTGGCAATTTAGAACCTTGGTGGAAACAGGAGGGCATTTTAAGGGTAGCATTGTTCCTTAACATGACTGACAAATTAAAAACCATCTACGAAAATACAGATGCAGTTCATGTGCACACACACGCATGGTACTCAACGGGCTACTCAACGGGCTACATAACTTTTGGATTTTTGTTGCTGTTGTTATACATTCAGATGCATTTTTCAGTGTGATATTCTGCCAGGCTGGCTGCAATTAGATGTGTTTGCTTGATAAGGATCTGGTAAGTTGTGGTTTAGAATCACTAAACCTATCAAAGCATGAGTTGTTGCATGTTATATTAGTTATAGCATGGCTATATGCTCAGATGTTATGAAATGTATAGATGAGCAATTTAAGATAGATAAGGATAGATAAGGGAAATGGAGTACCAATAAGGACTGAAGATTTTCCAGGGAATATAACTTAACGTTAAAGAAAGCTGACTGACAGTCATACTTTTCAAAGACTGTATTTTGTTTACGTGTTTAGAAATTAGACATTGTTCCAAGATATTTCAGGTAGAAGCTTCTTCTTGTGGTGACTACAAAAGCTAAATGGATATAGAGAGAAATGGTGTCGTTGGCACACAGACTTAGTTCTAGGGACTGGAGAAGAGACCAGTGGAAGCAGCACAGGTGTGTGTCATGCTGTGCCTAGGATATGTCAGCCCTGGTATACACAGTCTGGTACCATACTAACTTCTTCCCCCATATAAACTATTCCAAGGCCTAGTTTGGATGTAGCTTTCTTACTACAAATGTGTCTTTCAGTAGTATGGTTTTCCATGTAGGAATACTGTGCTACACTAGTAAAGCATTTTATTCTGATCATACCTGGATTTTTACTTGAGCTTGTGTTACTCTAACCATAATGTTGTGGCTAAAGCAGTACATGTTTTACTTGTACCAAGAACCCTGGAGTTAAAACTACATAGAAAAGCTCAGTGAAGCATTAGTGTGGTTGTTTGTGTCTGCTTGGGTTTTATGTTTTTATAATTTACTTGCAAGGTCCCTGAACCTGTTCTTATAGATCTTTACTTGTTTGAGTTTGCTTTGGAAGTGCAGCAACTGAAAAAAGCGCCTGATTTTGATGATGTTGGCTGGAGTAAGTGCTGGCTGATGCTTGCCCCAGAAAGAGACTGAAGAAGAAAAACAGGGCATGACAGCAGCTTGATTTATAAGATATGGAAATCTCTGAAATGTCTTTGTCAGAACAGATCTTACAGGATGACATTCCCAGGCATCGAATTACTACACTTGCTAGAATAACAATTGCAATAGAATGAAATGTAATAGTAAAAAACCAAACCAAAACAAAACAGGGCAATAGCTAATAGCAAGAATTGTTGCTATGACCTGGAGCTCCTCAGGTGGAAAGATAGAGCAGAATAAAATTTTTCTTTGTATAAAGTTCATCACATGGTGACAGTGACCCATCTGTGTCATGCAAGCATGCAATCCTGAGAGAAGGAAGGAAAGCTGTTCCCGGTAGAGAGAGTTCAGGTAGGTACGAGACTTGCTTCTGAAGATTTCTAGCTAGTTACAGTTAAAGCAGGATAAATCTGAAAAGGAACAGAGAAGGACTACAAAGATGGTCAGGGAATGGAGAACCTGTCTTACAAGGGAAGATGAAAAAAGCCAAGCCTAGATGCAGAGTGAAGGCTACAAATGGTAAGACTCTCCGCTACATATCCTATCATGGAGGATTCCCACAAGCTTTTAAGTTAAATAACAGTGCTGATGTGAGGAAAAAAATTGGAACAAGTTCAGTCTGAACATATTTAGGCTTGAAATTAGATGGATTTTGATCATTAGGACCACAGGATTCTGGAGCAGCAATCCTGCGACAGCAGTGGCGTGCAGATCCCAACTAGCTCTATGAAGAAACCTGAGAAATTAATTAAAAAAATGACATAAATGTTCCTGATGGATAACATGATGCTAAATGTCACTTGGATGACCCTCAGTCAAAGCTGAAGAGCATTATGTTGGATCATAACAACTTTCTTCCTCCAGACATAAGATAATTTTTATGTGAAGTTTAACATGCATTGCAAACTATCTGCTTTAACTGAAACTACGAGGCATACTTTGATCCCAAATACATCATTATAGATTGGAACATAGATGGTTAAAAAAATGAAAGCATATTGAATCTTTATTATGTCAGAACAAACATACAAGCTTACATTTCTTAGTGGAGGTGGTATATGCTCACGTGTCCTCGCACACACGTGCACGCACACACACAGAAACCTGGAAGCCTTTCTCTGTTTTCAGGAACATTTACCGAGAAAAATTTAAAGCTGACTGAACTGAATAAATGATTCATTTGACATGTCTTCAGTTTGTAGTATTTAAAGTGATATCATTGGCTCGAGAGAGTGCTTTCACACCTCTGGGCCAGCAGGTCACAGGTTCAAGTCCTGGCTGGGGAACCTGGAATTTCTCCGGTTTTAAATACTTGTGTATTGTGTTGGCCAGATTTACTACTGAAGGTGTTTGCTTATTTCCCAAGTTAGGGGCATTCTGAAGATTTGTAACACATGTTATAGAAGACCTGGGGATGTGAAAAGCATTATCACCAGAAGACTTTCACCATGAAATAGGATGGATCATAGAACGGATCATTCACTGATCTGTGGTTTTCTTTTACCTTGTTTATACTCCTCTTGAATTTGAGGATCTAGATGCTGCACTTAGAAAGAAGGAAATACAGACCACCATAAGTGATACATTTGCAAGTCCCTTCTAGAACAAATTCACGCTTTAATAAAAATAACCTCTAACTTTTGTGTCCCAGCTTTTCTTGAAAGCACTTCCATTTTTCATGACAAGATTTAAATGTCTTGTTTAAGTAGCATCCAGCATAAAACCAGCGGGAAGATAGAGAACTTTGATAAGAATTGATCCATATAAATGAAAAAGAAATCCAGCCCTTCATCAGCATGAAACCAGAATTTAAGTAGTTGCTAGGATTTCTAAAAACTACTAAGGGGTGCTTGATCAAACAAACCCCACTGAAAATGACACTAAACATCAGAGCCTGAGACAAAAATAAGTAGCACCTGTTGAAGTATTGCAACTGAACAGTGACATCTTAACAACAGTAAGACTGATAAGTATTTTGATGACAACATCAAGGAACAAACTCAAAACACTTAGTTCAAAATCCTGATCAAAATAGCGCAAACATGAACTGTAGTGATGTGATTGAGTACATCTTACTTGTACAAACAATTTTGCGGGGCATGCCTCCTTGTCATTAAACAAAGGAAGCAAAGACAGATTGCTTTCAATTACATTGGTTCTAATGTTATGATCTTATGATATCATCATAGTACAGATAAAGGCTTTCACAGATTGCATCCAATACCAAAATGTTAACTCCAGAAATGTATTCTCTCTGGGCTCGTTGTGGTGTTAGGCTGTACTTGCCCAAAGAACTTTTAGTAATTATCCTTAAGAAACCTCTGCATTATTTGAGGTTTTTCATTTGCAATCTGCAATAATTGACCAATTGAGGAAAACTGGATACTTTTGTTTTAGATAACAAAAGCAAAACATCCTTTCTTCATTGCACCCACCCCAAAAAAAACACGTCAGGCAACCTGCCTTCAGAAGTTCTGCTTCCTTGGTCAATTTACTGTTAGTGCCCTAAGACCCAACTGTTTCCATCCGGAGTCCACGCTCTAGTAACTGGCAGCAGGACAGGCACCGATGGGTTTAGCACCTGGGTCAAAGCATCCATGCCAGAAAACAGAGCAACTGGCCAAGACTGAAAAAATCTGGAGTCTAAAATAAGGCCATACACATCTCATGTCAATCTGAACATGTAACACCTGAATTATAAACCTGCTGAGCCTCCAGAAGCTCCTGCGAGACCCTTATGGGACTGGAGTGGATTTTACACAAGGTGTATTGTTACAGAGTACAGGAAATTTGAAGGGAGGAGATAGAAGTAACAGCTAGAAAATGTTGAGTAAGGTAGTGTGCTGGGGTCAGTGTTTAATTTAGGGAGACTGCCTATTTTCGTATTTGTAAAATGATCTTCAGAAACCTGTCCTGGAGTTTGTTATTGCAGTGCAGTACCACCTTTGTTTCAGTAACACCTTAGGATGCTAGGAAGGTGGAATTAGGTGCCCTTGAACTAAAGATATGCCAGTCTGTTAAGGAGGGTGCTTTCTCTTTCTCCTTCTGTAGGTGGCTGCCTGGAGAAGTTTTAATATGGAAAAAGGGGGTATGGTAGGACTGGGACTCTGCAGTTTTAACAGATGTTTTAATAACTATTTATTGGGGGGGGTGAACATTACTACATCTATAGCTAAGAACTTGTTGGTAGTCTGACTACTAAGATAATGTCATGAACACATTCTTAGGCAACTGTAAAAGACATCAGCATTCAGTTTATCAGCCTGCTTATTTGTGTAACCTTATACATACCTTGTACTCTTTTACTGTAAGTCTTAAGTTCTGGTACTTTGTGGGTTTTTACGGAACCACTTTATGTTTAGAAGATCTGCAGAAAGGACTAGAACTCCAGTCCGTAGATGTCACAGATGTTCTGTGGGACTAGGAGTCACATAAAGAACTGCTGAAGACTCATGTTGTACTTGAAGTTTCTCTTTATCTCCACCTTAGCATTTGCAAAGCCCAAACTAGGAGAACACTGAGGGTAGTGGGTAACATGAATCATCTGGGGTGTTGTATCATGTAGGATTTCTCTTGGCCAACGTCGCGGTTTTTTACACAGAACCCCACATCTGTGCTGGTCCTACCAGTTTCCCCTTCCATCAGGAAAGAGAAATAGGCACCTTGAGAGTTAGATTCCTCTGACCTGTTCTAGACGTCTACTTTAGGATGAGATGGTGTCCTAGAAGTGGTTATGTCTTTCCATGGACTAAAAAGGGACACTGGATGACTAATTCAGGTGCAGACCCTTGGAGATGCCTACATGTAGTTGTTGAATTCTAAGCCTTCTGGCAGGACAGATTGTTTGGACTGCATTTTTATTGCAAGGAACTCAGTGTATCCTTTGTAAACATTATGAGTTAGCTGTGGGCTGAGCTTTCACGTTATGAGAACATGGTGTTCCCTTCAAGTTCTGGCTTATGTCACTCATGAAGATATGGAAGTGCAGGGAAAACCAATGTGTGTAAAGGATGAGTTTCCATCTGTCCTCTTTTGAGATGGTAAAGATCAGTAGGGAGGCACTGGATTGATTTCTGGAGACCATTGTTCATCTTTCTCTTTAGGATGGCATTGTGTCTCCTTCCTTTCTGGTAAGGACTCTGGACAAATGGATTATCTTTTGGGCTCAAAACATTACAGTGATTGGGCCTTGAATATTCAAAGTCTTATGCTCAGTTGTGCAGATTTTTGGCTGCTTTCATTTCTGTTGATGAAGATTTTCAGTGCTTTTTCTGAACTTTAGGAAAGACATGTAGGGAATGCATGCTTTGGAAGGGTTTTCCTCATGGACCTCACTTTCCAAGTGTACCTGGGAGTCAGCAAGGAATCAGAAAGCCATTTGCAAGGTTGTGGCAGAAACAATCTGACTCTTACTACAACTTTTAATAATCTACCTCGAGCAGTAGGAGAGAGAAGGTTGTTTTAGGAAATTTGAGCAGCCTTAGTTGAGGAACAAAATCAAGAGGATTTGAAATAGTCAGGTTGGTAATTACTTCAATTTTAACAAGAGTTTTACATCCACTGTGAGCTTTTCCTCAGTGATTTAATTTAGAGTATCTCCATGGGAGGATATGAATATCCTTCTTAACTCATGAAAAAAAAATCCTTTAAGACTGGTACCCTTCCCTTTCTCTTTAGCACCAAGAGTTGTAGAATATATATGAATGCTGTCCACCACGAACCTCAGCATCTGTTCATGGAGGATGTCAAATGATCTAAATGTAGAGCAGAAATATCTTCAGCTTTGGTTCACAGATGATGCAATCTCCTCAGAGAGTGTAAGTTTAACCAATTCAGACTGATGTCCAGAACCTCTGGTTGGGAAGGGGCGTATATTACATGTAATAAATGCTTTCTTGGCTTTGTCCTTCTCTCCAGTGATTTCTTCCATGGTGAAACTGTTGCATTCTTAAATAATTTGAAGGAACTGCCTTGGTGTTGATAGCTTTGGCTTCTTTTTTGTGTGTGTGATGGCGACAATTCTGAGGAGCTGGAACAGAAATAATGCTTGCTTTATGGGCAGGAGGTAGGATTGGCTGTGGTGCAGTTGTTTCATGGTTATGTCAGGAAAAGCTTTTTTATGTAATATTTTGCTTTAAATACATGAAATATGGAGTATTTTTTTCTGACTAGAGAATACAAATAAGGCCACACAGGCTTGCACAGTTACAACAACTGTATATGCAAATTCGATGCACGTTTGCACAGCTGCACTTGTGCTAACAAGCACCTAAAAGCCAGTCAGTCCATCCAATTTATGTTGCGTTGTCTCTGTCAGCCTAGCTTTCATCACCAGTTATGGCTAACATCTGTGCCAGTACGCATGTGCGTCTAACACGCTTATTTCATATGCACGCATCTGACTTAAAAAATGTCCTTTACATTTTTGGAAGCATACATCAGCTTCCTTTTATAATAGCTATCCTAAGTTATACAACAAGCTGTCTCAATGCTTCATTTGCAAGTTATGAGAAAAACTTAGAAACACATGGAGCAATGTAGACTAAATTATATTAAAAACACAAGTCTCTTTCCTCTTGAACCACAGTTGTATTGTCCCTGATCACAGCCAGGAGATGAGCGAGCAGGGAAAATAAATCCATCTAGAAAAAGGTTTTATCATTGATTGTGAATTACAGAAAATGAGGGGGTTTTGGTTTGTTTTTTTTTTTACTTTACATGAAAGATTATTTTGCAAGTGAGCATTAATTTCTGTGACAAATAAAAATGCTTTTGTCATTCAGGGGTAGTTACAAATTTTCCCTTGCTCTCTGCCCTCTTACCGCCGCCTTGATCTGTCTCCTACTGTCATGTCCCTAGGGCAGTATCATGCTGCTCTCTCATTTGTATACTTGCTGCAACTTTCTGTGCACCAGTCATGCTTTTACCCACAAATCTTATGGCACTCTGTTCGTTTAGTTCCCTTCCCTGGAAAATTGCGACCAGCATAGAGCGCAGTGACCCAAAATACACTATTTTTAATTTGAACTGTAGGAACATAGCATAGCAAGGGGAAAAGTTTAAAACAACAGAAATTGTATGTACACATCTGTCTTGCCGTAACTTGTTCTATCCTCCAGAGGGGGACTCTGATGGGTTCATTTTTCTCAGGCATCCAAGTCTCTAGTTCACCTTATTTCAAAACGCTGGTTCTCGTGATCTTCCCAGACTGTGGCCCCCCCCGCATGCCTTTCAGTCTTTGTACTCTCCTCTCTGCCCAGCCTTTTCTTCCCTGGAAAAAAAAAAAAGGCAAGCTCAGCAAGGTGGCATAGATAACTTGCCATTGTTATTGGTCCTGAATGTCTACTGTTGGTTTCTTATGTGGGTTGCTGTTGCTCTCCTTGGGTTTATCTCCTGAGCACCTAGTAACTGAATCAACACATTACAAAAGTCTACACTACTTGGACAACTAAACAGAGCATACAGTATTAAGAGAGTAGTATAGGTAATTCCAAATCATCACAGTATGCATCAAAAAATGATATAAATTGTATATAAGGAGTATAGGTGTATACATTCTAAAGTGACTTAAGACTATTAATGCTCTGTAAGCTTTTGTATTAAAGCTCTATATGCAAATAATGTATAATTTATTGAAATATTAGAGTGTATTAACAGTTAATTAAGCATAATCGACTTCAAGAGGTTAATGGATTATTACATTTATATGTATAGCCTTGTAGAAGACCTTGATATAGTTACAACTCCTTGTAACAGATACTAAGTTTACAATATGGCCTAAAACAGCTCTTCATCATTTTGTCGCCACTAATTTACTTATAAAGAGACCTAACAATGCAGACATTCACAACTTGATTGGCAAAGGACCAGTGTGGCAGGAAACAAGTTTCTATTGTCAATATTTCTTTATTCTTCTTTAGATAATAAACAACTTTGCATTGGCAAATGTGCAATATAAAATAGTCTTGCACAATCCTCAAACTACCCAACTCTCATGTACGTGAGAGGTCCAGCGCTATGGATTTTCAGGTGTTTTGACTGCTTCCTTCAGGAGGAAAAACATTGTTTCTACTACCAGTATCACAAAGTGCAAAATTAGCACTGAGTAATCTGAGAAGCCAATGTCCAGGTTCTGTCTAATCCTTTCCATCAGATCACATTCACGTGGAAGAAGCAGTGATCCCTCAGACCTGCTCGTCTCGTCCCCTTGCCGTTCACTCACTGGTTTTGTGTGGTGGTTTCTTCCACACAGGCCAGATGAATTAGTATTTTGCGGTAGAGCATAGATTTCCTTTGCCAAGAACATTTGTGTGCATCTGTGAGAAGGTGCTTTTACACTTCTGTGCAGCTTTTCTCTGTTTGCGTATTAGAGCTCTTGGGCGTAATGAACAGCTCAACACAAAACAATGAAGGAGTCAGTCTGAGATGATAACCTGGCTGTCCCCATACGTGAATGTTATTTGGGATTAGATGTGGGGAAGGAAGAATAGGGTGTGTCTGGTCCTACGACAGCTCTTAAAACTATGCTCATTATCACAGTATCTCAGAGGGAAGCTGTGCATTAAGGGATGTAAGTAACATTTGCTATAAGCCGTTTATTTTCTCATGCTGGCTTTGTTTCACGTGCCATGGGATGTCTCTCTTGGGCAGTGTACTTTTTCATCTGGGAGAGGAGAGGGTTGTTTGAATATTATTATTACTGTATATAAATATATTCTGGAGGATGCACACTGGTGGAAATCTCCTTGCACTTGAAGCAGAAGGTGGTGAGATTTACAATGACTTGTAAGTTTTCTGGGGAGTTCATTCTGCAGACTCGGACTGGCACCCGTGACAGTTCTGCGATGTGCACAGACAAGCTTTGCCTGTGCTGTACAGTCTTACGCTCTCAAAGAGCCAAGTTGTTGACCACAGAATTCAAACAGACTTTTTGAACACTGTTGTTTTCAGCACAAAATAAAACTGTTCCAGGTGGAGGAGATACTACCTGTGAAAACAAAATGATAATGCTGGGCAGCAAGTGGGGCTGTGTTCTGTACTGTCTAGAGGCAGTCTGGATTTATCCAACTATTTGCTGTCTGGGACAGTTCTACAGAGCATGAGGTTTCTGGCTCTGTAACCATCTGCAATTCTTGGATTTTGTATCTGCTTAGGGCTTTTTTTCCTTTCTCTGTTTTGGTGGTTTTCTTTCCCGTCCTTACTCTGCCTGATTCTCAGAACACCAGGCAATCTTCACAGAAACAGATGCTAAATAGTCTGTAGCAACAGTAAAGGAGCACCTGGATTGCTGTATTTTAACAACGTTTCTATTTTCAAATAAATTGTCTTGTATGTATTTTAGTAAACGGTAATGGAAACAGAGGTGGCACAATAAATCAAATAAAAAAATCAAACTCTGCATCAGCATTTCAGACACGGACTCTGACACCTAAAATGAAGAGTTGCTTTGGTCTGCTTTAACTTGTGTAGTCTGGCTATTGGGGAGAGGCAGAAAATGAGTGTAACTATTTCTCCTGTGTACTTCCCCTTGCCCTTTGAGGTTCACGGCCAAGGAGACTTTGAACAGCTCTCATCCTTAAGCCTGTGGTTTGAAGATGCAGTTTGCAGATGAGTGTGTGCTATTTTAGAAGGGTTTTTCATTCTGTGATTTCTGCAGGTTGGCCCCACCTGCTCCAGTTTGCTTCCTTTGGGGTGGCTTCTGTCAGCAGCCGCGATGGTCTGGGGTAGCCTTTGTTCCACCAGAATGAGGAGTGTAGCCATAGCGAGCCCTGGAGAGGGGTGCATTGGCAGCGGGATACGCAGCATCCCTCTGCTCTCGCTTCCCGTGCAGGCCAGAAGAACCTGACCCATAACTTTTTGTACCGTTATTGACTCAAATCTATCCCTGGTGTTATCCCTGTTATGACTTAATAGTCTGTGTTTGGCTCATTAACATTTTAATGACATTCTTCTTGAAGAGAGAATGCTTGTGGAAATTGCAGATTTATGGTGTTTCTAGGAAGATAAGTTTATTTCCAGCTAATATGAACCACAGCTCACTGGGACTAATGTAATGCAGCCTGTGTTACAAGTGTGATTAGTTTTATATCCTATTTTCTTTCCCCCCTCAGAGGATTATGCCCAGCTGTGCAACATTCCTGTTCCAGGGTCTCGACGGCCATATGGACAAGATGCTTTGGTTGACTTTGAGGAGCACTACACTCCAGAAACTAATCCATACTTTGTTGAAGACCGTAAGCAAGTTTCTGTTATGTAAAATACTTGAAATGAGGGTTGTAACTTGGATTATTTCCCTGTAGCTGGCTTCATTCTTCTGTTTGCTTCTGAGTAATGTGGCCTATTTATGTTCTAGTTATTCCTATGACACTAGCTTTCAGTCAGGTGTTCTGGTTCAAGAGCCAGTGTTGTATAAGAGTCCAGTTGGGCTCAGAGTAAAATACTAATTTTTAATATAGTGAAATAGTTTGTGCCAAGTGTACTAGATTTGTATTTACCAACAGATTTACAGCTAAAGGTCAAAAGGATTGCCATTTTTCCTCTCACAAATTAATTTTCCTGTGGAGCATGGGACAGATTTCTTTGGAGTGCATTTAGTTTAAAAGAAAAAAAAATCAAATCCCTTCACGCCAGCTTTCCCTGATTTTCCAGCAGAATTTATATGGGGGAAATGGAGAGCATGCAAGTCGTTCTTGCTCAACGGAGAAAATGTACAGCACAGTATGATCAGAGAGTATGCATGTATATAGCCTTCAGGCTAGATGGAAGGGCCTGCCAAGCAGGGTGTGAGGGACTGTATACAGCATCTCAGTTGTACTTCAGGAATATCAGGGTTCTTTACCGGCCTGGCCCAGCTCACTATTAAGCCTTGTGGGAGAGGAATGCTTACAGATCTCAGCATCTTCCTCAAAACCAGCCACCCTGTACAGGTCCAGCATATTTCATCACAGTTTTAGAGAAGAAAAGTGGAGGTATCAGAAGGAACTGGTAACTTGCCGTGCTTTACACCCATGGCCTACAAGTTGCCACTACACTCTTTCCCAAAGTGCTTCTCCTGTACGAGGAGTTATTTTTAAAGTAACAGCAATAGGTCAAAACAGGGCAGGAGGATTACAACACACTATTAGAAGGGTGATACGCATTTCTTGCGCACATTGCACTTTATACATTTATATAGAACTACACAAATCAAGTTAATGAGTTCATTTCTACGTAGCATCTAAATGACCTTCTGGCTCTACACAGAATTGTAAAATGTCTTATTTCTCTATATCCAGATGATTTTAATTAAACAGTACTGAGTGTTGATGTCTAATTGGAATGTCATGCAGATGATAACTACCAAACACAGTGAAAAGCCCAGAAAGATGACTGGGTAACCAATGTGATAGATAAAATACTGAGTGGGAGAGAAGCACTTTGCAAGTTATAAGCAGTAGTGAATAAATACAATAAAGTTGTGGACAGTTTTGAATCCACAGCTGAGTCTTAGGGACGGAGGCTTAAGAGCTCATGTTTCTTGCTCCCATTCTATCACTGAATTGGATACAGGGGCAAGCAAATGCATAAGAAACCCCAAAACACACAGCTGCATGACTCTGCCCTGATCAGAGGCATATTCCCTGACAGATACAGTTGCCACATGTTTAGGGCATCAAAGACTTCAAGGTCACAATCCTGCTGTGGTCTGTATGAGGAATACAACAATACCTCCCATCCTGTGGCAGGGCCATGTACTTCAATGTAGTATTTGTCACCTGTGTGTAATCAACCACAGAACCAAATACACATATTAGAATTACAACCCAGGTCCTATCCAGCTGTTTTGAAGTAGAATATTTTGTGAAGTAGAACTTGCTGTGAGTGATAAATATTTTGGTTTTAGCTAGCTGAAATTACAATATACTGTATTTATGAGAGAGAAAAAAACCCCTTATGTGTGTACATATGTCTATGTACATGCATAAACATATGTACACATATTCTATATGTCAAATAAATTATGCCTTTTCTTTATTTAAAAAATATCTGTGTATTTGAGGGGGCACCTTTCCATTTCTTGGCACTGTTTGTTTTCTAAATTAGTAAAGATACTCACTTTAAAGGACCCTCATGAGCCCTCCGCAAGCTCTGTTAGAGGACTGGAGAACATAATGAAACTTGGTCAAGTTTCTTGCTACATTGTAACCATACATCATGACAGTCTGCTCAATATCCTCAGCACTATTGCACTGAGATGTAATTTACTAGGTTTGTGGAAAAGATTGTAATGTTTCCCACTTAATGTACACTTGTATACATCCTATCTATTGTATATGTTCTTGAGATGTGGCGTATGTCAGCAAGTACTTATGTCACATTATGTGTTCAGCATCTCCAGAATTTATTCAGTGTATGACTGACCAGCATGATCCTTACTAAGAATCCCACCATGCTAGAGAAAATGCAGGATATAGAAACAATGTAGGTAGTCAAAGAGCAGGGGGAGTGGAAATGACAGTACACAAGTTAAATGGAGGACGATACAGAAAGGGCAGAGTAGGAAAGGCAAAGCAGGACAAGAGAAAAGAGGGCCTCAAGAACCAAGACAGGATGGAGTAAATATAAAAAGACAGGAGAACAAGCACAGGGAAAGGGAGAATTTCATATTCCTAGGTAGCATTGCAAATCTACGTATCACAGCTGTTGCAACCATATAAATCAGTAAACAGATTTTAGATAAACCAGTAGTTTGTTTGTGGAGTCACTAGATTAATTATATTAGTTATGGGGCAGATTTGGAGATGTATCCTACTCTGTTCCACTCCAGCTCCAATTTCCCCTCCATTTCTGTGATACATATTCATTATGCTGGTAAACCTGCAACTCCCAAATGCTCTCGACTTTTTCCTCAAAAGTCTTTTTATGTGATGGGCTGCCATCTGCAGTCCCGTTACATCACTGCTCCACGAATAAAAAACTTGTGCAGGACTAACAGGAGCAATTCAGTCCAGGAGAGACTCTCTGAACATGTAAAAATGTCAAATAATTTTTTAAGTATAAATCCTTCCTTACACATAAAAGCATAACTGTCAAAAAAGCCCTAACACAGGGAGCACAAAAGGCATTGTACAAATCAGTGAATGCAAAGACAACCCTTTAGCTTTGACTACTCACCATCTAGAATTATGACAAGGAACAATTGGTAGATTATAGGTATTTGTATTGGCACCAGTCGCTGAAGTACCAGCCAAAGGGTTGTTAACCAAAACCACAACAGGAAAGCAGTCTCTGATTTCTTCTTACTTTCCTTAAGGCAGTTGAGATTGATTTTTTTTTTTTTTTTAAATTTTTTTTTTTAGTACGTTTTCTTCTAGATAAATTAGAATGCATCTCTTTCCCTCTACACACACCTTATTTTTCTAGAATACTATTTTAAGGAACTTTTACCCTAAACTGCACTACCACTTCTTACCTTTTGTTTCCATAAAGGTTAATACACATAGCAATTAAAATAAAAGGTGCTATTTAGAACTGATTTATCCTTTAAAAAAATATACTGTCAAATTATGCAGTTTCCTTTACAAAAAAAAAATCACATATTTTTAACACAAATTAAAAACTTAAGAGTTTGCAGAGTTATTCGGTTTTCATCTTGAAACATACCACAGCACTTTTCCAGTGCATTTAAAACTCCAGATGGTGCAGATCTGCTAAAGCTGACCTATTTTCTGCAAAGTCAAGTCACATTCCAGTAAACTTCTGAGAGAATTTCAGAGTCTCAGTATACATTTGGGTATACTGATTCAACAGCTCCGTAACTTACTTGTTTGCAATTCTTTCTCCACCCAGGTTTTCTGAACAGCTTTGAGGAGTTACAAGCAGAGGAATGTGGTATTCTGAATGGATGTGAAAATGGCCGATGTGTAAGAGTCCAGGAAGGCTATACCTGTGACTGCTTTGACGGTTATCACCTGGACATGGCCAAAATGACTTGTGTCGGTGAGGATAGTGTATTACTCAATCTTCTTCTGTTAGTCTGTCAGTTTACTCAAATCACTTGACCTAAGGAGGGGCTAGAACAAAGGGGTCACAGATGATCACCTGAATTACATTAAAGATGCCAACTTTGCTTGATTTACTGCAAAGGCCAGTAAATATTTCCTCAGTTCATCTTGGTCGTTACAGCTGTGTTCAGTTAAGAGCCTAGAAGTGAGCAGACACACATTTATGTAATGAAGCTTAAACTTGTATCAAGAATTTAACACTAATACACAGAACAAATGTTTTTCAAAGGCTTTAGTGAGCTAAGAGGATAGAACTGGATCCAGAGTAGAAGAGTAGTTTTAGGAGCAGATTTTTAGAGTGGCTGAATCACCTAAATATGCAGATAACCACTTGGTGGGGTTTGGCCCCTGATTCTCACTGATTTCAACAGTCAACAGACCAGACTACTCCCCTTGCTCTCAAACTAGTAAATCCGCACAACTAAGGAGGACATCTAATGACTGTGTCTTCAATTAAAACAACAAAACACGGGAAAGGCAAGTGTTAGTGAGAAGATGAAGCAAAACAAGACTCCTCTGCGTAGAAGCCTAGTAGAGACCGTGCGTGGGTATTTCAGTTTAAGGTCTGTACTAACCTTGCTTAGCATTATGCTTCGTAACCCACAGCTGAGGTCTCCCAGCTGTATCATAATAAGCTGCCTGCATGCCCTGTAATCTTTAGGGCTTTATGGCAAGCTGGCCTCTTTAGCGAGAAAAGATGTCACTCCTGTGTATTTCAGGCCAGTGCTGCACAATATTGAGTGCAGGTGGTTTGCTGTTCACAACTATTTAGTTGACAGCACCAACAGCTCCTAAAGTATTTGATTTTTTAAAATACAGATATTATACTAAGAACCTGGAGTTTCTTTCTTATAAGCCACTTTTCAGTCATCACATAAAACCCTGTAAGTGGTTATTAAATTTTTGTTTTGCAGCTTAGGCTGAATTTGGACTTGGTGATCTGACAGTTTAAGGCCATTTAATACACTGTTGATTTCCTATGATAACTTCCACCTCTTCCCAATAAAATACTCATCTGTTACAGCTTTTGACCCAGCCTAATTCCACCTGATCTGAACTGAACATACAGGTCTCAATGTATTCATACAGCATATTCTACTCCTGGCAATGCTGGAAATAAATGAGTTCTACCTACATACCAGACTTAAGTGCATGTGTTTTGATGTCCCCTTTTTGCAGATGTGAATGAGTGCAACGAGCTGAACAACAGGATGTCTCTCTGCAAGAATGCCAAATGCATTAACACAGAAGGTTCGTACAAGTGTTTGTGTCTCCCAGGGTACGTACCTTCAGACAAGCCAAACTACTGCACACCACTGAACTCAGAACTAGACAGTGAACTGGAGTAGAGGAAAGTCTCCATATCCTAAGCCCATATACTCTGCACTGTATAAAGAAAAGGAAGAAAAGTATTTAACTTGAGAAGAGAAGGCACCGGAGTAGCGAACGTAAGGGGAGAAAAGCATTAAAATGTGTCAAAGGTGAGACATGATGGGCTGGTAGTGTATCAGCTTCACTGAAGCAACAGACCAAATGGACACATTACTCTGTATGAAAGAAACAATCAAGTATATAGTGTGTTCATAAGAAAAAAAGTATCTTTGAAAATAAGCAAAAACAGTGCTGTTATTTTAAACAGAAGAGCTTTGGTTGTTTGGTTTGGTTTTTTTTTTTTTTACTATTGCTTGATTAATTTGGCATTTAAATAGTGTTGGAAATATTTTATATTACTATGTCATTTTTTGATTGTTCAGTTCCTTGCCTACTGTTTCTTTTCAGACCTTTTTTCTGATCAGTACAAATTCTATGATACAGATAGTCTTAGGCCATTTTATAAGAACTGTTACACAGGGTAATGCTCCTCCTTCTCTGGAACATTGGTCAGTGACTTTTTTTTAATTTGCTAGTTGTCTGCCCTGTGGAGCAGGCACCACTTGTTTTCAAATGTTTATATACCTTGGCGAAAAGTCCTTATATTCATTTTGTATTCTGTATGGTTGTTAACTGCACTTAAAGTCTTTAGAACCTTTCTTGCCAAGTTCAAAGCTGCTAGTGGACAACATTGGATTCTTTTTGTACATTAAAACAAAAGATTTTAGCTCACGTCTGTATTGTAATGTGTAAATTGAACACAAGAGAGATCTTGTATGATTACCCTAACATGTTAAAGCTGTATATTAAAACTCAATAAAATCACCTTTTTTTTTTAGAAAAAAGCTATTTACTAATTGTAGGCTTTTTTTTCTTTTATTGGTGTTTATGTTACAAGAATCAACCCCTCAGGTGTTTACAGTACTAGAATTAATTTACATTACAGTAGTTGTAGGGAGTTGTCTGGCTGGTTTTTCCTTCTCATGCTGTTTTAATAAGACCAGAATCTGAATTAGTTGATGCCCGAAGTTAGGCTTCCAGAGGGAAGATTTCAAACACAGACCTACAGAAACTGTTTGACTTGGAAGCTGATTCCCATGGAATTTTTCATCTTTCCTGGTTTAGGCATGTTTCCCACTAAATCTGCAAATAAGGCTCTTCAGTATGATGGCCTGGTTTTCAGAAAATACTGAAGAGAAGGAGGAGAATTTCCTTTTCTTGATGAACTGTACCTTCCCATCAGCTCTATTTTTCAGTGGAAGGAGAGGAAGAGATTAGGAGACTGACAGATGTTTCACCTTGACCTTCTCCACAGTGAAAGAGTTTGCCTTGGAAATCCTGAAACAGGTCCATTTGATGTTTTCCAAATGAAACATTTTTGCTGTGTCTTTTAGACCTGCCCTGCATTAAAAGGAAAAGGATAACATAAGACTTTAAAAAGTGGGTCAAATTGGGTCCAATTGTCCAAAAAACAGATTTTTATTTCTCATTTCACCAAAAAAAAGAAATACTTGGTTTGGTTCTGAATCAAATTTCTTTTCCAATATTTAGGTCAGCCACTGAACCAAAAATATCACAAGTTGTATTCCTTTCCGTACTGCGCACTCATTAAAGCCCACATGCCTGTTAATGTGCAGAAGCATCTGTCCTTCCCAGGGCACCTCCTCTCTGCTGGAATTTACCACTAGGACTAGTGAAGATACTGTACATTTAAGATCTGATGGTATGTTAAAATGCAAGAAAAATTTCTGAATAAAACTGTGAGGGGAGGGATCTTTAAGAAAGACACTCTTTGTAAAGTGCCCAACTCTCTTGACTTTTCTAGAATTAAGCAGGAGAGGGGTGGAGGGCCAGTTGCTCTTCTCAGTCAAAAGAGGTAGACTACAAACACTACAGCTGGTCTATAATTACAAAAAAAAAATTCATTCTTGCTTACCTGCTGTGGTTAAGGAGGAAGGAAGGAAGGTCTGGTCTTACTAGGGAATTCCAGGACTAAAGAGCTCTTAGTTGTCCTGCTTAAGGTTAATCCTATGATCTTAATAAAAACCAAAGTCACAGTTACAACCTTCCACTGGATTCAAGATGAGCTCTGGTCTGCTTTCAGCTATCATGAAAATTCATAGGCAAGACAGTGCTCCCCCCACTCCCACCTCCAGATGGCCTCCTCCCACTTCAGGAACTGGCTGTGTTCACCTCTCAAAGATGGCCTAGGCCCCAAAGCTGCCATTGCAGTCAGCACCACAGCCTCAGATTTTCGACACCCCAGTACTCCTTCAGTCCCTCCCCAGCTAGGGAGTTAAAATGGCAGTACAGGTCTCTGCTTTTCCTGGGAGTATACCAGTATGACAGCTGAGGAAATAACACTCAAACTTCAGTACCCTTACAAGTCTTCGCTTGGGGACAAACACTGTACTGAACATGTAATTCTGAGCCACAAGATTGGCTCCTTGCTGATTTATTACATCTTTTTAAAACAACAAGTTTAGAATAGCCTGAGACTTCGCTGTTCTCAAGACAATATGCACTCTGACCCCCTTACTTTCTGTTATTTCAGACAAAAAAAACCAATCCAAACGCAAGCTGTTCCATGAGCAACAAAACTAAAACGAAGCCTGAATTCCTATAACCTTTCCTTGTAACTCTCCTCAGCAGACTAACTCCAGCTCCTTGTATCTCTGCCACTCTCCACAAGTACAGGCAGAACCCGTCTGCAGCTGTGGGTGCCAGGACAGGCTGACGGATGCACATGCATTGACACAACTGCTGCCAAACCAAATGTTGTCTGTGCTCTCAGCAGTGAGGGTTAGTTGGGTCACTTGTCTCTAGCTGTTCATCAAACTTCACAGACCTCAGACTGTACTGGTCTTTTCGTCTCATTTGCCTTACACACATGATTGAAATTGGTCACAGGGTTAAAGGCTACCAGTAGGTTCAGAGAGATGGCATACACTGGCTCTGGTTCCACAGAAAACAAACCAACCAGCAAACCTAAGCCTAAGTGGCCTCTTCGCCTATCAATTTCTGTTACCAGCAATTCACAGAAGAGGTTTTGGTGTGTCCAGCCACCTTCCATCTCCCCTGCCTAATTCAAGAGGGCAGCAGTTGACCCAAGCCCTGCGTGAAGCTTGAAAACCTTCTCATCACAGCCGCACTCTTCTATTACAGATACTATATAAGCAAACAACATACTTTGTGCATGCTTCTGCCTTTCCCTTTTGCCTCCTCTTACCTCTAATATGCCTTAAAACACACACAGGGAGCCAAAAGCAGACCAAACAGCCTAAACTCCACTTACATCCCGGTGCTTAGTATTCCACGTTGCCTGGCTCCAGGCCTTCAGAAATGCTTTAACAAAGGAACCACAATTGAAGGAATTAAGTGAAATTCAGCCGATCTGACCTCAGCTTCTGGAGCCCACCTACTTTGCCCCAGTGTAGCAAGGCTGGTTCTGTCATTTCACCTGAAAAGCTGCAGGGCTCAGGAATACAATTTTGATTCATAGTTAAACAAACATTTTCTTAGCATCATTAAAACGAGGGATTGGACACCATGGATGTAGCCATTTATATGTTACAAGAGCTGCGGTTTAGGTGAGAGCCCTAAAAATACAGAAACCACCACGTACAATTCCATGATTCAAGTTTCTGAGTGCAGCAGAGTCTGGAACTGATTACAATTTATACCAAATGGCACCAATACTTTTTACATACATATGGACCCTTTAAAAAAAAAAAATTAGTCCTTTTTCAGCCAGCCATTTCCTTGCTACAAAAAATAAAATTGCTGACATGGTAGAACTGAATTCTGCTAGTTCCCTTATAATGCTGCTGTGTTAATGAGAATGAAGTTACTAAAGAACTAGAGTGACACACATTTCAGCTAGAAAGACATTTGATATGAATAGATACTTTCATGCTGGGATGCTATTCAGTGAAAAATTAGCCAATGTTAAAACTATTCAAAGTGAGCACTAACATTCCTTGGGAAAAAACAGTCACAGCTGGACAGATCATTTCAATCCAAGAGACAAAACTGGCAGTCACGACAAATATTCAGCTAGTCAGTGGCAAATGACACACTCTAATAAACTCCTGACTAAGAGAAGTCCTAAAACACTGAAGGCGCCAAAGTGGTTATCATGACCTATTAGCTCCCAGTGATCCTCACCCTCATGGGAGTTTGAATCTGAGTTTTGGGTTCCTCAGTGCCCCTTGAGTGATGTCCATATGGCAGCAGAGGAGCTCCCGGCTTTGGCACTCTCTCTTAACTTCTCAAAAGGAAAGGTGACAGATCCCATTAGAGCGTGTCACGGGCCTGATCTGGCCAACAACTGAACCACAGCGCATTCTTTTGAAGTGCACAGCAAACTTGAAAACCTCACTGCTGCCTCTAGAAGAGACTACAGTATTGTTCTTTTAATAAAGCCACCCACTTTCAAGAGTAGTTTGTACTTGCTGGGGACTCTGCTAACACCAAGCAGGCCAAGGGAGCTATTAAGGAGCAATTCAAGCAAAGAAGAGGTGAATTGCTGTGTGACACAGAGGCTACTGCTCACTTCTGAGATCATTATTTGGTATTTACACAGCTTTTTCTATCAGAAGATCTGAAATTTACCTAGGAAAGTTAAAAGTGATGTGTCCAAAAGAGGAGCAGAATAACTGAGAGTGAGTGAATGAGGAAAATCAGCCATTTGCTGAAGGCTTCCCAATGAGTGATGATGTCAGCTTGTGAGAGAGTAACAGCATTCTTTGGGAGAATGCCAAGGACCGGGCTCCAGTCACTGCATGCGCCTGCAGGAATAACCTCACACAGCAGAACTAGAAAATTTGGACCCTCCTGGGGCACCACCTCCACAGCTGGCACAGGCTGTGTTTTCACACCAAGCTGTGAAAGATCTTGAACCCCAACACCACACCACCCCCGCCAACCTTTACCATTTGAGTGCCCATGTACCAAAAAGAGAACATGTGTTGAAACAGGATTATCCTGTGACAACCTGCATTAATAAGTGATTTTACTATCTGGTGCGGAAAGAATGGCGTAAACCAAAGAAATGCAGAATGTCAGCCATGTCAGATTTCCTTCAAGACCACTGAATCACCAGATACGTATTTTGACTCAGAGACTCTTAATGAAAGCCTTCAGGCTGCATGTTCTGTCCCAGCTGTGTCTGGGGCCTGTGATTGCTCTGCTCTTCTCCCTCTCAAGCTGTAGGGCTGGGAAGATACCTCTGTGCCTCAGCAGCTGAGCAACCTCGCTGAACTTTGAAGTTTGCCCTGCCCGAAGCAGGAGATTGCACTAGGGGCCCTCCAGAAATCCCTTCAAAACTACATTTTTCCATGAGAGGAGGCTGTGACCTGACACAGCAGCCTCTGCCCCCTATCCTGATGTGAGACAAGGAACCTGACAGAGGGGATGTGACCCCTTTCCCTTCTTCTCCCACACCTAAGCACATGCCAGGAGCATGCCTTTCACTTTGGAGAAAACAGAACACCGATCTGCTCAGCCCATCTCAGGAGAATCCCATCCAGAAGGAGCATTACGCAAAACGTACACTGTTGCTTGCTATCGATCAATATGTTCTTGAAGAGTTAAGTGACAACCTCAGGTAGAAGGGAAGTTCTGCAGTAAAGTTTTCGTCCTGACAAAAGACACAGAGGAGGGAGGAAATTTGGATATTCTTATTTCTTTCTACACTGACTTTCCCTTCCCCTCAAGTCATGCTTCGCCACACACTGCTTTCCATTAGCTCTGAACCAAGGGGGATGGAGAGGATACTGCTAGCCAGCATGGAAAATTTCTACGTGACAATTTCAGCATCACCTCCAATCCCTATCTACTCTCGCTGCCAGGATCCATTCTGGGCTGGATTTTCCAAAGCACTCCATATTGATTTAGCTCTCCTCCCACCGAAACCTGTGGCACCTCCATGGATTCCAGTGGGAGCAGAGCAAAGGCTGTGCCAAGCTCTTTTGAAAAATCACACCATGTGTGTTTAATGAGGAATGTCTCTGGCAGAAAAGTTGAGTACAGCTAAGCAGATTTTTTTATTTCTTTCACATTAAAAGTTTAATTTCTGCCACTTCTCATCCAGGAGGTAACTGCCCGGAAGGGTGGGTAGGACCTGTTCCAAAATCCCCAGCAGGATATAGTCTGTTTCCACCTAAAACTGAATTAAACTTTCCTGTCATCTAAATGGTCCCTGTCACTTTGTGAGTGGGCACCATTCTCAGGATCCACACCTCCCCTTCCTGCTGCAGGCAGCCATCCAGCTCAGCTCTGGCCACAAGGGCATTCCCCACTTTCTGTCCCATTTGATACCCCTTTCCAGGGCCAGTCCTCACTGCAGTCCTGCTTCTGCTTTTCACCTCCAGCACATCCTGTCATTTGCTCATCACCCAAAGCCTCAGCATCCCATGCACCCATTCCTTCCTGTTCATTGGCATTGGACTCCACAAAGTAGTTTTCAGTCTCTAAATACAGATTTGGCACGTGGTGAAACTGATAGCTACTATCCAATACTTAGAAAAGTCTTCCGCCAAGGTAAACTGATCACATCTGTCACAGCGGTCTCTCTCCTCACAGAAATAGAAGGCACCACCACCAAGTCAACTTCATATTCTTCCCAAAACTACCCAGAGAGATGTGACATCTTCATTTTCCTTCTTTTACCATAAGCAAGAAATTTCAAGTCTGATTTTAGCAATGAATGTATTCTTCTTTGGCCTGCAGCATCACCAAACTGAGCTGAATAGCAAACATGGAATAAGGAAGTTTCAAAAATAAAACAGGAAAGGGAAATCCTTTGATTTGCACAACAGTGAGCTGAATGAACATGGAATTTTCATTCACATTTGCTCATGCTTAGATGTATTTTTTCCCAAAAACTAAAGAAAAATAGAGAATTATTATTTTAAAATTCCCTTAAGCTGAAAAGGAGGGGGAAAAAAGGAACTACATTAACTGTATTACTCATTGTAATGTTAGTTCATTTCAGTACATTGAATATAAAACAAAGCAGATGATAGGGAGCTTTTGAGGGTTTCACTATTGAATGAAACAATACATAGTGCGTCCAGACATATATATTAATTTCACATCTGGTAATAGTTCTGATATTGGGTTATTCCACCAGAAGGCTGCAGTAACTATTTTTAGCCAAGCTGGCCCTTACTTCATCCAGTAAAACTTGGTTTATGTTTGAGTGTTTGCTAAAAACATTACATCTACCACATACTAGACCTAACAAACCACTTGCAAATGTGTACCATGAGGAAGACAGTCTAGGAAAATCTAACACTATAGGTATTTTCCCTTTCTAAACACCTAACTCAAAACAGCTCCAAGAGACTCAGCAGCATACAGGGCTCAAGGGCATGGACCTTGAGCAAGAGCTCCTTGCACATGGTCTACCAGCCTCCAGGGCAGACCAAACAAAAGGTGCCTGCAGCAGCTCTCTCTCACTATGATTCCCTTATACTTCTAATGTCTCTGTTTTAGTTCTCTGTGATTTCCACTGTCATCTCTTCATTCTTCTGTACAAGTGCAATTGACAGTATCCATTAATACCACTATATTAACATTTTCCCACCTAATTTTGGTGCAACTCCACTGACTTCAGTGACTCACACAGGGAGTAACTGTGCTCCCAATATATTAAGACCCACAGCAATTTTCTAATGCTTCAAAATTTCAAAAAATAAAACAATTCAAAACTGTGAGGAATAAAGTGTTTAAAACCTTTTGAAAGCAATCTAGCAACACTGGAGAAATTTGCTAATTATAAATTTTTTCTGTGTTTCAAAACAAGTAGTATCTCAGAACCCTTCCAACTCCCCTGTTGGCAACATGAAACATGAACTAAAATGTACTTGTAATTAAAGGGCAAATAGTAAGAGTCAAACCAAACCTTTTAAACTCTGGGTTTTGGGGTTTAATTTATCTTTATATAAAGCATTTTATTGTAGGATCATAAATGGGATGAAGTATCAGCAGCTTGCAAAAATTATTAATTTTATAATTAATAAATATTAATAAAAGTTAATAGAATTCTCCCATTGCACAACCAGCAGAAGATCTGAATCCAGTACCAGCTGTTCAACAACTGGACAGAAATATAAGCAGATATCATAAAGACCTGGAGATACAGTAGGAGAGATTAAGCCCTTGTAATTTGTTTGGGCTGAAAACTGCAGAAAAGAGGAGAGCTCCGGGGAAGCCTGCCGTTCACCGGTTTTAACAGCAGATACTTTTTCTCCTGCCTTTGTCACTAGAGGTCAGCACAGCATCTGAAGTGCCACGTTGTTCACTTTTAAGGAATGATAAGAAAATCCACAACTCTCAGAGGGAGACAGTGGTCTTAAGAAACAGCTCCAAGAAGACAGAATCTGTGTTTCTGCAATGGAGAAATGTGAAATGTGAAGCCTCAGAAAAAGAAGCACACAGCAGCCACCGAAAAGCCTGAACCCAACATGAGAGTAAAAGCACGCTAGAAGTTTAAAGGTTCCCACAGAGCAATTAGAGTCTAACAATGGCTATTTTTAAAACACCCATTAGCCTAAGGTAAAAGCTGTCACCTAAAAAGCCCAGCTGACTAACACTCTGAGGACTCTTCCTGATGCATGAGAAATAAACTATTTAATCATCTCCCTGCACAACGAAATTCCTACCCCAGGCTGCGAGCAGCTGGTCTAGCTCATGTAAAGCTAGCTCATACATGCAGGTCAAGGAGACAGGGAAAGCATTAACTGCACTGGAACAATTCCTAGGAATGCAGGGGAAAAAAAACACAGACACTCATCTTCCAACACAACAAAACAGATATCCACCGTGTGATCCTTGTCCCCTTGAAGTCACTAGAGAAACCTCACGGTTAGGGAGTCTCACTGCTATTCCTGTCCCCTGGGGCCTCTCAAAGGCCCGATTACTGTCAGCCAGGAGGTGACATGGTATCACAGCACCTGACAGGAACCATGAAGGAGCAACTCTTCCTCTTTCTTTTAGAAGAGGAGACTGCGGCAGTCAGCTGCTCTCAAGACAGGTGCAAGCAACAGAGATTTGACACTGAAAAGATGTCACCTTGTGGCAGGACAAATCAGTCGCCTCCCCTCCCAGTGCATGTGCCAGAAAAGGGGTCCGTGTTCCGGTATGATTTATGGTGTTCAATTCACTGCTCCAGCAGAAGAGCACATTTGTCAGTACGACCCAGACTCCAACAGAGAACTGTGTAGCTATGCCCCAAAAAGCCATTTAGTACAGACTGCCCTACCTCAAATGGCAGCAAAGGGGCTTGGACTACAGTGTCTTCCATAAGCTGACACAACAGCGTTTAGCACAACTTAACCTATCATCTCCCCTGTTCTGGCAGATACAGGAAAGCAACACCTTGAAATCCAGAAATGTCTGGCCAGCAAATGGAAGCCCCTTGGAATAGTGGCAAAGAAAACTACAGGAGAATAAATTCACACTGACATATGGGGAAAGTAACTCATCTTGGTCAATGAATTATACCAAGGGGAAACTAGTGTAAATGAGAACCTAACTCCATCAGCCTAACAAAAAGCAGATGGATTTTAGCCATTTTAAAGTATTTTCTTTCCTAATCTACACCTGGTTACGAGGGATAAGTAAAATGGTGTGCACCCAGCTTCTAGCAACCATGAAAAAGTTAAGATCTTGATTCCTGTAGGGAAGTCTTTTTTCTAGAGATGCATTACCTGTAAAACACATTATTGCTCTTCTATTAGTACATTATACACAAAGGAGGAAACAGTTTGTCACTGCTATATGTTTTCTCACTTTTTTTCTTGGAAACTTCAATTCTAAAAGCCACACGTTAAAATAAATACAAGAATAGAAAAGTGGGCTTTTGAGATCAAACATCTAAAGGCTGAAGTACAGGACTATAATGCCTGAGGTCTTCTATCCATTACTATTACCTTTGAGTCATAGTGCATGGGAGTCAAAAATGGGCACTTTATTGTGCCAAGTGCTGTAAAAAAGACTTTCTCTCAACAGAGGTATAAAATGAGAAAATAAGATGGATACAGGTGCAAAAAGTATACAAGGAAATAATGAGATAATGCTAGTAATAGTGAGAGCAGCTGCCCACACTGTACGAACAAGGGATGCAGTCAGGAACGGGGACTTCTGACATGGCATCCTGAGCAGCCAGAAGAGCAGAGAAGCCACCCACAAAGATGGGCAGCACCAGAAGAAGAACTTGTTGGAGATAATTTCTGACAGTTCAGGAACCTGTTGAAATTTTAAGTATTTTACCTTCCTGGAACAAAACACCACCTGCTGCCCTGCAGCAACAATGTTGACGTTTTTGGAGGACGGTGGGACAAAGGAGAGTTTTGCAGAAGAACAGTGAGGTAACAAGGGTGCTTGCATGAAAATTTTACAAGTGGGAACATAAGATGAAATCATGAGCTGGCTGGAAGCAAAGATCAACTCTGCTAGACTAAATTACGTACGTCCTAAGCAGGACAGAAGTAGAATGCAAAGAACCTTGAATACAAAGATGTGACTGAAAAGGGAATAGGAGCTAAGTAAAATACAAGGGGGGAAAAAGATTAAAAGCAGAAACAACCAACAGAATAAGCTTTCCAGATAAAAGTATTACTTCCTGTGAGACCTTTGGCAAGTTACTCTATTTCCTCATCAATAGCATGGAGATAATGTTTCCTGCTGTCACCACCTCCCTAAAAGCTTTAAACTCCTGGTTGTTTGTACAGAAATCAATAACAGGGAAGAGATGGGGTTGTACAGAAGGTTTGGGCCTTAAGAACTTGAACATTTTGTAAATGAAGCTTTAACTTTAATCTTCACTATTATGCTGCCATCAGGTTTAATGCATATTCTTTGTTTAAGGTACAGAGAAAAAAATATACATTGTGTTTTGGTAAGAAAGAAGGTCAAAAACAAATTAGACTTCTATTCTTACTCTCCCCTCATTACCACACAACCAATCTAAAACACACACAGTTTATGGCATGAGGGACTACAGACCACAACTGTGCTAACCTCATGAGGCCACAAACACACAGGGTAGACAACCAGCACATTATCTTCTACATGTATGTTGACTCACAGCTTGAGTCTGACCTGCGGATTTCCCTGATTTCTTTTTTTAAGATCACAACGAACTGTTCTTCAGCTTGCCCCATAGCTGTAAGCGGCAGATCTGTTGGGATATTTCTACATTTTGATGATTTGCTTGAGTGGTAGAGGGGAGGAAAACAATACATTTTCTATACAGTGAATATAAGCTACAATTAGAAAGGCCCTTAAACTCACAGCTCCTCAGCTGCTATAAACTGGCACAGATCCATTAAAACCAATTGGCCAGATTCCCCCAGACAGCTCAAATCAGTGTCGCTCCACTGAAGTTGATGAGGCAACAGCAATTTGTAGAAGCTAAGGATCTGGCCCACAGTCTGCGCTGCAGTCCAGAAAGACCATCTGTGTTTAACAGGATCAGAAATCAAAAGGAAAGTCCGTGTCCTTATAATTTACTCAAAACTATTGAGACAAGTGATTTCCATGGTGTTAAGTCAGGTAGACTAAACAAGAGCTATATGAGATAAAAACCGTTTTATTGTTTCTTCCTCAGTATAGGTTTACCAGGGAAAGCTATGTAATTTCTTGCAACATATTCCATGAGGCAATGAAATGTGAAGGCAAGGAGACAACTAAGGAGAGAAGAGGGACAGGAATAACACTATAAAGAATTCAAGCTATTTAATGAATTATGGGCACAACAAACTAGAGTGCACTGCCCTGCTCATGCTGACTTTATGTCAAACCCATTCCCGCTGATGTCAGTGGAAAGAGTGATGTAACACAATGCTGCTCAGCAGCACAAGGGAGGGGCAGCATAAAAGCAGAGGAGAAGGCTCAGATAGTTCAGCTTTTTATTTTGGAAGCTGTTCTGAAAAGCTTCCATATTCAAATTTCGTGGGAATTTGGATACCATTTTTACCATTCTAATTGTGAAAAGCCAGATACAGATCTAGAACTAACTCAGTAATCAGCACTAGTGGAGAAACCATATCAAAGCATCTAGATTCATGTTTTGTGGCTCGTTGGTAGAAATCAAAATTATTTGTGCGAAGGCCCTTTGAGGCATCCAGCAAAAACCAGTGGATTTGTCATGCTGCCATGGGATAGCTCAAAGTTTTCTGTAGTGAAGAATTCACGATTCTCTTTACATGGACAAGCTGACTCTGCACACAGGAACTCACTGAAAAGAAGAGTTTGCTTACATCCTTAACACATGCACACATGCATGTATTTTCAGGGCACAGAGTGTAAAAGAACTGTGAAGACAAGATGCATTGAATTCCAGGGGACCAAAAACATGCCCACGAGTTATGGGCACCACAGTGTTACTCTGCATCTGCTCATGCAGCCAGTGTTTGTCCTGGAGTCTAATCTTTCTTATGCATTGAAGTGAAAGTAAAGTAAAAACAGGGCTGTCGGAGAAAATACATCTCTTCTGCTTTGACACAGAAAAATTTAACTGCACCTTACAAGCATCTGCCCTCAGCAACTCTTCCTCACCCTGTTCCTAGCTCTCACGTTGCTCCACCAGCTACCTGATCGATCCCCAAAGGAAACTCTGAAGTGGAAACTCTGAAGACCTCTCTCAAGACAGATCCTCTCCTCAAGACTGCAAGGGTGAAGTGAGAGTGAGAATTTCTTCCAGTGTGCAAAGTCGGAATGACAGAAGAGAGAAATCCTGCTTTAACCTTGCATTCTATTTTTAATGTTTGGAGATGTTTTGAATGACATATTGAGAAAAAGTGTGTGTGTTTGAAAGAAAGGCTACCAGCAAAATCAGTGCAATTGGGCTCTACTGACACCGTCCTGAGACAAAGCAAGCAGCTATTCAAGACTAAGCCTCTCCAGGGCTCTGGCAGTGCTTGGTGCTAACTGCACCACAGCGCACAGAGAACGTGTGATGCAAATTCAAGTCTGTAACCACTAGCAACTCATTGAGCAGATTTAAGATTTAAACTAAACTACATTTGAATAAAGGTATGCACATGTGAAATACTGCTAAGCAGCTTTGTATTTCAGTGCTGTTATATTGTGGAGATCAACTTTGCAGAAACAGAGTTAGTTAGGCCTATTCCACAGCTGTTCCATAATAATGAATTCAATCAACTTTTACACATTGTCAGTCCTTCAGCCTTGGTCTAAGGTCTGAAAGAGCCAGAAAGACTGCAGCGTGCCTTCAGTCATCTCCACGACAGAATCTTCTCAGCTAAAACTGGTTCTGTGCTTCAGCTCAAGTCAGTATTTGATCCACTGTTTACTACGAAGAATTATATTCCTCTTTGTCAGATTTGTAGTACGTGATCTGCAAAGATCAACACCTTCCTAAGACTTTAAACCTGTCTGCTAATTACCAATAGTAACACAAGAAAAAATATCATAAATATTTTTATTATAAATTATAATAATATATAAAATATATAATTATAATAATAAATTATAATAATAATTATACTTACAAATAATAATAAATTATAATTAAATTATAATAAAAATAAATAATATTTTTATCATAAACTTTCAGGTCCTTCTATAAATTAAATTATTGATTTTGAGAGGAGTTTCGCTTGGAGCATTCCATTTTGGTTTAACTTTATAAAAAAGTACTTTCAAGGAAAACCTTGGTCTTGAGTTATTATTAATTTTCAAGAAATCAACAGGAATGTTTATTCACCCACCACTTGTATGTCTCCTCTTTTTTCATAAACAATCACATTCTTGTCATGAGAAACAGGATCTTTGCAAAGTTCTCATCAAGGCAGGCACTTTCCTGAAGATGCTCTTGATTTTTATATAAACTGCTCTGGCGTCATCTAGTCTACATAAAGCTAACACAGATTTGCAAATTCATACATAAAACACCACACTAGCTAACAGTCATGATCATTGCCTACATAATATGACTGAAACAAAAGGTTTAACGTTTTCCAAATTCCTCAAACGCCACCGGTCCTTAACTCTCACCACTTTCAGCAGGACTCGTATGTGTGTATTTCACATACAAATCTTAAACAGAAGAAAAAGTACTTGCCCACATAGCAACATCTATCTTTTAAGTCTCTACCTTCCCACTAAAATAATCACCAATCCCAAACCATGCATTACAGTCTTTTATCTTCAATAAGCACACTGCTATTCTAACATGAAACTACCACTGTAAAGACCAGCAGAAAGCTTTTTTATGCGATTTACCTGATTTGTGTAAATTGAAGGAAAGGCATGTACCTCAGACAACAGAAAAAGTGGGAATAGGGAGAAGAGACAAAGAGCCAGGTAAGTACAATACTATATTATCATCTTAATTGAGTATAATGTGAAAATAGTTAATTTTTTTTTTTTTAAGCTTGACGGAGCCTTGGAAGCTTGGTACGTATTTTTAAAACCACTAAGCTGAAAATAATTAAAATTGGAAAGCTTCTGATCAAAAAACTGACCCAAAGCCCGTCAAAATCATTCTTTATCTCAAATTAATTCATAAAATGTATTTGAGGATTTTAACATAGTTGCTAGTCAAGAGCTGTAGCTGCACAGCCGTCCTCATTGAATACATGCACAACAATTCTGTTTCTCCACATGTAAATGCACTTAGTTTGCTTAAACGCTTCCAACCTCTCTGGCTTGAGGCTGCAGGATAAGTTTCACTGAGGAAGAAAGTACTCAGATGAAATAATGACTCACAGACTTTAAACGTCATTCTTAAGCGTGCAAGATCTGCACCTCCTAGAACACATATTTTGCCATCCTAAAACATGTTCGCCATCTTTGTCCTCTTTTCTAAGCCAAAGAAAATCTTTGTTCCAACTCCCCAGTCTCAAACAATTTCAAAGATTTAATCAAAATTAAATACTTAAGGGAAGTGATAATTACTCAAGAGCTAAGGTCAAAAGGCCTAGTGCTACTGTGTCTCCTCATTTTTTTGTAGAGTACAAAAGACGACATCCTAGCATGTTTTTGAACAAGTGTTTTCCTCACACAAGAGAACTGTGTCTGCAGAGCAATCTTTATCAAATTCTTCTACTTATATTGGTGGGCGAGGGCAAAAACCCCTAAGATCTTTCCTTTGTTTAAATGCATTTCCTGCCTTCCTTACTGCTATAGACTGTGTTGTGGCAGGCCTATTTATAGTCCAAAGAAAGGAAAAAGCACCACTGGAGGCAGGAAAACTAAGTTCGGAAAGAATAGAAGGAAGTGTGGCTGCCATTTAGCCAAACAATCTAGAACTAATTGAGCTCAAAAGAGCCCCAGCCTCAGTGAAGCTGCTGGGAGTGAACAGAGCACAATCCTGCTTCTCTCTCCAGGGCCCTGCCCAGGCTGTTGAGCATGAGATTCATGTACAGGACACTGCTGGGCAGCAAATAATCTCAGCATCTCAACACCGTGAGAAGAACCCTTTAAAAAAAAGGAGTGTGCTGAAAGTTAGATACCTATCATATTAAGGTAAGTAAGTGTCTCCTTCTGGCATTTCTGCTTGCTGCATTCTCCATGTCTTTTCAGATGTGGCCAGACTGGTAAATGAAAACAGAATGAGCTTTGGAGAAGGAACTGTATCTGATTTTTAGATAAAGGTTTGGCAGGATGTCTGATTTTTAGATAAAGAAATCTGAATTCAATTACGGATTCTTCAGAAATTTCCTTAAGCAAAAGAAGCCTTTGCCATATATCCATAAGATAACTTTGCTGTTTTCCTCACCTGTGTCATGTTCATCTTATAATCTGTGATTAAGTACTAGAGAAATGTTGATGGTAACTGTACGCCCCAAAGAAAAATAATGAAGTCAAATCTACATTAGGTTAAATATATAGATTTAGAGACAGAGAGAGGGAGGGAGAAGTATATGTAATATACAAGTTGTGTTGATTTAGAATACATAAACATATCAAAATGTATATAATTTATAACTGAAATCTTGTGAGAATTTAGTCTTATACTCATGAGATACATTTAAAGGTAGGAACTTAGCCAACATTAAAACACCTGAAAGTTTCTATAGTTTTAGAATTTATTATGACAGGTAATTTGTGTGTGTGTGCGTGTGCACACATAAAAATATACTATATATAGATATCGATATATACTATTCATTGTGGTTTTGCATTGCAATACCATGCAGTTGCCATTCTGAGGTCTAATTTAAACTGACAGTAGAATGTGAGTGAAAATTTTTAATCTGCTTATTTTCAGATACTATACACAGAGTTATACTATCATGACTGCATGTGTAAAAAGCTCCATTTTAAGACATACCGGTGCACAGACCATATTAATCCATTGAATTAGCATCAACAAGACAGACTTTTAAGAGGGAAAAATGAAAAGTTATTTTAAGATTGTGTTTGATTTCTTCGATTTCCAACATGTCCTTTGCTCTTCTAACAAAGGAAATGCTGTTGTGATTTGAAGGCAGGAGGATAGAAGCTGTAGAATACTAGATTCAGGATCTCATCATGCGATTTTCACCTTCTTTGAACGATCTATGAGAATAACCTTTGTATTAGTCTCACTTGTGTTAACACATTACCTCTATGCATATGCCATTCAGATTATTTATTTGTTATTCAGATGCTGCTTAGGATTAGTGGTTTATTGTAAAAAGTTGCTGGTGAGTAAAAAGGAAGTGTGATGTGTTGTTATTCTACCGTATCCCCGTAGGATGCTATTATGTTTAGAGTCTGTTATTGTGAAGATAGCAAGGCAGGATGTCATCCATGTAGGTGAAAAGCTGCGATAGGACAATTGTAAACAGCAGCAGTCAGCTGAAAATCTGATCCAGGGAGGTGCCAAGCAGAAATTTAGTCAATGCTCATAGAAAGGATCAGGCTTTTCTTTGTCTGATTTCAAAGTACACAATCATTTACAGTAATTCTCATTTCCAAGAGGTTATAAGCCTGGTCTTGTGAAGAATAAAACACCTGTAATGGGAGTAAAAATAGAAGCCTGTACAGATATTTGTGAGAGAAAGCTGGTTAGACTGCAATTTGAGTAACTAGCATAGCATGCTCTCATTCAGGTAATATTCCTTGCTTTAAATTTCAGTAACTGATTCCCCTGCACGAAGACTGAGCAGAAACCAAAAAAAGGGTTTTAACTAAAAAATATTAGATTAAACTGTGTAACCATACAGTTACTTTTGTAAAACTCATAGGATGGAGGGAAGGAATGGAGGCAAATCTGCGGGTGAATACTCACCCAAGCAAAGCAGCATTGCAATTTCTGCTGTTAAACAAATGCAATCATTTCCATGAGATGTCAGTTGCACAGCTATTGCTATACAACTGAACAGCAAACACTGGATCATTCAGATTTTCAGATTTATTCAGGTCTGCAACACTCACCACAACATTATTTTAAAGCTCAGTATCACTGCATGAATGTAGCAAAACAGAGACCATTGATTAGCTATAAGGGGATCATTTGCAGATCGGCCAGTTACAATGTAATTATACAGGAAGAGGTGATAAAATAATGCACTGATGCACTTTTGCATTTATCTGTGGAAAAGATATTATAAATGGTACTTAGAAATTGCCTAATTAATACTCTTAACAAATTCATATCCTTAATGAAGAATTAACAGAACAAATTCTGATGAGAGGCACAGACGCAAACCCACTGAAGCCAAGAGAGTTGCTCACACCACTGAGAACAGAGTTTTTTGTTCTGAAGGTAAGGACAACCTACTCTACTGGCTACTCACTAGTTTCTGTTTCTTACAGTATGCAGTATAGGGAACATGACAGTAGCTCAAAGCTACCCTACTCTTTCTTTCTATCCCTTCTCCCTTTTTAGCCCCTAGGACAGGCTCAAAGCAACTCAGAATCAGGGAAAATGTGTCAGCAGTACGGCTAGTGGTGCTCAAAACATACTATGCTGTTTCCAAATAAGCCAGATTGTCTTAGAAAAAAAACAGCTTAGAAATTACTGTTAGGTTTTCTATCTTCGAGAACTTAAGGCCAGTGTTTTCAGGCTTGTCTCTGTAACTGCGAGAGTTAGTAACCCTAGTTTAAAAAACGGAAACTGCTTTACATAGTCACATAATCACAGAAGTAGCAGTTTTAGGGGAAAAAAAAACACACAAAAAGATTTGTTTCAAAACTGCAAGAGTTCACAAGTTCATGAGTTCAAAGTTTGCAAACTGAGAGTTTTGTCCTGAAGATACAATCATTCCAGAAGGCCTTAGAATGACATTTACACCCCTGCACCTTATAAAATTTACTACCTGCTAGGGTCTGACTACTCTGCAGGAGATTCTTTGTATATAAACACTTTTGAGCGTTCACAAGTACTAACAGGGTTGCAGTTATTAAGACTGCAAGCTAAAAATGAAATAGGAGAATTTGATATACCAGAAGGAAGTGGAGGTTCACATGCTTTCTACCCTGCTATTATTTTGCCAGGAGATATAAAGAAGTCTAGGGTTGTCAATTAAATACTTCAGTCAACTGTCACTACTGTGTGGGCAGCATGGGTTTTTGGTTCCAGAAAAGCTGACTGACTTAAAGAAAAATCACATGACTTAAAAAATAATGCACTTTGGGTGACAGACAAACCATGCCATGCTTTCATGCAAAGCTAGCTCAGGTTTAGTAGGATTTATTATTCCTCATGCAATTGCTCCAGTTTAAGTATCTTAATTTCTCCCTAAGCCCCTATTCCACTATACCAGACGCTCTTACAAGGGAGCTTTGTGCTCCAAGTCACAGTCAAGCCTGCTAACATTACAGGAAAAAAACAGCAGAGACATAGAAGTACCAGTGTGTCTCTTTGGGGCAGTCAAAGCAAGGTTTTTTGAGAACATATGTACAGTCTACAGTAGTCTCACTCAAAAAGCAGAACTGGGAGAGAGGGAACATAAAAAGAAACCCAGCTAAAACATATTAAGAAATCAAAGTTCAATATTGGACAGCATCAAAATAGTTCTACAAAAAGAAGCAGCTGCTAAACACAACAGAAATGTCAGTGCTAAAAAACAATTTCTTTGATAATGTCTAAAAAACCCAGCTTATAACTATGTGCTGAATAACATCCTGATTGGTGCAAATGTTTATACAGGTGCTTAAATTTAAGCATATGAGTAGTCCCATTGATTTCAAGCAAAATTATTTCAACAGACTGATAAAATTTAAAGCCAGGCAGAGTCATTAGATCATCTAGTCTGACTTCAAACACAGCATGCTAATTTTACTATTCCTCTTGTCCAAAACCTAAAAGCTTGCGTGCTTACAACAGAACATATGGATATAGTATGTTCAAGATAAAAGTTTAAGGGGAAGATCATGATGTTCTACATGCATGAGTAGCGACTCACTACAGTGAGAATTGCTCAAGTTGACACAAACCCCTTAGCTCAAACAGGAATTAAATGTTGCACAGGCTTTGTAGCAGCTTACTGCACAAGGGTGAAGGTCAATGTGTGTATGGAAGATGGACTGTTTCTCCCAGAAGTCTATGTGCCATCAGAAAAAGCCATTAACTTTACTTCGGTGGCTTTCCTGCTCTTCTAGTGGACTAGAGAAGTACTGTTGCATAAGCAAGGATGAATGAAAAAGCTGCTTTACAAGTCAATCTTCACGCCAAAGTGCAGCTATATTTTTTGCCTTCGGTTCTCTCATTTCCCACAGACCATGTGCAAATTGTTGTACAAAATAAGGAGCCTCTGTTCAGAAGCAGATGAGACATAGAAGCGTTAACCAAATGGAGACATACAGCAAAAGTGAAATTGTCGAATCTCTTATCATCACTTGAACACACACAGGCAGTTTAAAAAGACTTATTATTTGAACAAAAGACGAGAAAAAGTGGGAGACTTGACCTGTGGCCTCCTTTACAAGGATGAGTAACAGTGGATTTATATTACATGAACACACACAACAGCAGAACAGTGCTGTGGAAGAATACAACATACAGTCATAACAAAAAACAAAGGGATGGGGTACAAGACTGTCTTGGAATACAAGTCCACCTTGCCCACAATTCATATTCTGTCCCCAAGATTCAAAGATCCTTTGACTACAAAGGATCTCCCACATTGCAGCAGAACAGAGGAGTGGGAACGTACAGCCTCCAGGGCTGCTTTGAAAACACAGCTAGGAGAAATGGGATGGCCTGTGCTTTATGCGACTAAGAGCCTAAAAACGCTGAAGCTGATATATACCCCAAGTGACTGTATTCACAGAACACCCAGAACAAAGCAAAACTCCACCATATGACATAGTATTACCAATGCTTGTTCATAGCACAATCTAATCAAAAATACAATAGGACACACTGGCTAAAGACTCCTCCAAAGAGCCTGCAAGTTCAGTGACCATGCAGGCATCTTCATGTCTTGGGTTAGCACAAAAAAGACATGTTGGCTTTGGTAAGTATCCTTGTCTTTATCTTCTTCCTATTTCCACTGAGTTTCAGGGTTGGCAGTCTCCTTGTTACTTAGCACAGTACTTCCTGGGAAGCACAGAGGTACCCTAGGGGAAGGAGAAACCTGTCCCAGCTCTTGACAGCAGGGGATAATGGCAAGCACACTACCATGTTTCAGTCCTCAGCTCTTCTGTAAACTCATTTCAGCAATTTGCTCTTATTTCTGCACTGGATATCATCTCTGAAATGACCCTTCTCAGCAATCTGTTTAGTAACGGTTGCAGACCAGCTTATCGCAGTGGTCCCCAAACAGACTGTGTGGACTCAAGCAGCTGCGCAATGCAAAATATAGCCCTGCTGTAACAGTTCTATAATGCAGGACCATACACCTCCAGGAATATGAAAATGCAAATTGGCCAGTCTGTCGCCAGTATTGCAAAGAAGTGATGCCACTTGGTCAAGATAGCACAAAGGTGCTATCAGCCAGGACAGTTACGGTGTGATACAAAGCATTGTGGGTAGTGTGCTCTACCAACATGATTCAACCATACGCACAATAACTCAATTTGGGGGGGGGATTTAATGTTCTGTCAAGCTAACAGGTCTGGCATTGTCCCACTAATTAATTCATGACAGTTTACATTATAAAGCCGTAGGTCACTTTAGTTAGAACAAAAATTAATGTGTACCAACACCTCTGTTTAGATAGCTCAGCATTCTTAGAATCCTTTATATCCTAACATACTTTATTTTTCCAACATATTATCATAAAATGTTCCATTGCTATTTTGGATTATTATGACACCACAATTATCTAGGGAGGCTGGAGACAAAGATACATCTTCAAAGATCAGCTGGCTCATTATTAAAGGGAAAAGGAAAACTGAAATAGCATTCAATCTCAACTGAACTACAAAGTATTCTTTATAATTTCAGAAATGGGAAGAGGCAAGGGAGGGGAGTGGACTAATGCTGAATTCTTCCAAGCTGCTTGACCTTCCTCCCAGTCATGGCTAGTCTCTTCTTTCTCTCTTAAAACAAGGAACCTCCATACTGCCTTTATATAATGCTGTGGTTTTATACTGCAACACAGCCTATATGGAATTCTGGACACAACACATCATTCTATTATAGTTCTATTCTATTCATTCACATCTGGTCTATCAGAGCAGGAGGGTGACTAACTGTCTTAAGCAATAATTAAAAGCAGAAATAAGATAAAAAAGCAGGATAGTGTCCTCATACCATTAAGAGACATGAAAGTGGAACATTAGCTAGAGAAAGGCCCAGATTCAGACAAGTGTAATAAATCCAGCAGAGTTATGTATACAGACACCTTGGCCCCAAGGGGCTCTGGCATACAAAAATATTAAGTGTTGTGACTATAATAAACAAATTCCAAGCTCACAACTAATGAGCGTGGAAGCAGTAGCCTCTCTCTTGTCTTTGCACTGGGTACTTCATAGAGTACATAAAAGGCACAGATGGATCCAAATTCATGCATCTCACAGTAAGTTTGGAAGCATGAACCCCAAGATGTTTGCATGCAATGCAGCAGATCTCAAATAGGTTGCTGGATAACATAGTATGACTGATAAACATGCTGTGTGTTGGACTTAGTGGAGATCCTGCCTGCCAATTCTACCAGGTTAGGCATTTGTGATCCATGCCTCATTTTACAATGCAAGCACACGCTTAAAGTGCTATTGTTTACAAGGAAGTGGTGCATTATTTTTTAATATTTTGACAGAAACTGTTAGAAAAAACATTCAGTGTTTTTCTAGGGAGAGGAAGGAAACAGGCTTGGGTTTTTGCTCTTTTCTGGGTCTGTTACTAGACTTCATCGTTTCCACTCTTGTAAAGTCAATGCAAATGGACTATGTCAAGCTGCAAGGTGGGATGTATTGCTTCAGGCTGATACTCAGATACTCAGTACCAGCTCATGCTGCCCCACTAAGAAGAGACTGACTTACCAAACCAAGAACCGCTGGGACATCAGTGGTGGTAACATGTACATCAAAATTAACAAAATAGAAAAAACATTTTTCACTACTTATGTATAATGCAAAATTGGCAGAATAACATTCTCTCTGATGTACATTTTGAGTGAAAAGCATACTCAGAGGTGATTTATGCAAGGCAAAGCTGAAAGTAGTTGAACTTGCAATAGGAGAGACAAGTAAAATACAAAAGTCCCAGAAAGTTAAGTACTGTCTGTAAAAAACATAAATAAATGCATTATAAAACATACATTCACTGACTTGAAAACTTTTTGTGTGACTATCATTCCAGTTCATGTCTGAGAGAGGATGTAATGAAGAGCTCTGAAAAAGGCTCTGATGTCATACTCTTGTTCACTTGTACTCATTTGCATCAATTGTGAAAAAAAACATACTTGTTGAAGATTTTTAAATGGTAAAGGAACTGCTGATTAACTCAAACTTACTGGGTGCAGAAAAGACAACAAAAACTGAGAGCCGCTGTACATTCAACATTGCAGCAATGCCCCATCCTTGTTCAGCAGGTCATCCACAATGAGGATGGCTGGAGAAACCTAGAAAACAAGTCTCTTCTAAATGCTCAGGTCTGTTTAAAAATCTTCAACTTCAGAACAACTAAGGCAGTACTGGAAAAAACACCCTTTATGACAGATTTGGTTTTGTGCTTAGTGGTACTACTGCATCTAGATCTAGAATTACAGGAACACACTCTTTAAGCTCTGTTTCTGAAATGAGCATATCCACCCTGTGGAATATAGCTATTCAATTTAGTTGGTAATAGACAGTGAAGAGCTTTTGTTGCTTTGTTTGGTTGGTTTTTTTAAACAATCATGAATATATTGTTATTGCTATGGAAGAGGTCCTTTTCGCCTGCTTTGACTGCATGGCACAATTTCACCCTATCCCTTAGCAAAGGCAATGCCACTACCCTTTAGCATTCACAATGTAGAACAACTTACATTTGTCAGTCCACCTCTACTTCAAGGATTACAAGAGAAAATTTCTCATTTGTTTCTAAAAGAAACAAGTCCTTTCTAAAAATTCTTTCTCAGAGAAACAAATTCCATTTCAATAACTGATAATGTGAGAAATATATACACGTTCATCTATCAGTTGCTTTGGATCAGCTATTTCATGAACTCCTGCTGTTTTTGTAAAAATGGAAGTCACAGTACTGAAGGAGAAGCATTGTGGATAAACTCACAAGCAGCATGCAATCTTGTCATCAAACAACTAGGAATCTATTAAACAAGAAAAACTTGCTGAACGCACTGAGAAACTTGTAACTGAAATGCCTCATGCTGCATACTGTTGGTCACTTGGTGCTTTTCAAGACATAAGGAATTCCTCATCCTGATCTACCCAAGCACCTTGACTGAACATCAAGAGATGTTTTTGATGCAATTCCATGTTTGAAGACAATACACTGGATAAAAGACAAATTTATTGGCTCACCCACACATCACCTAAAAAAATTAAATAATACTGAACGTCTTAATATGATGAAGGACTTAATATTACTTTAAAAAAAACTCACTTTCCACCACAGTCTCTTCACTGCAACAGCCAGTTAGTGCTCAATTTATGCTGCAGGCTTTGGACAAGGTGTTTCCTCTTACAAACATGTCCTGCAACAAGACAAATACAAAAATAAGAATTATGACCTCTCTCTGTGAAACAAAATCAAGTAAAATGAACTGGAAATAAAAAACATTATAGTCTTACAATAATAGTAATGATGCTAATAATTGAAATTTCTTACGTATGTTGATATAAGGAAGGAACTATAAATTGCCAGCTTCTCTATGAATGCTGTGGATTTCGGGAAGGAGGGAATAAGGGAGGAGGAGAGTTGGTTTTGTGGATTTGTTTTTTGTTTGAGTAGGTTTGGTTTTTGTTTGAGTAGGTTTGAGATTTCTTATAAAATGTTGCATGCATAGAAAAAAAAATCTCCTCATTCACCCCATTAGTCATTGCCATCCCCTTTCTAAATCTGAGGACCAAAGGTACAGAAAAATTAAGACTATCCCCTATTTTTCATGCCAAATTTGTAATCCCTAAAATCTAGTATCTCCCTATACTTCTTCAGAGAAAATATTACACAAGTTAAGGCACAATTACCATTGACTTACAGCTGTGAGTGCACAGCATTTCCACAAACCAGAGCACAGATTCTAAGCTGAACATCAAGAGGAAAGAAGGAAAAGGAGAAGGGAGCCACTAGTACTGTACATGAGTGAAAAGGCTGCCTTAAGTGATTTGGTCATGCTATTCCCACCACTCTTATACAATCCACCCTTACCATCAAACTTCATCCTTCCACCTCCCATCTCTACCTCCTGGATCCTCTCTTTTACTCTTATACGTCTGCACTTCACAGTTGGACTAGATGATCATTTGTAGGTCCCTTCCAAATGAAATACTCTAGTCTAGTCTAGTCTAGTCTAGTCTAGTCTATTTCTCTCCTATCCACCTCTTCTGCACCTTAGCCACTCTGCCAATGGTCCATGCCCTCAATGCTTCTCATGCCATGTTCAAGACAGGCTCCTACCCATCCTCCCGGCCATCTTCCCACCACTTGTGGATGGCTCTTAATTTTCTCCTAAGCACTTGGTCTGCATAGTGGAAAACCCAGAAGCAGTATGCCTGGAATGGAGAGGAATATGGAGAAGGGGTTACTGCAGTTAGGAGGAGGGAAGTGCAGTGAAGGTGCTAAGGTGCAGAAGAGGTGGATAGGAGAGAAATAGAACAGAACAGAACAGAACAGAATAGAATAGAACAGAACAGAATATTTCATTTGGAAGGGACCTACAACGATCATCTAATCCAACTGTGAAGCTTAGATGTATAAAAGTAAAAGAGAGGATCCAGGAGGTAGAGATGGGAGGTGGAAGGATGAAGTTTGATGATAAGGGTGGATTGTATAAGAGTGGTGGGAATAGCATGACCAAATCACTTAAGGCAGCTCCACCTATGACATATAATTGCGGATATAAAGAAAGGACTGATTTCAAAGGTCATACCTAAAGATGACCTAATTTGATGATACCTTATCTTCTCAGCTCTTGCTTTCTTAGCCATAGCATGACTATTGGGTGTACCCTTAGGTGTGAAAGGGGAGGTACACGGTGCATTTGCAGTACTCCTGAGCCCCCTACAGCATTATATTGAAGAACTTGGAATTGACTTAGATTACTAGGGATATAACATACCCTACAGATTTAAAGTAATGTATGGTTGAAAGACATATAAAATATTTTCAGCAAAATTTCCTTTCCATTATGTCCTTCAAATGCCCTTCAGCTGGCAGCTTACTGTAAAAGCTGTTGGATTATTTATAGCAGACTTTTTAATTGCACTTAGGTATTTATAAAACATCCTGTCTAGTGAAGGCTTCCATGGTCTGCTTTCATTCACTTCTGCTGATAGTGAAGGCTATATAATATCTGAGGCAGTGAGGCAGACCAGCAAACGAGGCACTGTTTACTAGTTATGGATTCCACATATTCTAAAAGGCTGCAGTCAAATCATAGTGCAACCATTTAAGAAACAAGTGTAGTAACACAGACTTGCAGTTAGTATAACCCGACATTTATGTCCACTGAGAATCCTACCTCCTGTTACATAAACTCCAGAAGAACACGTTAACAGAAAAAGACATTTTCAGGCAACCCACAAAACAGCCATCCATAACTGCCATATTCAGAAAATAATTCTATATTCCAAAATTTTGCACAGTATCAAAGCACTGATGCTGAGATAAACTCTTTACCAGCTATCAATTTATAAATGAATGCACCTATAGTTAATTAAATGACATATAAGCAAGATATAGCCAAGTATGTCTGAAAAGATAAGAGAAACAATAGTTAAAAACAAGCCATGAAATAAAGCCTCTCCTACAGCAAGGAGAGGCTCTGGATCCATTTATCCAGCACCAATAAAAGCAAACAACTTTCTGATCTCAAACTGAACCAAAATGGGCAACTGTTCCATTCTTTAGTTCTTTGTGACTTTTCTAAAAGCAATCCATACTATTCGACATTAAAATTTTAACCTTGCATGCACCCATCCTTATCACAATTCAGTGCTAACTGTACTTATTTTTTGTTGTTCCTGTTCAGTATTTCTCATAGCATGTCTGAGAAATCGATGTTCATTTCTTAGTTTTTATTTGAGGCATCAATGTCCACAGAGAAAAATGTACCCTTTTCAATCCAACCTTGAGCCATTTTCTCCACAGAAAGAAAAGCTAATATACTGTTATGTAACAAACAGCAAAGCTTTTGTCATATAGAAGATGCCATCTGATAGATATAAGAACACAACATTATATTCATTGTGTCTGCATTAGCTACCTTATCTTTTTTGTATGTTGGTATTTCTTAAAAAAAAGGAGAGAACAAGAAAAAAAAAAAACTCCACAAAATTTTTGAGATTTTTATTTTCAGGAATTATACCCAAACTATCTCTCTGTTCTGTTTCATGATGACTTAAATCTGTCCATCTAGCATGAGGAACTAATAAACTTTTTCCCACATAAGCCACGATCAGAGTTTATGGCATTTTTTACTGAGCCATAAAAAAATCATTTATTTGTCTACTCGTTTTAGAAAGTACAAAGGTTCCTTTTCTTTTCAAGGAGTGTATCCCAAGTTGTTTGTGGAATATTGCCATTCAGTCATTATCATCAAATTATGTTCCTATGTGGAGCATGACTACCAAATAAAAATAGGCCGCTATTCAGTGCAGAGTGATGACTCTGTTCTGTGTGCTATTTCAAATGGCCCAGGTACTACCAGTATTTAATCAATGATATCAAAGGGTCTTGATAAATGTAAAAGAGTGCGATTGATATTGCATAATCAGAGAAATGGACAAAGTAATATTAATGGCATTTGTGGACTGGTAAACTATTGTGGAACACATTTCAATCATGTTTTCTTCAGTATCAGCAGGGAGTAATTTTGTAACAAAGTTTATAAAGAAATTTAAGATTAATTTTAAAGCTGCATGTAAAGTTCTGTTACCCTTGCTCTCAAATGAAAATGCTTTTTAGGGGAAATGAAATGGCATTTATCAAAGATAACTCATTTGGTCAATGGGCCATGACTTAAAGGACAGTGAGTGCTTTTTCCTTCTCTGAGCAAGGCCTGAAATTTTATGCCCAGCTCTGTGAGCAGCCATCCGTGGCCAGGGTCTGCAGGAGCTTCCAACTCAGTTCTGCAGGGGCAGCTCTCAGTCCCTCTTTGAAATTATCATTCCGCCAGTGTCCTAAACTTAAATGAACTCATTCCTCATGGGCTTATTTCTCATTCTTAAATTCATAGTTTTTACAATCTCCTCTACCCCTCTTTTAAAGCCTCCGTAGCAGCTCAGAAGGCCCCAGGGTCACAGAGTTCCATGCACAGGGACACTCTCTTTAGAGGTCTGATTAAAGTTCCCAAGGAAGCTTGGGGAGGCCTCCTCAATGCAGCCTCCCATGACGGCCAAGAGGAGCAACTTGTTGACATGTTGCCAAGCCTGACTGTGCACTGGAAGAAAATGGTGCTGCACGTCTGCAAGAAACATTTGCTGTTTGCATAGCCGTTAACCTACTATTCCAGAAGCATTCCTCCTTGCGCTGCACGTACTTACCCCTTTTACCAATGCAGAACAGAGGCCTGGCATCATACTGCGTTCAAGCCTGAACTTGAAACAAGCACGAACCCACATCTCAGGCCTCCGAAGTGAGGGGTCTAAGGTGGCTGCACCGGGGAGCTCAGGCCGCTGGGGGCAGCTGTGGGGCCTCCCCGCAGCGCCTCTCGGGCTCACCGCCGGCGGCGAGCACCGTTGGCCCAGCCGGCGCCGGGCGCCCCTCAACCCCGGCCCTCGGCCGGGAACCCGGGCCCTGGGTGACATCCAGGGGCGCCCGTCCGTCCCCTTTCGCGCCTGGTGCGCTTCTGCCCTCTGAAATGTCTGGCCGAAAGGGCGAAGCCTCTTAGAAGTGCCGCCGCTGAGGGCGTCGCCGTGCCCTCTGTGAGGGTCCTAACGGTCTTAACGGCTGGCGGGACGCGCGCTAGCGGCTCTGCCCCGCCGCCGGCGAGGGGAGGGAAGCTGCCGCGCCGGGCGCGTCCTCCCGGCGAAAAGCAGGAACGAGCCTCCCCGGCCACGAACTGAAGAGACTTTCAACTGATGCGTCCTTCTCGCTTATTTGTTGTTTACGTACGTTACCAGCGTGTGGGCGCAGAGGCAGACGAGGCCAACCAAGGCACCAAACCCTGCGGCGTTACCAGGGAAAGGTCGGGGGTCCGGGATGCTGGCGGGAGGGCCCTCACTGGGGCTCCGGCCGCGGGTACTCGGGGCACCTTCACCTCCCAGACTGCCGACGAGGTCCTCTGACAGGCTGGGTGCGCCCGCGCCTGGCTGGGTTATGAGAGTCCATGTAATGTGGGAGGTTTTTTCCATGAAAACTCGTCAAGGAAACCCAGTGGTTTCCCCGCGGTACTGTGAAAACGAGAGACCCACAAAGGCACGGGTAATTAGCACGAGGGCGTCTTCCCAGCTCCAGGCTGTGCTGGCAGCGAGGATGCTGCATGGTTTTGTAACCATGTGCGAGTTTATATAATATGAAGAGCTGGGTAAGGTCAAAGGAAGCATCCTGACTAACCCTTTTTTGCTGCAGCCTTCATCTTCAGTGATTTGCAGGCTTTGATCGGGTTCTGACAAATGTGCCAGCTAGATATGCTATTATAATTTAATAATTTTAACAACAGGCACCTATCTGGCTCTGAGCAATTTCTTGAATTTGTTCAAATCTCAGTTGCAGTACTAACTATTACTGCAGGTTGTATTTCAGAAAAATGCCCTATAATGCCCTTTATAATCCAATGAGACTGTGCGATCTTGCAAGATCTGGATTGCTTACCAAACAATAAAATACCATTGCCACATCCTATACTGAGGTATGGCAATTGCCTGTGTCCTGTCAGTCTTTTCAATCTAAAGTAATTCCAGAGTTTCAGCACAGTTTATCCTGTATGTGGGATGGGAATTACGCATTTCAAAAAAGTATGTTTTGCATCTCACCCTCAAAATCCCATTGACAGTATGCTTCTGTCCTTAAATACCTAAATATCTTTAAATATGTGACCAAGCTAAAGGGAATTAGGCGCAGAGTCTCAACTGAATTTCAGTAACGTATGGCTACATATCACCCTGGAAAATTCCATCAGAATCTGTTCATTTCTTGACTTCAGTGTTTCTCCTTCATTTGTCCTACATCTGGGAACATGGGGATAAGGATGCTTTTGTTTCCCATTTTGCTCTCTCTATTTAGTCTGATAGTCCGCACCTCAAAAGGGCTATCACAGTCTGACTAGACAATGTCTGTCACAATGCAGCCCCATAATCTGTGCTGTAAAAATGCTAGATACCAAAATTAAAATGATCTCCAGTATTAATAGGGCACTCATCACTCTGCTATCCAAACACAAAAGGTAGTGATGTTGCCCATTAAGTACAACTAATCGCCAAAAGTGGGATTGTTCACATATTTTGCATGATCTGTGGAGTGGCCTGGTCTTAAAGATGCTATGAACACCACAGCGTTTTAAATTGTCCTAAATTGTCATGTGTTTAAATTCCTAAATTTAAACACAGCAAATCATGAAGTCAGAAACAAACCTGAAGCGATCAGCAGGGTTGTGTTTAACTTTCCATTTGTGCTGCCCCTACTGTCGATTAAGGCTTATCTACTGTTTGGTGTTAGTCATTAAAAAAAAAAAAAGTTATGGAGCACATAGCACCATGTTCCAGTCAAATGCTTTAGCAAAGGCTGCTGTTGTGAAAAGGATTTTCTAATAAGGGGAATAATGATCTTCAGATTCTGACCTCCTGGCACGGCAGTGAGATTTATCAGGAGGGGCATGTGACTAGTTAAGACACACAGCCCCAGCTTGAAGGAAACAGCTGCTCATTTCATGCTTTAGCACTTGGCAGCTGGACAAGGAAGGGTGATGTTTGTGTTGAATACCTCTGCAGAATCAAGTACAGTAAGTGATTTTCCCTGGTTTTGTTTTTGTTTTTTTTCTAAACTGCCACTGCTTTCCTATTTTCATCCTAGACCTTTCGTAAAAACACTTAAGTGTGAGGCATATTTTTGTCACTTCATTGATAAGCAGTCATTCATGCTCAGAATGCCTATATTTTTCTGACCTGTGATTAACAATAGCGTTGTTTTTGCTGTTGCGGGAACAAGACAGGTACGGTGTTTTGTCCTCATGCTAGCCGGGGAGGGAAAATGGTGCTTATTTACTCAGTTGATGGTGTAAAGAGGTTGTTTATGATGAACGTATTTTCCTTTCTCGGTAGAGCTAGTCAATAGGTAATGATGCAACGTGAATATAGAGCAATTTCAGTATTTGGCTTAAAAGTACTCATGTAAGGAATTGACAGAGGTCCCCTCAAAATTGTGTGATCATCTGAAGAAAGTTGCTTGTGACTGGTTACTTTTTGGGGGTGAATGAAGAGATTTTTTGGGGAAGAAAAAGGTAGAAGCAGAGAAATACAGAACAGTGAAGATGCACTGATTAAGATATAATTCATTCATTCTGGATAATAATGCATAATTAGATCATGAAGATTAAAAAAATCCTCCCTAAGAATAGGGAGCAAGTCTCCTAAATATCTCCAGGTTTTTAATTCCATGTATTTCTGGATACTTGCATTTTTGATGTTTTTGCTTCATGAATGATTGATTTCCCCATCTGATAATTTTTTACTATTCTGGTGTGAAGTTTTGCTTTATGACACAGGAATTGGAGTATAGGATATATATAAAGGAACTTTTAATCAATTATTTCTGTAGAGATTGACTGGGTTTTTTGGAGGAAGACCTAGGAGGAATGGGAACAAATGAACAGGTGATGGAGCTTGATATGCATTGAGACTGAGGGATGTCAGGTGCTTTGGGGAAGGTTGAGAGGGACAGAGGTGGAGAGCAGTGGGGTCCTGTTGAGGAAGGTGTATATGAAGTCAAAAAGCCTGAATTTCAGAATGGGACCAAGGGGAAACTGGCAAGTTTAGTGAATCATGCAGTCCCTCCTTTAAAGATGGGGAGAATAATCCTGATTCAAAGATTTCTCATGTAGAAAGAGGAACTTTATTTATTTCTCCCTGAAGGCTTTTATTTTTCTTTTAAAGCATAGTTCATGGCTTTGCTGGTTAACTGGAAATTTTATAGGAAAATGTCAATCAGTTTCAATTGTTCACAAAACCAGAAGTCTGCCTGGCTTCCTGCCTGTTCACATCTCTGAGGGTAGACTGCCTTTGAACCAAGAGCTCAAGTACTATCAGCCTGCGGTTACACTGCAGCCCTCCCACGCAGATGGCACACGACGCCATGAATGCAGCAGGCCTGCGGGGCCCCGAGGTGCCTGCCCTTGCGCTCAGGAGCACCTAGTCCCCCAGGAACCTTGGCTGCAGTGGGGCCCCTTAGGCCCGTCCGGGTCTCCATCCCATGTGGGGCAGGGAGAATAACTGATCTGCTCTCACTTTTTCATTCTGACCCAGAATAACTCTCTTTTTCTTCAGAATTGTAGGAATTCTTCATTTTGGGTAAGACTATGCCACAGGGTGCTTGTTTCTAGACATTGTATTTTATGTTTCACCCTCAGCAAGTTTGCAGACGACACCAAGCTGAGTGGTGCGGTTGATGCCTGAGGGACGGGATGCCATCCAGAGGGACCTGGACAAGCTTGAGAAGTGGGCCCATGTGAACCTCATGAGGTTCAACAAGGTCAAGTGCAGGTTCCTGCACCTGGGTCGGGGCAACCCCCGATATCAATACAGGCTGGGGGATGGAGGGATTGAGAGCAGCCCTGCCAAGAAGGACTTGGGGGTGCTGGTGGATGAAAAGCTGGACCTTATTGCAGCCTTTCAGTACTTAAAGGGGGCTTATAAGAAAGATGGGGACAAACTTTTTAGCAGGGCCTGTTGCGACAGGACAAGGGGTAATGGTTTTAAACTAAAAGAGGGTAGCTTTAGACTAGATATAATGAAGACATTTTTTACAATGAGGGTGGTGAAGCACTGAAACGGGTTGCCCAGAGAGGTGGTGGATGCCCCATCCCTGAAAACATTCAAGGCCAGGCTGGACGGGGCTTTGAGCAACCTGATCTAGTTGAAGATGTCCCTGCTCATTGCAGGGGGGTTGGACTAGGTGACCTTTAAAGGTCCCTTCCAACCCAAACTATTCTATGATTCCATGTTTGTGATTAATATTCTCTGTTAAGCAAACTGCCCAGTCAGATGAAAAGGACTGTTGAAGGACCCCGCTTTGAACCTAAGTTAAACCCCAAATCCACCAGAAAATAGATAGGAGCTCAGACTGTTCCTGCTATACCTTCTTCCCTATCTCTGGCCCAACCACTGTGCCAGGGTTAGTGCAGAAGATTGATGTAAAGCCATATGGTTGTGCATCAGCTGGATTACAAGCCTGCTATATGTGCCTCTTGTGCAACTGATTTTATTCTCAGGCATCCCTGGGAATTAATTGTAGTATAAAAGGGAACTGGTGATGATTGCATAGTAAAAAATCGATAACTGCACTGCTGAGCTCGCATTCAGGTAATACATGTCTGAAAACACTGTCACAGCAGTCACTGTATTGTCTCAAAGAAATGTGGTGAGGAGAGCTCAGTTTCGTGCCTCTATACTATTGATTATTAGGGTCATTTACAATAAAGGAGAATAATTCAACATTTGGCTCTACAAAATTTAAGGTAAACAACGCTGCTTTATTTGCAGCTTCCAGCTGTCATTACTGTATCTTATTTTGAATGAAATTCAAGACTCATGACTAAACTTTTAAATCCTGTGTCCACAAAATAAAGAAAACTTGATCAATGTTACAAGATTCTCAAGGGTGCAGTTGTTTCAATCCTTATCACCAACCCATTTTGCTAGGGATACTTCCTGTTAAACGGTGTACTTTGAGAAACGAGAGTATTGTGGTCTTCAGGCTCTCCTCACTTTATGGCTTTTCTGATGAACTCCAGCTGCAACATCTGTTACTGCAGCACCAGTCATGGGACACCATTGGGGCACACACTGATTTTGTGCTTGAGCAGAAGACACAACCTCTGTACCACCAGTCTTTTATATTATTTTATAATATCCTGATCTCACGAAAACACGTGCTCAGCTTTTTTAATATACCTCCCCCCCATATGTTCATGTAAGTCAAGGCAGTTCTGCATAGCATGAAGTACAGGAATTAAATTTCAGCATACTTTGTTTGGGGAAGTGCTCAGCCCTTGCATTTCCCATTGACGCATCTCCAGAAAGTCCAATACCTAACAGAAACTGTTCATCCTGGAACTTTTTTTTTTTCCATAGTAGAGGAGATTCAGCAACAGCATGACCATTGCTTGTCCTGCAGAAGCTCAGTGCATACTCGTATCACCGAGAGCCTTGTAAGGTTCCTGTTAAATCCTTTTCCTTTACTCTGAGGAAATGATCAGGGCAGCTTTACAGTTCTCTGAATGGGCATATTTCTGCTCTATAGCAAAACATCCAGCTGAAGAGTAATCACAGTTTTGCCAGCCCCTCTCTCTAGTTGAAAATGCCATTATACACAGGAGCCACTCCCAGGATGTTCCTGAAGAAAGAGAGGAAACTACTTTTAAAAATACTGAAGGGGTACTTGTGTGGTTTTCTTTTTTTCCTAAGCTGTCCGGGCCTGGCTACAGAACATTTTTGTAGATACTCTAAACAACTTGCACAGAATGTTTTCTGTTAACATATTTGTGGTATAATCACTTTTCACTGCTATATTTGATAGACATGTTTTCATGTTGGCCCTTTCTTTTAAGTCAGGAATGGCAATGTCTTATACCTGAGTGTTTGAATAAAAAAGCTGAAACAAATTCTCAGGTCTTCTGATTTTTGCTGTTCATTGCTTTTCTCTGTGGTTTTTCTATTCAATGTGAGTAGCCAGTGCAGTAGTACTTTTTCATTAGTAGGTTTGCTTATTGGTGTAACATATCTAGAAACCACCTGACCACCAGATTAGAGGTGTTGGGACAGGGGAGAACTCTTCTCGTGTAATGAAGGTAAAAGATTATCAGCTACAAGCACTGGCAATATCAACAAAACAGACTTGGTGAGTCCAGTTCAGATACAAACACTAATCCTGCAAGTGCATAGGTATGCGCTTAGCTGAACTCATGAGTGGTCCCATCAGAAAGTTCAGCTTACCTCTAAGTGTGTATGGGGTCAGGATCAAAGTGTGGGCGTGTGGAAATACCCACACCACTGATGTTTACAGCTCAGCAGAAAATACGATTACCCGTGAGAATTAGTCTGGTTGTTTTGGTGGCCATCTGCTGTCTCACTTCTCTGAATAACTGCTCCCCTTGGTGCAGTGTCCTCTGACCACATTCAAATAGGTGAAATGGTTTGACTCTCTCTACACTGTACTCTCCCACCTGTGATTTATGCATATTATCTTTACTAATGATCTGGAGTTTCTCAGGCAAGGAGAGAAGGCTTCAACATCTCAAGAACCTGCCAGGCATAATAGTCTGTCCAAAATTAGTGAAACCTGAGCTATTCGTGTTCAGATACTTTATATATTTAGTTCCTGCAAACAGAAAAAAACTATATCACCTTAAATTAACACAAATTTAATATTAATAATTCAGCAGTATGTCTGCTTTGGACTACCACAAAAGTCATACCAAGCTTAATATACCAGTAGCTAATATATATTGATATTATGTGTTATGTATACCAATACATTTCCATACACAACTCCTTCTGCTACTGTTAAAACTGCCTCTCTTTTCAACCCCTACTATGGAAACAGATGTTCCACTCAGAGTAGCAGGAGAGTCTGGAGTATGGGAAGTGTGTGCAGGAACAGGATCTCTGAGATGAACAAGGATTTTCTATTCCTTTTGAAGTATATTTTGCTCCCCATGCCTGAAACAGGTTAATGGTTTTCAATGTAGAAATCAGTCGTAGAGGCTAGTATTTAAGTAAGTCATACATGATGCGGTCAAACAGATTGAACGTGACTTATACTGGGTATATTTGCATGCTTGCTAAACGGTTGATGAGGCTGCCTTTGACACATGACCCAAGGTTGCACATATTCTTTGTCATGATGCTATATTCTTTTTCATATTCTTTAAAAAGACGTAACATTTCTCCAGCTTAAACTCTGGTCTCACCAAATTTAATTTCCTTTAGTAAATAATTTCCTAATAAATAGTGTTATTACAGATAGGCTTCCATTCATAACCCGTAATTCACTTAGGTACACCCAACCCATAATCGTGGTGCTGGTTCATATGGCATGCATTGGTAAGTTCTGTTTGTTTTGCAGCGACCCAGTGTTTGAACCCAGAGCTTGTTTGGAAATTTCTGGTGTTGCTAGCAGGAAGTAAAAAAAAACAGTTTATGCAAATATGTAATTGATTACCAGTGGCGCAAATTACATCAGAAAATCTTTGCTGAACTAGGGCTTGAGTCAACTTACTGTCTGGATATATAGTGATTTTTGTTATCTGAATCAGAATAGCCATGACATTCCAGCCTTATCACACTGTTCATGAAATAGCTTCCTTAAAAGACTAATAATAATCTCCTCTGCTAAAGATGTCTTGCCTACTTTAGCTTGCTTACTCACGCTCTGCTTTACCGAATTCATGAACACATACTTCCTGGAACAGCTGCCACCCTTCCTAAAACTCTTGGTTTCCAGGCCCTGCCCTAATGACTGTCCGTATATTTTTATCTTAAGTAGGCACTGGGGCAGGAACTAGAATTCACTTTTTTTTTCCCTCTTCTCGAGTGAGTGCTCTTCCCCTTAAATTATACAGTCATGCTCTTGCTTGCTTTCTCCCTGCAGCCCAAAGAAACTTCATTATTTCATTTAATATGGAATTTCATTGATGTTCTGGGGCTGGTAAATCTACTCTGTAGTCTCAGCCAAGACAGTGGGAGATTTACAATCCTTCCGCTAATAGGAAGAATTGATCCTGTATCTCTCACAGCTTTAAGGAGTGTTCAGAGGTCTTGGATAAAGATCTTGGGCGTCACGGCTGCACCTATCGAGTATGGGAGTGACGTGCTAGGTGTGACCAGAGGATGCTTAACACAGGCAAGGCAGAGGAGTTTCTGGTGCACAGATCCCAAAAGGATTTAGGACTGACCTAAGCAGGGAACTGCTTGGTGTTGCTGACTCTGATAGGCTTCTTGAAGCCCACCGTTGGGCATTTGGGGACTTTAATACTGAAAATGCAGAAAGAGGCTAAAAGCTCTAGGCAGTCACCTTCTGGGCTGAGGAGGTGAGAAGTGAGAGACCAGGCTGAGAATCACACCCCCGGAGTCAGGCCCTGGAGGTGAAAGGGAGCCAGGATTTCGGTGCTTAATCCTTTTTTTGGATCTAGTTCTCATCTCACATTGCAGAACCAAAATAAGAGAGGCAATTTTCAGATTGGTATATCTGAGGTAAAGGCTCTTTTGCAATTTGCTTCACGTCAGTGTTTCAAAATCTGCTCCTTTTGGAATTCTTGCACTGATTTAACTATATTGATTCAGAAATTGTTGTAAATTCTGACTTGGCCACAGTTATCTGGTATACTAGTGCTTGTAGAAATATAATTCATTCCTGTAAATAAGCTTGAAAAGGCATGAGCTGTTTTGAAAACCTGATTGTAATAGCAGTCTTTCAATGCCGAATACTGGGGGAGGGAAAACAAGTCCCTAAGCCTCTATCTCAGCTTCTAAATCAAGATTTTCTTAACACCTCCCACCCTTTAATTTCCTCTCCTTACTTGACCACTTTTTTCACTTCATATTAGCTTTACTGCGTAGCCACAGGATTTTTTTTTTTTTAAATCATTATTAGAGTTAAGCAGACTCTTCAAGAAATTCTGATAAGCTCCTTAAATTTGATAAATATATGCTAAGGAGGAAATAGTTATGAGTTTCCTCTATAAATACAAAGCAAACAGGCTTGGATGAATTTAATAAGTGTCTCGTGACACTTTAATAAGTTACTCGTGAGGGTGACAGGTATTTGGGATGGCCTGAACCAGCCACTGCAAAGGTGTTATACTACCAATTAACTGAAGGAGTTTTATCCACACAGTCAGAAAGATACTTGATGGGGTATGTGATTCTCAACTGTTACAGCTACAGCAACTGCTCTTGTTGCTTTTCAAATAATGGCGAATCTTTGGCATAGCATCTCTACAAAGTATGCATTCTGGGATTTTCTACAGATCTTACTCTTTTAGGCAGAACATACAGGTTGCATTACAAATACATGAGGTTTAGAGAATCACAGTGTTGTATCTTAAGACATGAGCATTGCAAACTTAACCAATGGGTTTTGGTAAGGTTTGTTTCTCTGAAGTCCTGTTGTCCTGTTCTGTGGTTGCACAAGTGGGATATTTGTGTAGCTGCAATCCTGTGTTAAATATTCTTTCATACAATAAATATTTAACTACCAAAATAATATTAGCAAACTAAAGATCAAAATTACTTGTTTAATATATTACTTATTAAGGCAGAAGCTGTAAGATGCTTTTCCTTGTTTTTTCTTTGAGATAGATTTTTTTTACACTGCTCCTTCCCCTTTTTCTAATTGTCTTGCTGTTCTCTATATTTTTATATATAGCACCTTCTTCAGATGAGCTTGTGTTTGTGTTTCAAGTCTTTTGATGAGAAATTCTGTGTTGCCATTACTCTCTTTTTCAAAAAGGCATTTATCTTGTTCGCTGCAAACTGTCTTATTGTTAGGAAGGTACGTGATTATTAATAAAACTCACTCTGTTCCAAAAGCTTGGATATAGGAATCAACTGTGGTGACGCTGTTCTCATATCCTGTACTCTGTAGACTTCTTCTTGTATTGTAAACAGTTTTAGAGGTTTGCTGTGTGTCTTCATGCAATCATACTAACCAGTGTGTGTTTCTTAGACTGCTTAGTAAGGAAACAAGGTTTAGTCAGCTGACTGACTGCTTAGTAAGGAAACAAGGTTTAGTCAGCTGACTGACAGTTGCTTTGTTACCTCTGAAAAAAAGTACAAAATCTGGTCAGACACGCTAGAAAGAGCAAATAATCTCTTCCCTTCGCTTCTCTGTTGGAGGCTTGCTATTTTAAAAACCTCTGAACTGGCCTAAGAAACACTGTATGCCTGTGTTTAAAATACTCTGTCCACATCATTAAGAAATCCGAAGCCTGCCATTGTTTCACCCATCTTCCCAAGGGAAACTCGTAGAAAATAACTAGATGTAAGGAACTGCTTGCGTATTTTGATGTCCAGCATCTGTTGACAGAATTTCGCAAAGAAAGATGCTGGATCTCTCCTGACCTCCAGGCTGTGTTTTTACTCTACCAGCTTTTTTGCACGCCTGCTTGCCTGTGAGTTGTGAGTCATCGGTGACTTCTGCAGATGCAAAACCGTAGCACCACACAAGGCAGGCATCCCTGATTCATGTGAGTGTGCAGCAGACGGCAATGAGTTCCTAGGATCACACAACAGGTCTGTCTACTGGCATATGTGTCTGTCAGTGTTTTCCAGCGTACCATTTTAATTTGCATTCTCTCTTTAAAGAGCGACCGCTACCAGATGGATGGGAAGCTGCCACCAGGGAGTGAGAAGGGTTACTGACCATTAGCAACTGGTCTGGTCTCTCTCCTTGTCTGGGACCTATTAGCACATCTGTGGGGAAATAGCAGTTACATGTGAACCATTTTCTACATTCATCAAAGGGAAAACGAAGGATGATTCCATTAGAAATGCACCGTAACAGCCAAATGAGCAAGAGGAGCCAAAGTTCTGTCCTGTCCTCTGTCCTTTTAACTCTGTCTTGCTCCATCTCAGACATCCAGCTTCCCATTACTTAAGTCTCTGAAAGCGTCTTCCTGCCTTTATTGTTTTGCCAGTTGCTGCCTTCAATTTACTGCACTGATAAGTACTTCCCAGGCTGTAAATGTGTGGTCAAGATATTTCTGAAGCCGACCCATGTTTTGATTGTAGTCGCAGGAGGAAAGGTCAGCAGCAAAACTGCTCTCTACACGGGGAGTAAGAGGCCACTCCTCACACCAGGATAGGTATAGGTTGTGAATTCATGGGGAGAGGTGTGAGGTAAGGGATGGGATAACAGGGCTAAAGAGGAAAAAATAAACACGCACTTAACCTCCTCTCTTCACAAGGCGATACCCTTGCTTTTATTAGATGTAAAGCAAGTGCGATTGTTCTTCAGCTAGGGGAACGCAGGAAAACAGAAAGAGTGAAAAATCAGATATGGTCATCGATGCTGGCAATGATAGCAGGTAGGTAGGAGGTGTTGAAGTCTCCCTTCACCGGTATCTGTGACTGCAGATAATAATTTTGTCTTCTCTTGATACAATGTAGCTGCAGAGATGGAAAAGGGAAGGGGGAATGTATTTTAACATCTTGCTTTCTGGGGCACTTAGCTATAATCTCTGCTGTTTGGGTGACCAGCACAAGCTTGTAGAGTGTGATGGACTTGAGAAGCTGCATTCGTGTCTGTAATTCCTGTGGCATCATTATAATGTGTGGCGCAGATGTTTGCAATGTGGCTGTCTGCCAGCATGGGCCTAGAAAGTATTGTACCATAAGCAGTTAGTCTACAGTGGGAAATAACTGGAAATTACAGAATTATATGGAGTGAAAAAGCTTCTTCCAAGGGAGAATCAATTTGGAAGCCACAGGTTTATCAGACAAGAACTTTGATATCAAACTTACTGAATTTAAATACAAGTTAGAGGCTCTTATGGTTCCTCTTTGCCTTAAAATCAATTGAAACGGAAAGTAGTGTTGACTTACTGTCATAAGTCATGGAAGATTTAACAGCTTCAAAAAAGACACTACCCAGGGACTATACTACTATAGAATAATTTTGGCTTAGTTAAAAATGAGAAAAAATAAGCTTTGTGGGGGAAAATGTAAATCTCCAAGCTGAACATATCAGAAGGCCTAGGTAAATAGGGCAGAGGATTTCTTAGTAATCTAATTATTAAATCAATGTGATTTCTCTAGTTTGGCTTTAAGAGAATACAGCTGGCAATGGTAAATAATAAAAAATATTAAAATATTCTGTAACTGGTATACGATAATAAATACACTTGTCTGTCAGAACTGGAGGGTTGATTATTTCCCCATACATGTTTTAAAATAACTAAAAAAATGTTTTTTCTTGGGCTGATCCAGTCTCATTAAAGGCATGTAATGGTGTAACCAGTCAAGAATATATGCTGATAAGGTGTTTTTTTCCCCTGACTTGACCTATGTGACTAGGTTAACAAATCAGACTTATTCATGAAAGACTGTAAAGAGCTGTATGCAAGTCTGTGAATAGTAAAGCTGATTGCCAAGAGTTTCTCTGAAGGCTTATGGGCAGTAGTATAACTTGTAAGAGGTATTGACAGTGTATTGATTCAGTTTCTGAAAAAAGATTGAGTATGTGAACTCTTATTGCTGTTTGCTGTCCTCTCCTGATGGGTTGTACTTTGGTGTTGGAGTTCTCTAACATGGCTGAAGGGCAAAGATTCTCAGAAGAGCTGCATCCCCTGGAGTCATACACGTTAATCAAATGTCTGGTATTTGTAATTTTATTTTTGCTTTACTGGGAATAGCAAAACAATTTTTGTGACAAATCTACTAAGAAATGTGGCTGAAAGTTTTCCTCTTTTTGAAGATGAACTAAAGTCTTCTTTTAGGTCTTCCTTTGAACCTGATGTGTTCAGGGCAATTTGTACTACCTTGACCCATGGAAAGTGGAAGTAAAATGTGATCATCATAGTACATGGAATAATTCAAGGATGTATGTTCAGATTTTACTGCCATTATTAGCTGGAGTTACAGTTAGAGAGACAAACACCGACACAGTAAATTGAGGAAACAAATATAGGAGTGGATGGAACAAAGCTGAAGTGTAGTAGATGATAACCAGTTCCATAAAATGCTAGAATTGCAATTGAGAACAAAACCTTTGTTGTTTTTACAAATCCAGTTATCAAGCTATCCATTATTTTAGGGGGTTTATAAGAGAGGAAACCTGTTTTTTTTTCCATTGTCTCAGAAATCATCTTGGTTATATTTCACAGAAAGAGATAAGAAGACTAAACAAAATGCTGTCTAAGCAGCTCACCTCAAGCCTTAATCAAGTGACTTTCTGATTACTGAAAGTATTTGGTTGTGTGACTGTCCATTAGCATTCCTCATGATTTCTGTAGGCTTCTCTTTTATGTTAGGTCAGCATGTATTGTATCCCATATGATAATTTATGAAATCCTACAAGGCATTATGTGGCTCTGAACTAATAGTTTGGTAGTGCATATGAGCGGATCCATATATTCACTTGGTTTCTTACCTATGGTCCTATTCATTTAACCTCTGTTCCTATAGAAGAGTAGATGTCTAGGCCCCCGAAATCGTTTATAATATCCTTCTATGTTAATTGAGTGATCTGTGATTACCTGAATGTAAATATTTAGCCCAGTGGACTCTTCTCTCAAAATTAAGCATAATGAAATACATTTTGACAATTTGTAACTTGCATACTTTTGTGCTAAAGTGACAAATGCTCATGCCTTAGAGGCTGTATTGGATGTAAATGGCAGGGTTTTGGCAGCAGTGGGGCTGCAGGCATGGCCTCTGTGGGAGGAGGCCAGGGGCTGCCCTGTGCCAGACACAGCTGCTTCCAGCTGCCTTTGCAAGGGACCCATCACAGGCCACAGCTGAGCCCATCAGCAGAGCTGGTGGCACCTTTGTGAAAACATGTTTAAGAAAAGGCAGAAAATGCCAGGAGGGAAGGAACATGGAGAGAACAAGGGAATGGAGAGGTGGAGAGAACAACAGAGGGAAGAAGGGAGGGAATAACAAGGTCAGAGGACTAGAAGGTGCTCTGTGGTGGAGCAAGTACTTCTCTGAAGGGCCTGTGGCCTGTGGATAAGCCCACACCAAAGCAGGTACACCTCTGAAGGGACTGTGGCCCATAGAGGACCCATGCTGGAGCATAGGACAAGAGTGAGAAGGAAGGAGCAGCAGAGAGAATCTGCTGTGCACTGACCCTGACCTTCTACACTGCTCGTTGCCTCACTGAAGGGACTGCAGCAACAACAAGGGGGAAGGAGAGGAGTCTGGAATGAAGCTGAGCCTGGGAAAGTGGGAGGAAAGGTTTTTTAATGTTTGTCTTCTTTGTCTCCCACTACCCAAATCAGTAATTAAATATTTATATTAATTGGCAATGAAATAAGTTAAATTCCCCAAGTTGAGTCTGTTTAGCCCATGACAGTAACTAGTGAGTGATTTCCCCTTCTTTATTTTGACCCATGACTTTTCTTGCTCCTGTTCCTCCTATTTTATCCCTCATTGCACTGTGAGGTGTGGGGAGTGAGCGAGTGGCTGTGTGGGTGCTTGACTGCTAGCTGGGGCCAACCCATCACAGAGATTACACTGGTTTGGGGTAGGCAAATGAAATGGAGTAGGTGAAACTTTATCCCGTGGAGTCTGTAGAGCTGTGGAGCCACCAACATCCTCTCTGCAGTGTCTCTTGTTAATATGAGGTTTGGCTTTAGCCGCCCATCAGCAGCGTACACTTAACCATCCCCCTGTCCTCTCTCCCTTTGAGACACAGACATCCCACTCTGTTTAGTGTCTTTTGAAGTTCCCCTTTGACCTAGAAAAAGAATGAATCAAAGTAATAGGGTACGACAGTTATTGTGGTTTATTGCATAACTACTGTCTGAAGGTGTGTAGCAAAGGTGAATGAGTACTGGTGAGTCACATCGGATAAGCCCAAGACTCTCATATTTCATTTTCATTCCTCCCCTGCTCCCAGCAAGGCTTGTGTCTTGCATTCACGGAGCAGTACCTCAATCTCTCCCTTGTTCTGTGTCCCCGCTCCACATGACAAATGTCATCAGTATGCCAGATGTGCCATCCTGCAGCCAGCTGCATGTGACGGTTGAGGTCATAGACTGGGACAGAAGCAGTGGCATTAGGCTGCCTGACAGCCCAGCATCACTGCCCTTTCCTGCCTAGCACAGCTTCAGCACGTCAGATGCTGGAGAAACCCGGCCACGTATGCCACTTGGTCAGAGTTTTCTAGAAATGGACTTGTGTGTACCATAATAAATAAACTGGTACTGACCACCTACAAGAAATATTTAACTGCTTGGAGAGGAAAAACTTCAGGAACCATGCATTAGGTAACCGAGGACCTGTGTTGACTTGAGCCCAAACAGATGTCTCAATTACACCTGTGTAGGCAAATGTCCAGCCGTTATGTGTCCCAGCTGGGATTCTTATTATGGTAATTACACTAATGTGTGTGGAGACTAATCACAAGAAAGGGCCTCATTGCGAGAGCCTCCACTACATCTACAGGGTAGCAGATGAACTCTGTCCCGAAGAGCTTGTGCTGGACATGAGCAAGACAGGATAAAGGAAAAAGGTGTAGCAAGGTGAAGGGAAGTTACCCTTAAACCTTCCCGTGAGACCCTCAATTTCTTCTCAGCTTCTTTTTCTGCATACTGGTACTGATTCGATTTCCCTGTTCAGCTGCTCACATTTAGCACTTTTTCTCCAGCAGCCAGGTGGAAGCCATTTAATGCAAACATTCAGTGATGTGTTGTGTAGGCTTGGAGGAGGGGGAGACGAGGGGAGGTCTGGCTTACTTAAACCCCCAAGAATGTCCTAATCTTGTAAAGAATGTGAGTTTCCTGTGTGCAGGCCTCTGCAAAGTTTATGGATAAACTGAGACCCATAGAGGTGCCTCTGTGTCAAATTTGAACTGTTTGCATGTGGCTCTATTTATTGTCCCTAAGTAGAAGGAAAATAGCCCACTTTTAATTAATGAGGAAAATGCTACATGTACATTTACTTTGGCTTGGCTAAAAAGCTGTTTAAATTTCATTTAGCTAAATAAATATTAGTCTGTATGTCAAATTTAAGCCTATTTAAACCCAACTTATTGGTTTAGCTTGCACCTGTAACCAATATAACTTGCTTGAAATCCATGTGAAAGTGCCCACACAGGGATTTGTGCTGGCTTGACATTTTAATATTAGTTAAACTGCCGTAACTTGTAGGTGTGGACCTCCCCTTAATAGCCTCCAGCAGTAAAAGTGATGTCTTTTGGTTTTACTAACGACAGTAGCCAACATTTAAAACTTGACTGCATGCTGCCCTCTCTGTTCACACCATTTGGTGCTTTTGCATAAGACCACAAGTTTGCTGGCAGAGTATCCTGTTTCTTTTAAACACTAATGTATTACACCTGACCACATCTGTCTCAAAAGCTCACAGCCTACACACTTGTTTTAAATACATCTATCAAGACAGTCCATGGTAGTGCCACCTCAAGACTTCCAAAATGTTGAACACAAAATGCAATTACACTGCACAAGAGTGTTAAGGAAAGCCATCTGCTCAAAGTAACTGTCTGTGTGCGTGTGGTGGTCGGGGTGACGGCAAGACTTGGAAGGGACTCTATGTTTTGTAATTCATTCCATCACGAACTTCTAACCTCTGGGCACATCACTGCAGATGTTTCTGCTTTCCCCTTAAGTAGGAAGTGTGCATCCCGTAATGGTAATTTTTCATGAAATAAAGCATGACATGCCTGATACCACGACTTGGTTCATAGGAATGTTATGGTTGTATCTATTACCTAAATGAAGGGGGTCCTTTAGTCAAAGCTGTAGGCTTTGAGGGAGTGCTAAGGTCTATATTGATCATATTCCTACTGCCGTAGCCTTCACCCATCCCTGACTATCACCCTGAAATCCAGCATGTGGCGGGTTACCAGCAAGACTTGCAGTGGAGTCTGTCATTTCAAGTGGCCTGATTGAGAAATGGGAATGGGTAGCTGCGGAGGATTGTGTGCCTCCTGTGTCCTTAATAGCCTCTGTTAACCACAATAAACCCAATAGGATTTATAATTCCATTATAAGGCAAAAATTTATTTTTTTCGTTTCATTATAGTATGCAATCATTCACTAACTGTGTGATCTCATTGCGTGAGCTCTGTTTTTCTTATCCAGCTTTCCTGAATCCTACTGAAACAGCTGGATGGCAACAAGATGTTTCAGAGTTACACTGGGAAGCACCTGGGGGCAGAGATTCTCTAGGTTATCTTTATTTGGAAGTCCAACTGCACCTTTGGCAATCAATTTTTTTACTAGTAACCACTTATTTCAAAAGTTTTTAATTCTTTAAATGTAGAAAAGCTCTGCTATGATTTTTTTTTCTTTTTTCTTTTTGTGCTTCTCTTGCATTGAACCATTGGCCAGCAGAATATAATTTATTTAATTTATGTAGATGAAATTTATAGTTGTATTTTACTCATCCATCTCCAGAGGTGGGGTGGTGGTGTGGCTGGATACCATTGTTGCATGATATAGACAAGATGTTTATTGTTCTAGTAGAACAGCAGTGCTTAATCACACAAATAATGATGTAATGGTTGTGGTTGTTGGAGTCTGCACTCAAGAGATGGGATATCGGATTTTGGCTCAGCTGTGGATATGTGGCTTAGCCCCAGTCAGCCAGTTCTTCCTCCAGTGGAAATGTTTTATTCTTCTTTTAGAAGCAGTATGAGAATAAAACACTTTAGTGGTCAGATAGGCTGTTTGGGGGGATGGTACTGTAACATTAGGATCTAGGTATCTACTAGTTAAGTAGTTGTCATATAATTAAAAAAAAAAAATCCTGCAATTTTACACAGAGCATTACTTGTTAATTACTATATGGCTGCCTTTATACTGTTGCCGACAGAAGACAGAGATGATACTCTCCTATGCTATATATTATGGAGGATGGTAATACTAACAAAACTGAAAAGCCAGATCAAATATCTTCTCTTCCTACATTTCATGCACAGCAATTTTCAAGGGCTAGGTGGAAAATGCAATAGCTTTTCTCAATTCTATTTTTTTAAGAGCTGACTAAAAATATTTTGAAATAGCCAATGTAAAATTAATTTTCCTCCTCTTGAAAAAAAGCTAAGTCAGATGAAGTTGGAAGAGCTAGATAGCTGGCTCTGTGAAAAATTAAGCCAGTAATTTAAGCACTTAGAGAAGGATTTTGGGATCATCAAAAAAGACAAACATGCCCAAAGTGGGATTCTAGCAAAAGTTAGGTGCCAAAGTACAAAGTTGTGATCTTGAAAAACACTGCTCAGCTGCTGGCTAACTCTCAAAGCAAGTAAACCAAGCGAATGCTCTACTTACTTTTTTTCACTTTAAATACATAAACAGTCTTGGGAAGAAAGACTGAACCTGGGGTAACCCTGGCTCATGTGTGGCCTGACCAGCAGTTTAGAGAGCCACATATCTCCCTGCATCCTCTCTCTGGTCCATTTCAGACAACATTGGTTTTTGCATGATGGCACAGCTCCAGCAGGAAGGGTTGAGGCTGCCCAGCCTAGCCCCAGAGCTAACTGTTAGGACACCTTCTGTTACAATGCCAAGCATGGGTTCAAAACCAAGGACCACTGGGTTACCCACCTTCCCCTTTTTCTTAGGTGAGTGCTCTGGCTGCTTACTGTTGTGTGAAAGGAGTAGTTTTCCCCCCGATTCATTGCAAATAGGAGCTCTGTGCAATTCCTGGAAAAACAGACATGTTCCTTCAAGAGGGGGTTCTGCACCACCAAGGGGAAAGTGCTTTCTTCCGTCTAGGAGGAAGGCACTGGTGGGGCAGGACTGACTGCTTGCACCTCTCTGCTCATGTTTCCTGTTGGCTGACCTGGGCTGCGTGTGTGCACTGACTTGTAGAAACTCCCTGCTCAGTGAGCTGTGCTTATTTCATGCAGGGTCTTTCTCTCAGCCTCAGGGAAAAGTGTCTCATGTCTAAGTCCTTTGTTGGATGGGATGAGAAAGAATCTGGCTGTAGACACCCATTTAAAACTAATAGTATCTTTGGCTGAATGGTACATTTTGAAGGTCTTCCAAGCAAAACACTGCTGCATGCTTAGAGCAGCCTGAGCCCTGCAGGACTCTGAAGCTGGGTATATAGAGAATTAGCCAGTGCGGGGCACTTTTCCAGGTGCTGGGATGCAATACGTTGTGCTGCTAGAGGGTCCCTGACCAGTCAGTGGTCTCCTAAGTGGATCTGAGGTGCAGGTGGGAGTTAGCATAGGCCAGCCATGGGCAGTTTTCACGTGCCAACTCTGTCTGGGAGGTTGAGAGACTTCACTGGCGTAGATAAGGGCCAACCTCTGCTAGTTGGCCTCGGCATCTGGGAGGTGATCTGGGCATGGTCAGTTCAGTAGTGCAGACCTAGCCTGAATGAGCAGCATTTTCTCCTCTTTCTAGGAAGTAGGAGTTGTGTCAGGATATGTTGGCCCTGCCTTTTGCTGAGGAAGGAGCACGCACACCCATGCTGTGGCTGTGAGCTGGCTGGCTGAGGTGGCACCAGCAGGGCCAGCAAAGCTGCCACTGCCTGGTGTCCCTTGGGTGGCTGGACCGCAGTGATGTCTGCAGGGCTGCAAGCTCACAGGGACCTACCTCAGAGCACTCTGTGCTCATTGTAACAGTGGCATTTGGGAGCGGGGCAGGGTGGGTTAGTAGAAAGGGTGAAGGATGCCAGTCCTACCAGGACTGAATTTGCAGTACGAGGTCTGTGGTATGGTAGGTTTGAAAAACTTGATATTTGTGGGTGAATTAAAGCAGGTATGTAGTTCATCAGTGCTTTGCATGACCAACATTAAAAAGTTATGTTACGTGCAACAACTTCTGAAAAGAAATTTCCCAAATTCCTGCCTTGTTTCACTTCAAGGACTGTTTTAGCTCTACTCTTGGCTTTTTTTCTAGAAAAGTTGCTGGATGTACTTTGTTATTGTTTGTCACATTTCAAACACTTTTTATCTTTTTGTGTCAGGCAGTAGTGGGGCTTAGTCACAGATAAACAATAAAATACTGATTTCTTCTCTTCTTTAAATATAACCTGTAAAATTATTTCTGAAAACTTGTAACAGAGTATTTTGTGCATCTTTCAGATAAATGGATATTTGATAATTAAATGCATAGTAGATGTATGGTACAATTTAGAAGTTTCTGAATGTGTTCAGCTTTCTGTGAGTGTTCAGCTACCGTGGGAAGATTTATTTTAAAAAGCTGCAGGGACTGATCTTAAGGTTCTTTGAAAAATCGCCTCCTATTTTAATGTTTGCTATGAACTTCATTAAACACTTTATGCGGTCTGTGCCAATTAAGACCATTAGCATTACCATGAACCAGTAACCTTAGGGGAAAAAAAAAAGGTTATGCTTAAAAACATAAAAGCCGGGTTATTAACAAAAAGTGACTTATCAAGTGTAAATAAAATGACCTGAACAAAATGTGCGTCATTGTACATGCATGCCCTCATTTACCATCTGGTTTCTGTTTTATGACCATTGCTATGGGTTTATTTTGTGCTAGTGGACAAACAATTGGACAACACGTAAAAACACAAGCTGGAATATAGGGAAAGCTTACGGCAGTCTTTCACGTGCTCTGTATTGTGTGGGGAAAAAACAGTTTATAGAAAAGATGAGCTGAACTGTAAACATTGCATCCTGATAAGTCTTCCATGTAGTCATATAATTATGGTTTCTTTTACTTTCTTCAGATTTTCCTTGAAGTCCAGCTAAGAATGCAACCAACAATAAAGTGAAAAAGCTGTGCAGCTGAAGAAACATCCTTCTACTTGGTGAAAATGTCTGGGTTTTTTTGACAAGATTAAAGGACAATGGGGTCAAACACACTTGGGAAGGCTGCAACGTTAGATGAGCTTTTGAACGCTTGTATTGAAATGTTTGGTACGCTTTTTCAATATTTTACTTTGCTGTTCTTGAAATTCATCTTATAATATAACCCCTGCTGTTCTCTGATTGAGCCAGTCTTTCCCTTGGCAAACATTTCTGTTCTGTAAAATTTTCCATGTTTCATTTTGGCCCAGAATCACACAGGCCAGAATTTTAATCACATGCATACTGTATTAAATGTTCTTAATACAGATAATGCACAATGGTGGGTTTAGTGGTTTTTAAAATGCTGGCCTTCACCAAGAGAAGTGTTTAGTTGAATTATTCAAGGAGTTATTTCTGGCATTGATCTTTGTCTTGAGTGGTTACACAGCTGCATTTCTGACCAGTCATTTTTTTGAAAGGTTTTCCGAATCATCATGCAATAATTGGCAAGACTATGACTTAAGGCTCATGTAATCTTTCTACTCTTATTAAAATATGATGTACCAGGTTTGAGGGAAAGAAGTGATGAAATAGACCTTGATCCATAACACCATTAATCATGACATATGTCACATTGCAGTCAGATGAGTTCATGGATGGGCTTAAATGCTTTGAAATGGGGCCTTAATTCACAGAGCTACATTTAGATTCTCTTGAAATGCAGGACAGCTTTTGACTGGGATGAGGTATTGATTTTTTTTTTTTCCTTTGTGGAGAGAAACAAGTATCTAAAGGTGAGAGAGATGAAATAATTAAGGGGCAGATCTTGCTACTGAGTGTAATGCACACCCACATACCCATGTTTGTAGACCACTGTCAAACCTGTGTTCTAAATACCTAATGAAAGGTAGCAGAGCCCATATACTTGTTGTCTGTTGGAAATCATGCCTCTCTTCCTTGTATACACACTCTCTTGACAAGTCTAGTCCATGTGTGGTTCTCATTTCACACATGCATATCGACTAGCGTCTTTTAAAAGAGTGTCAGACAGAAAATAATCTAAGATTGCAGATGTTGAGGCACGCTGATGGTCAGCCAGCATGCTAGGGAATAACTCTTTCTGCAGTTTCAGTGGCTATGTTGCAAAGACGCAAGGATCTGTACAGCAGCTGGAGATGGGGCCCTGGGCACGGATGTGAGGTGTTGCTTTGAAATTTAATTCCTCGAGGCAGATCCCTTTTTTAACAATGTAATTGTTAGCATAAAGCTATAAAGCTGCAGTAAAAGAAATATTGTAAGTGGTTGTACATAAATCATCTCCCTGCCCATTTGGTGGACTAGTTTTGGATTTGTTCTTTGGATTACTGGCAGTCTCTTTCTGTAATATTTAGCATAGTGCTGTCCATACCCCGTTTTTCTAGCTATGGCCTGTTACCTACACTGATTATTTTTTTACCTACCACTACAGTCTAGCAGTAGTTATCACTGAAGGAGCATTTGTGTTCTTTGGTTTTGTTTCCTACCTATTTGGTAGATAATGACCCAACATTTCCACTTTTGATCCTTTCTCTCTGACTCCACTTGAAGAATAAAAGCTTCTCTCTGTTCATGAATAATGTGGTTAACTCACTTGTTTCTCTTTTGCAGATGACAAAGGGAATCGGTGCTCCAGCCATTTGCCAAGAACCTTTCTTTTAATGCATCGGTGGTATCTGCCTTCCACAGAGCTGGCTGGCAAGCTTCTGTCCACATATCCTTTCAGGAAGACTTGCAAATTGACGTTACAACATCAAAAGCAGATTGTTTCTGTGACTGCATGTAAAAATGTGTCAATTAATTAGTGACAAACAAGGCTTAGGGGTGAGATTTTTTCAGCCTAAAAGGTGGAAGTCTGTGAGCTTCTTTCTGCTATTGCTTGTGGACTTTTTCCATACGTACAAGTTTGCTGAGGCATAGTTTGAATTAACTTTGAACAAGTGGAAATATATTGCCAAGATAACTTTTCAAATGTGTAATGGCCGGCTGGCCTTGGACTAGTATGAACTTTCAGTGGTAGCTAAGCACCTACATGTCATTTATACCTCTTAAAGTCTTCAGTAATCAGAAGTGTTACCGTATTTGGTTAACCAGAGCTGGCAAGAAACTGTTCAGCAGAATATTCAGAATAGTATAATAGAGGCATTTTTGCTAGGGCAAAAAACAAAGTGGCATCCAGGAAATGGTCTGTGTCCCCTAAGATGCAGTGAAAGTGAATGAAATATCAGAGCATACTGTGGTTACCTCTGGAAGAAAAGTTTGATACTGTTTTTTATTCAGCTGGTCTAGTGTCTTCTGTGGATAAAAACAGCATTACTGAATCAAGGCACACAAAGCTTTCTTTAACTAGCCTACGTATAGAGATGCCAATGGGGAGAATTGCAATGAATTCAGATTAAAAATCTGCTATTTCATGAGGTAAGCATGCTTCTGGTCCTCTAGCATTTTGGTTTTATGCTTCTGTGAATACTATCAATGTAATTTCTTTTTGTAAAGATTAAAACTAAACCATGGAAATATAAAGCTTTTCTCTTTTTTTTTTTTTTTTTTTAACTTGATCTCCAGTCTATAGTGAAGAGTGAATGTCTGTGCTTTGAAAACAATTGTTTACGTTGAGCCATCCAGCTTTTAAGACACTTCACTTAACTGTATTCACCTAAAAAGCTCATTGAAAACTTGCACTATGATCTACCTGGTGTTTGAGTGTGACATTTCTTAGAGGGAGACTAGTTCAGTGCCACACAGAGGGGAGAGACATTTTGCTTCAACATGTAACCTAGTGTGGTAGAGGAAGATTGTCTCTGGGCTGTCGGCTTCAGTTTATGCAATCCCTACATAATTTATGACGACAGGAGTGTGTTAGTGATGCCAAAGCTATTACAGGTCAAGTATGTTCTGATCCTTGCACCGACTGTCTCTGACCTTGTTTCTATGGGTAAGCTTTCATGTGTTCATCTGTGCTCGTGTAGGAACATCTCACTGTAAAAGAGAAAGTATGAATTTTTAAGCTAATATGATATAACCTGTTTTCCTCAAACAAATGCTTTTTCTTTCTTCCTCTGGACTAAGTTATATCACTGTGAAGAAAGGGAGAGAGGTATTGAAAGCAGGACTGATAAAGCCTTTTCCATACCCCCTTAAATAGCAGAGGAGACATCTCGTTTACATGGTTATCATGGTAGCACTGCCACTCAAATTCACATTTTCATTTTCATTGAAAAATCTTTTCTGAGCAGATAAAGTGTCTCACTTAGACAAGGGATAAGTGCAAGTGTCATTTGGGTGTCCTGGCAGCGTGAGTCAGGACACATGTGTGTGCCTTGTGTGTGTCACCTGAGGCATCACTTTAATTTCACATTTCAATAGAATGCTGCTGTGTTGTGCGTGAGTTAACTAAAAGAAATTATATGATAAAGTGTCTTTTGCCACTTCAGTGTCACAGACAATCACAGCAGCAAGAAATTGGGGTAGTCCACCCTCTCTGCCCAAAAGCCATTGGGTCTGAAATATTTATAAGTCCTATTCAATAAAAAGTGAGTATATATATGCGGCCATGGAATGCTACACCTGAATCCCTGGGCATCTCTAAACCGCTGTCTGTGGATTTCAGATACTGGATTTTGGAATTTCCTGCGGAGTTTAACTTGGATCTTGGGCTGATTCGTTTGACTGAAGAGTTTCGAGAAGTAGCCAGCCAGCTTGGATATGAGGATCACATCCATCTCATTGATATCTCCAGCATGTAAGGATGTTATGAGCTTCAACATCTTTCTCTCTGTCTCTAACAGCAGAATTCTAGTTCTGTGCAAAATATAAAAATACTAAGAGCCATCTTGATCTCAAGAGAGCAAAAAAGCAGTTACAAAAAGATTATATTGTCTTCTAAATCTGAACTTACTAAAAATTTGAAATTCTAGTTGTAGTGTCACAGTAAACAGAAGATTCTTAGCTGTATGTAAGTTTTTAATATAAACAGGAAAGAAATAATTTTCCTGACAAAGCTAGTGCCAATTAAGTGATTAATATTACTTTTTTCCTATCATTTTTCATACAGAATGACAAGCAATGCAGTGACTGGCATGTTGTGTAAATCTTGCACTTTCTCAGGGAAGCTTTTTTGTTTTCTCATCAGTAACCTGTTAATTTTTTCTAGTGGCTTTCTGTGTCCTTCTTTGCTATGATTTAACTGGATAATCTTTAGCATTCACATTTGTAGTTTTATTGCATCAAAATGATTACACTACCATTTCCTTGACACGCTGAAATCAGTTACCTTTTAAACATCAGCAGACAGGCTCTTGTACCTCACCTGATATTGTAGATTTTCTTTTAAAATAAAATATGTTTAGTGATTTTTCCTTATTTAAAAATGGCATAGTAACCTGGAAGGACAGCACTCCTAATCTCAATGAGGGTTGCAAGACTTCCTGCAAGAACAGTACCAGTGAAATCACATGAATATTGCCTCTTAAATCTTCATTTTAAAATAGTTAGCAACCTCTTTCTGCTCTCTGAAGTGCTTTTACTGTATATGGGTAGGAATTATTCCATTGCTTGCAAGCAAATAATTTGCCTTTTTGTCCACCCACTTCTTACTGTTTTGTTAGCTGTGTGACTGACAGTTTCTGTTGTTCCATTATTTCATGGACCTGTGGTCTTACAGAGTAAAAATTAATCCTTGATGTTATTCAAGTCTTTTTTTATTCTGTATCAGAATTTGGTGTGACCCGTTCTTAGATTCATAGACTCATAGAATCATTAAGGTTGGACAAGACCTCTAAGATCATCGAGTCCAACCGTCGACCCAACACCACCATGGCCACTAAACCATGTCCCTAAGTGCCTCATCTACACGTCTTTTAAATACTTCCAGGGATGGTGACTCAACCACTTCCCTGGGCAGCCTGTTCCAATGTTTAACCACTCTTCCAGTGAAGAAATTTTTCCCTGTGTCCAATCTAAACCTCCCCTGGCACAACTTGAGGCCATTTCCTCTCGTCCTATCGCTAGTTACTTGGGAGAAGAGACCGACACCCACCTCGCTACGACTTCCTTTCAGGTAGTTGTAGAGAGCGATGAGGTCTCCCCTCAGCCTCCTTTTCTCCAGGCTAAACAACCCCAGTTCCCTCAGCCACTCCTCATAAGACTTGTTCTCTCCATTCTTCTTGTATTTCCAAAGCATTTTTTAATTATGGCTTCCTGTATCATAGAGAAGAGTACGTTGTCCTTTTGCTCTGATAGAAACCTGCTATTATTTATCATTTGCAGTAGCACCTCCGAAACTCTTACCTTCTGTTATGCACCTGAATGGGTCTTACTCTGAGTGTTTGTTATGTGCTAGATGTCACATATCAGAAAGCTCATGGTCTTTCTCTTGGTAATTTTATACTACATGTGCAAACTGTGGGCTACACTCACATATATCCAGACAGAATTGAGAATTATACCTATTTTTCTGTTGCAGTCCTTCCTATGACTGGATGAGAAGAGTTACACAGAGGAAGAGGATTTCCAAGAAAGGAAAAGCCTGCCTGCTGTTTGACCATCTGGAGCCCATTGAACTAGCTGAACATCTCACTTTTCTGGAACATAAATCTTTTAGGAGAATTTCTGTAAGAAGCCTACAACTTTGTCACTTGTAATTAGGAGCCTGTCCTTAAAGAGTGTTCACATGGTTTAACATTTATGACTTTTTTCCCTCCACATTTCAGTGTACTAAATCTTTATAATCCTTCATATGATGTACATAGCCATGGCTGCACCAGCACTTCCTTGATCTTTTTAATGACTGATGCTTTTAGTGACAGAAGTTAAATTTGTGGATAAATTCTGGGCAAAAATTACTGGTAAAAGCTGCTGCAGCCATGTGTTGCAGCAATTGATTGAACTAATATTATTGTTCAAAATCTTCAGGTGGGTTTTTTCCTCTGAAGAAAATAGTTAATTACTTTTCAGGAAACATCAGAGTCTTCGCAATGAATAATTTTTGAAGAGACTGAAATATATATAGTCCTTCTGTAGTCTCCATTCACTCCCAACCACTTCTTCAGAAACTGTACTTTCATTTGTGAACTTAGGATCAGAAGATAATTCAGGTTGGAAGGGATCTTAGGAGGCCTCTGGGCCAACCCCCTGCCCAAAGCAGGGTCAGCTCTGAGATAGACCACATTCCTCAGGGACTTAGCCAGTCGGGTCTTGAAAACCTGCAAGAACAGAGACTGCACAACTTCTCTTTCCTCCTTCTCCCTTATTGGCACTGAGGAAAATTCAAATACAGTTGCTTCTTTTTACACAGGATTGTACATGAACAAGAGGTAAAAATGGATGAAAATCAAAGTAGAAGCTAAAGCAAAACAAATGAATAACCCAAATGCCAAAAGAAATGCTGATTTCTGCTGGCAAATATCCATATTAAAAGGTCACATGATGCCACTGTATCTGGTGGCAAATGGAAACAGTAAGTTCTCAAGATGACAAGTTCTCTTCGGCAAAAAAATGAGACTTTTTTTAAAGTGTTTAGGAGCATGAAAGAAATAAAGCTCCCAAACTAAGAAAAATATATGAGGTTTTTTGTTTGTTTCAAGAGAGGAAGGAAAAAGAGATCAACGAGAAGCTGAGAACAGCCTAAATAGAATCGTTTTTGACGTCATTTAATAATGTTCAAAGGTTTATTACTCTAGACTTCAAATCACGGGAAAACACCCTACCGTGACCTGTGCAATGCTAACCTCCAAGAAGGAGGGAGGGACAAGAAAAAAGGCATGGATTTCTAACTAGACTTAAGATATATTTTAATTACTTTGGGAATTCCAGAAAGAAAACTCAGACCTGCAATGAATTTTCTTTTTTCCTTGTTGTTTCTAATTTGTCTGTTAATTCTTCAACTTGAATTTTCCTATCATCTCGGATATTTCTCTGCAACCAATTAGAGTTAATTAATCTTGTACTACTTATTATCTCAAAGCTATGTAGTTGTAGAAGATGATTAGTCTGAATCCTGTCTTTGGTTTTACCTATTTAAAAAAAATATGGGGGAGAAGGAAGGGCAGTGTTAACTATAACAGAAAACATTTAAAAGTATCTGAACACTGAAATACTGTTTATCTGTAGCTCTGAGACGACCATCTGCTGTGTAAGAGTATATGCCATTGTATGGTCTTCTAGCAGGCAATTTTTGATCAGCTAAGACCAAGAAACCCATGTCAGCTGGCATTGTAAGCAACTCCCTACACAAGCTAAAGTTATGTCATAAACTTCTGAAAATCTGTCTTTAAGGGACAGCTGAAAAATGTTTTCCCAACATTTAGGGAAATCTAATTCTTGGGAACCGTAGCTCTCCCATGTAGAACCATGTCCATGAACACACAGGGACTGAACAATAACATCAAAAGGAGCAAGATTTATCAGAAGTAGCTCCTTGTGCGACAGAATTTTTTTGACATAGGAGGAAGAAAATGGGTGCATAGTTAGCTTCTTGGGATGCAGTTCAAGCTCCTGTGAAGAGTGACAGAGTTCTTATCGATTTCAGTGGGGCCAAGATTTCCCTCTTTACATCAACAATGGAGTGGGTCAGGATATTGGAGTGGGATGAAAGCTCTTATTTATACGCTTCTGGCTTGCAGCACTAGATAATTCCTATAGGGTATCATGCCATGAGGATGTCAAGTAAAATTACACAGAGTATAACATTGTAAATATTGAGTAAATTATGGGGAAGATAATTCCATGGAAGTAGTAATCACGCTCATCATGCAGGCTCCTGTATTACCTGACACACAAACACTAAAGTTTTAAGTTGACATTTAAGTAAAAAAACCCCAAAAAACAACAACAAAAAACTTTTAAGAAAGAACTGATGTGCAGTTCTCAGACTCTGCTGACCCTGAGTCTTGGCCACTTTCTAAACAAGAGGAGCTTTCAGAAGAAAAAATGATCAAAGTTTCAATTTGGTTCTTAAGTTGTCCACCGTTTTACTGAAAATACCTTTCCTCTGTTAGTTCACAGACTACCAAAGCTATGTGATCCATGGCTGCTTGGAGAACAATCCTACTTTGGAGAGATCTATTGCTTTATTTAATGGTATCTCCAAATGGGTCCAGCTCATGGTTCTCAGCAAACCAACACCCCAGCAAAGGGCCGAAGTAATCACAAAGTTTATCAATGTTGCACAGGTAAGCCTTGCATATGAGTCTTTTTCTTCCAGTACAAAGCAATAATATAAATAGAGATTGCAGTAAACAAATTAACTGGATGCCCTTTGTGCTGTTTCCTCAGTGAATAGCCTGTTCAACATCACTGCAGGTTATTTGTTCAGGTGTGGTATGTCTGCATTTTTTAACTAGCAGACATAACTATAAAATAATTTTTCTTTGTTGTATTCTAGTTGACAGCTTTCACTATTGTGTGTTTCTTGTGGAGCTAAGCTAATTTAAAAAAGAAATGCCGAACCATTCTGTTATGTCTCCTGGTTTAGTGAATCCTGCTTTAGCAGTGATAGGTTGTCTCCTTTATCTTGTGTGTGACACGGGATAGCTGCCACATGTATTTCCTTGATTTTTAATTATGCATGATCAATCTCTCCTGCAGAAGCTCCTTCACCTCCAGAACTTCAACACACTGATGGCAGTTGTGGGAGGTCTAAGCCACAGCTCTATTTCTCGCCTGAAAGAAACTCATTCTCATCTGTCTTCAGAAGTCACAAAGGTATGGTGGACTCCAGAATATAGACATACTGAGCAGAACATCACCCCTCTGAGGTCTGATGGGTTCTGCAGTGCAGGTGTCTCACTAGCACAATACTTGGATCATGGCAGGGCATCCTAAAAGGCTCTTTGGTTGCATTCCTCTCTGTGGAGAAGGATCAGCTCACAGAGATCCTCTGCTTGATTGCCTATGCCAGAGAGGAAATTAACACTGTCGACACCCTGACATAAGTTGTGCTCATTTAAAACAGATTAAGGAAATGCTATGAATGCTTTCACAGAGACTTGCTTCTCTGGCTATTTGTAGGACTGGAACGAAATGACAGAGCTGGTCTCTTCCAATGGAAACTACTGCAACTACCGCAAGGCTTTTGCTGACTGTGTTGGCTTCAAAATCCCTATTTTAGGAGTTCATTTGAAAGACTTGATTGCTGTCCATGTCATTTTTCCGGACTGGATAGATGAGAATAAAGTTAACATAGTGAAAATGCAGCAGCTTTCCATCACCTTGAGTGAACTGGTTTCCCTGCAAACTGCCTCTCATCATTTAGAGCCTAATATGGATTTAATTAACCTGCTAACCGTAAGTATTGAGCATGTTTCAATTCACTTCTGTTATTCAGATGTTGAATGTCAGTAGGAATATGTATATCTATAGAGATAAGTGCACATTGTTATCCCAGTTTTGTAAAAGTAAAGGGAGAGAATACAAAACAGAAACAGGTTCATATGAGGTGTGAATGAAGTCAAAGAGAGTTTTATTACTGTAGTATGTGATGGTTGGAAGCAGCAACAGGATTGTTATCAATTAATTATTTTGAGGATGACAGAAAGAGGGCTGTATTTGTGTTAGGAGAAGTAAAAACTAGGTTCTGACTGCTTAGAATTGAGGCTTACATTTCCTGTGCAAAGATCGGGTGACATGTTGACATGGGGACACAAGTGAAATTCCAGCTTGGCATCAATCAGTTCTCGCTCTCCTGTGCTTTGTGTGCGACACAGTACTCTTCCTATCCGGTAAATAAAAATGCTCTTGAACTGTGTTAAACAGCCCCTGCAACCCCTGCTCTTTCCCCTCTCCTTCCCCCTTGGCAGTGGCTACATTTGGGGAGGTTTGAACTTGCACTCACAAATTACAGATAAGGATTTGAATGTCCCATTTCAAACCAAAGGAAAGTGAGATTGCAAAAAGACTGAATAAAACATTTTTTTAAAAAAAGCTGCAACTGGCAATGCTAAAAGGAATTAATTTTCAGTCTCCTTTTTGATGTGTAGGCAATGAATATCGTTTTGATAAATACTGCACTTTATTTCAAAACATACTGAGGTGTGGAGCCTGAACCATCAGGCCAAATCCTGTTTCTACTGAAATGTAGTCAGTTTAGCACTTATCTCAACTGCAGCAGCGTTTGACCCAGCACCACAGTTTGTTCAGGTCACGGGCAAAACCCAGTATCTTGGAATTGAAGATAGAACCTGTGAAACTTGAAAAAAAGGCATGTTGTTTGTTATAAAGCAGTTGATGTTGCAAGCAAATAAAAGTCACCTACTCACCTGAGAGTGGTCAGAAACATCTGAAACACTACAAGTATGTAATCATTTTATGCTGTTTCTGTTCTTGTTATTTAACTTTGTCTTTCAAATCGCTAATCCAGACTGAAAGAGAGTATCTTTGGTCTCCTTAAATCAATAGAATTCTCTTAAAAATAAACTTAGAACTAAACAAGGTCTGTGTGTAAACAGGACAAATTTGAGAATTTTTCCAGCGTTCATTTTGTTGGATTACATGAACTTGTCGAGACCATGTTTTTCTCCAAATTTCTTTTTTCTCTTTTAGATGACAGAAAAAAATCTAGATCAAAAGCCAGGGAAAGAATTTGACTATCTCTGAATAGCTGTGTCCAGAACAGGCAATGTCTCAGCATTGTCCCCCACTCCCTGGAGAGATGGGAACCAAATTGCAGTTTTTCCTCAGTCAGGTCACAGACTTGAGGTGACTCTCGTGACCTGGCTTGTTCTAGGTAAATGCCTTAACTGGAGGGCTATTGGGCAGGAGCCTTGGATTTTTTCCTTTCATGCTTTACTTTAAAATGCTCAAAAATGTGCCTATCTAGAAAGTAAGCAGAGGTTGTAGTTTGTGATGGATTTATGCTGGGACTGATCAGGTACAGAGCTTTACGCTGCGGAGGCTGACAAATATGAGCCTGAGGTTGGAGCTACCATGCTGGTGTGGATATACCTGTGGCTTCATTGTAATGAGGAATGGGAAAGTTTGGGGGAATAGGAAAACCTCCTGTTGCACCTGGTATGGAACAATCTGGGAACAAGTCCTAATCCTGGTTAGTGGGACAGGGAAGAGAAGGGACCGTGTGTTGCCCACTGCAACACCCCTTTAATTTAAATATTGGACTATAAAGGCAGATATTTATTATCTTGCTTTGTTTTTGTAAGGATTGAGAGTTGCTTTCTTATCTCATGCCAGTCTTTCCCTCCCTGGTCATTTTTGAAAGGTCACAGTTTCTTACAAGCTTGGCTGTGAGTAGGGGGAAGTGGAACCTCAGGCTTTAGGGAACTGAGCAATAAGAAACTGAGCCCAAAAGGGCAGACATTAGGCAATGTGAAGTGAGAGATGGAAGCTGAACTGCTGCTGACATTTTCATTAGCTGTTCTTCTCTCTTTTGGGTGGCAGCCTGCTTTCCAAAAGGAGCAGAAAGTTTCAGATTTTTGTAAGACCTTGCAGGTTCATATCCATCATTATATCAACCTGAGTTTATATAGTGTCTCTGTTTTTCCTTTTTTAAAAAATATTTTCCTTGTTTTGTTTGTTTTCAGCAAAATGATAGGGATTTTATTTATATTTTCATATTTAATTCAGTATATTTCATTTACCAGGAGAAGTAATTGAGTACGTGATGGGTACTTTTTCATTTACAATGCTCTGATGTATTAATTCCTAATATAACTCTGCTGACTTTGGTTACAGTTGAGCCAATCTGATTGTAAATAAATGAAGCTGCATGCTGCGATGTTGATTCCAGACCTGATCACGGGTTAAAATTAACTTGTGCTGCTTTTTATCTGTTAGCATGATTCCATGGTGGTACCTTTTAGTCATGATGGAGACAGCCATGGGTATCCCAGGTAGACAGCTGTAGGTATCCTAAAACCTTTCCAGGGTAATTCCGTCTTCATAGTAGTCACTGGAACTGTAGTTGTGGGTCAAGTACATTTGATAGTGTAGGAGTTCTGATTTAAGATGGTGACTCCTGGAAAACAAAAAACCAAATTTCTACAAAAAGTTCCTGGGCCAGAATTTTGGTACCTATCGTAATATGAATATTCTCATTTTTCTTCCAGTATGTAGGTTTTGTCCTTATCTGTACGTTTGAATACAATACTTTTTTTTTACAGTGGTCTCTTAAACAGTAATAATGAATTTACATAGTAGATGAAATGTTTCTGTCAATCTTTTTGTCAATAAGAGAGTTTTAAGTTATAGGCTGGGGTCAGAGAAAGGGGAGAAGAAAAGCTAGGATTGCAGCACAAAGCTGACAAGAACTGCTAACTAAAAATAGTTGACCTTGCTACGTGCAAACAGTCTTTTAGCAGGTTTAGCCTCCCTTGCTGCCAAAGTCATCCTCAGTTTTCAGAGCCTGAAGAAATAACTATTCTATTTATTGCTAGGTCTTCCCTCTCTAATGTAAACTGAAAAATTTTGCTCATCTTTAACTTACTTAGAGAAACTCCCTTTCAGAACTAGTAAATGTGTATAAACGCGTAGAGTGCTTTTCATTTGCCTGTGAATCAGCTGACCCAACTATTTGTTCACTTCTGCTCTTTTCCCATTAAGCTGCTTCTATCCGGGCAAGCTTTTAGTAGGTGTTTTGTCCTGATAAGCAATGTGTAAATCTCTTGCCTGGCCTCCATCCCTTTCAGTGTTGCCTTTTACACCACACTTAGCAAGTGCTAACAGCCTGGCCTGTGCTTGCTTGACAAGTAAATCACTGGGTGCCGGTTTGCTAGTCCAACAACTTGCACAAAAAGATAAAATGGGTATTTCACGGGCATGTGGGAATTTGCCCTGGTTTTTCTTTTCCTCGGTAGTGGAGCCCTATCCGCTCTGGGGGAGCTGATACCTTTCAAGTGGTTTGGAAATGGTGACATTTGGGGAGACTGTGTTAAAAGCTATGAAGTGAGAGCTTGGCTTAAAAGCTGGGGCGAGGGCTTGGTAGTAAACTTCAGACCACCTGGTCAAGGGTCTTATAGGCATTTTTCAGATGCTATTGTGCATATAGACCAAAAGGGTGAATGGGGAACAAGAGGTCTCTCTGGCTTCAGTGGTAGCTGCTGAATGATCAGCATTTTGGAAAGTTGGTCTTCCTCTTGCCTTAAATGTCTGCACACAAACTTAGAAGTCTGCTTCCCCTCCCCCCCCCCCCCCCATCTTATTGTCAGCATAAAAAAACCAGCTTCTAGCTCACAGAATTTGAGCTTTAAACAAGTAGCTGAAAGAAGCCAATATTTTGCATGGAAGTTAACATGCCACAAATAAGGCAAAGGTTTGCTGTATGGAGGGCAGTGAGACAGATGCCAGGTTTACCTGCATAGGAGATTGCAAAAGCTGAGAGGGAGCTCTAGTGATGCAAGTCCTCCCTTGTCATGTGTAAATGAGTCTGAGTTACATGGGCAAGAGAGGTAAACGTGCCGCAACTCAGCTGCCGGTGAGCCAGAGTGTGTTACATGAAGATGGACTCACTTCTTAGTGCATGCTTGCTCTTAGTCTGTGTGGTTCTTCCTCCTTTCCTGCCTTATTGGCCACACTCGCTCCATCTCCACTGACTCTGTACCTGGTTCTGTACCAGTCCCTGGCATCTGAAACCTGGAGCTAAGAAGTAGAAGTAGTAAAAGAGGACCTAAGCACGAGCTTGGCAGCGCACCAGAGAGGAATAATAGCTCTAATGGCATTTTCATCATTAGAAAACTTACATTTGCTAAGGATGCTTAAGGGATTTCCTTACCTGCTGTGCAGTATTTCTACATTGTTTTTATTTCACAATGTGAATAAAAGTCTGTGGGTAAATGTTTCATCACTTTCTGTGGATTGGAGGTGGATCTCAGTCTCTCAACTAGACTACAGTGTATTTATACTAACTGCATTAGAACTTATTTGGTGCCACCAGTTTTCCCCCCACTATTTTTAGGTCTCAACAGCTATTTATCTAACCTGTTCTGAGACTGTATGCAAATGACTGGAAAGTCCCAGTCATTTGTACAGTCTAGTGAAGAGAATGAGAAATATCTAAACAATCAAATTGAAAGTCACCATCCCTAACTTCGGTAAGTTCTACTTACAAAAAAAAAAAGCCGTGCCTTCCTGATCACTCCCCCACCCTCCTCAATCCCCCCCAAATGCTTGGAAAAATAGGACAGCAATGAAAGTCAAATTAGAATGGAAACTGCCACCCGCTGTAAAGGTTGTCCTAGGAAAACTCCTATTGCACCTTTATCCATCAGAGCAAAACTGTAAATAAAATATAAAATGAGAGCTTATATAACTGCAGAGTCATCATGCTTGTAATTTTTTTGCTAGTATTTGAAACTTTTGTACTAGACAATACCTTGTCCACTGTGTGCTTACACATTGTGCCTAATGAAGTTATAACTGCTGCTTATGATAAGGTCAGATAATTCAGGGAGGGGGAGATACAAACTTGCTCAGTAAATACTAATGCATTTCCATCCCCAAACCCACACCCTGCTCATCTGGCCTGCTGAGAAAACTGTGCTCTTTAGTAGGAACAGGGCAAGGCCTTTTGAACTAGCAGTTCTACTGTCAGTCCCAGCCTGACCTGATAATATCATGTGCTCCAACTGAGTTCTGTTTATTTTATACCACCAAGGAACCTAAGAATACAGTCACTGAATAACTAAGTACATGAACAATATTTGTTACAGCAGTTACTGGATCTACGTTCTCTTTAGGACAGGTCCTTACATTCCCCCATGACAGCAGCATGCCAGCTGGGTGAAGGAACCTGCAGGATGCTCAGGCTTTCACTGGTGCCCATAACCAAATTATGAAGCGCAAAAATCAGCATAGTGTTACAGCTAGACAAAATGAATAATGTAATAACCAGCCATCTAAAGCCATGTGTTCGCTCTGGGATGTGTACCTATCTGAGAAAAGGGCACAACTCCTGTCTTACTCATTGCACGAAATTCTGCCTAAAAGAAGGTGGTTCCTAGAGGTGGTTCTGCAGTGCCGTGTCGCTGGTCCTGCTTGTTACTAATTCAGCACTTCAGGTTCTCTAAAAATAACCTTCTGTCACAGTCATTTAGTCAGTAGTAATTCTATCTGCCGGCTGGGAAACATCCTTTTAACTCAATCTTAGCTTAATTGGGGATTTGCAAGATAGATGATAACTTCAAATCATGTCAATTACTCCAAAACCAATTAACGTAGGGACATGATCACAGGAAACATGCAATGTTCGTTTCCTCTCATTGCAAAACATTAGCCACAGCGTTGATTAGTTTTGTCCTTCATCACTCCAGAAGAGGAGGAGTTTACTGCAGACCTGCATCGGCTCAAGACCCCAGCTGCCAAAGTAAAAACAAACAGATTCATCTTACTTTAAGTGTATTTATGCCCCTTCTTTTTCCTCATTAAAACCTCTAGGGAAAAGAATGAGAACATGAAAGAAAAATCTTTCATTTATCTAAAAACAGAAGCTGAAAGGGAATTTGCCTTACTTGCTGAGAGGGGATCAGGAACAGGCCAAGCTGGGCTAAAGTAACTCGGATTGCTCTTCAGGGAGCACTTTGCTGCATCAACAGCGGTGCCAAACCTGGCCTGTGTCTCCTGGGCCTGTGGCAGTGCCCAGGGCTTTCCAGAGAGGCTATTGCTGCACGGGCTGATCTCTGTGGAAGAGCTGCAGTACTCTGGCCCTTCTTCAGGAACAAAATTTGACCAGAACACAGTCTGAAGTCCTTCTAGCCTAGCCCCTTTACAACTTCTTCCCTGCAGTTTTTGTATTCACCAGGTTATTTCTCTGAGATCTCTCATTACCACTGAGCTGCTAGAAGAAAGTGTTTTGCATAAGGGTGGTCTTTGGTGCCAATGTCCCTCTTTGGAGAAGGTCAGCACGCAGCCTCTCTCACTCGACATGTTGGGATGCAGATTGTGACAGCCCTCGAGTACAGCGCCTGCTCGGCTCGGTACAGGCGTGAGCAGCAACGTGTGCTCACCAGCCTGGGTTACGTTAGCTCTGTGAAAAGCTGCTTTCCCAGCAGCTGCACGCAGCTTTGGTGTGTATCCTGAGCTCTTGAGTAGCAAAATTTTTTTTTTAGCTTCAGTGGGAGGTATATCTCTGCTTACAAGCCTGTCATATCCAACCCAGTCTAATAAATATTACTGGTTTTCCCTCTTTCTCACACATAGCTGTCCCTGGACCTCTATCACACTGAGGATGATATCTACAAGCTCTCGCTGGTGCTGGAACCAAGGAACTCCAAATCTGTAGGTCATCTTTTACTGCATTTTGACTTATTGCTTATTTTGTCTGCATGCAGTTGATTAAATTTTTAAATGACAGTTAATGTGTTTCCTTAATCGTATTCACATAAAGCTTTTTAGTTTTTATGCTTGTATAGTAAACACAGTCACTCTTTATAGGTTTTAGTGCATATTGGGAGAAGTAAATAGTGAAACATGCCAGACTTCAATATTAATTATTTTTCAACAAAACCTCTGCAAGTCCTGGAAAACACAGTTCTGCTTTATGTGAAGATATCCTTTGTAAGTTTACATCAATTATTTATTGTGTGATCCTTACTTCATTTTCTGGATGCTAGTGCAGTTTTATAAAACAACACTGAGTCCAAAGATTTGTTTTAGGTAAGGCACAGCATTAGCTGTAGTGTTTTAAAAACTGTTTGCTTATGGAGAATTGGCTGTATCCTGGGCTCTCAAGCAGTGTTTAAACACCTCAGAATAGATACTACATTTTTTTAGTATGTGCAACTAAAGATAATGCTGCATTGATGCATTTTTCATTATGCTTTTCAAGTCTGAGGATATAGATAAATCTTCTCATTGATAGCTGAATTTCATTTAATGTATTACTCTCTCTTCTGTTTCCAAAGTTTGGGGACTCCTCTTCCCTCTGAGCATTTCATCAGTGCATTAACATCCGTATTACCTGTCATATGCAGCACGTGATGCTCTCAGGCTGAGCCCTCTCAAGTCTGACATCAGCAGAAACTAAGGGTGGCTGGAAATGCTTAGCAGGGTGTGAGACCAGAGTCCAGTAGTCCGAGGTGATTCGTTGCAGCGCTTTTTACGTTTTTGAAGTATTCTTAAAAGCAAGCAAGGAAGCAGAACCCCTTCATTTCCAATTATAGGGCTTCTCTGGGTTTTGAGATAGTTTATCACTCTTGGAGACCAGTCTGAGGACTATGTGTGTGTGCTTTCAATGGTGGATAATGAACAATAGTAAGGAAGCTATTGAATATTTCCATAGTCAACACTAACTCAGTTTGAACACCTGGGATTTCGTTACTGAGTCTCCAGTCCTTGTTGGATATGCTTTGACCACAACAGTTCCCATTTATCGCAGTAATTCTGGCTCCCTCGTGCTCCCATTACTGCCAGCAAACCTGATTTGTTACAGCTCTATGCTGTGGAAGGACCAATGGGCCACTACTGTAAATGAAGAAAATTATCACGTTGCCACTTTGATCTCCAGCCTGAGCTTTAAGAAGGACAAAAGCAATATAAACAGTGCTGTGAACTTTAACAGTACCCAGCAATTGTGGGAGACTTCTGCATAACGATCAATGAATAACCAGTGACATTGAGCTGTTGCAGCACACTGATGGGTAAAAAGCTACAGCTGAATCGACAGAAGCCGGACTATTTGAAGCATACTTCTCTTTGATGGAGTGCCAAAGCACACAAGCTATATTAGAGGGGAAAGAATCTGTAGAGCTTTTGTATGTGGAAAAATTTGTCAAAGGCAACATGACAGCACAGTTATATCATTCCAACTGCTCCTTGATTTATTGTTGTACGGGTACAACTCCCGTGCAGGTGCACTGCAGAGGAAGTGCCTCATGCTGCTGCAGTCATTTTTGAGGCAAAAGTGGAGCTGATCTGTTAGCATACAAGTCTGCTGTCAACAGGGACTTGAGCAAAACTTTCATTCTGCTAAAACTGGGAGGAGACTCTTCAGTCAATGTAGCAGCCTAAAAAAATACTGAAGGCTGACCGCCAGTTGTAGTATAGCGTCTCCTTGTCACACTGTTCTGCTTTTCCCTGCGCGTTAGTTACCTTCTTGTTGGGAGTTTTTGCTAGTACAGCTATTGGCTAGAAGACAACTCTGCCTGGTACAGTTATGGCACTGAAGACACACTTACATAGATTTATTGCTTTTGAGTAGAATTTATTTCAACGCCAAAATACGCAGATGTTTGCATCCATCTGAAAATGCTTTTTCAGTCTACGATACCATTAGCCCTGTGCTGGTGAAACAGCCAGGAGATACAGGCAGAATCACAAACAGCATGACCAGATACAGTGTTTCTGAACATTGAATAAATTCAGCTAGGTAGTGTCTGGACACTGCTTAGTACCTGTCCTCGTAGCATGCATTTCAAATACATAAATAAAATTATGGTTGTTCATACGAGTCTATGAGTGAAACAGGAGGAACTGACATTTCCCTTTGGCTAGTGGGCAGTAACATGAAGCTTGCAGCTTGTCAAAAAACATAAAAATTGAATGAGACTTCAAATTAAATAGCCCAGAATAAAGAGGAATGCTCCAGAGGATTCAGTCTCTTTCTGCCGTTTTGCACTTGGACCAGCAGGAGTTAAAAGCTCTCTGTGAGGACTTGGTAGTCTAGCACCACTCTGACACTTTGACACTGATGCTTTGAGTCCCTTTAGTCTAAGTTTTTTTTTTTTTAAGAGAAGGCACATTTCAAATTTCTTCTCTGACCATAGCTGTAAGAATATCACAATACTGGCATGTTGCATGTTATCATGTAACATGTCATCTCTAAAAGATTGCTGCATTTCTGCATATTTTTAGAGCAAAAACACTTGCCAGCATGTTGGTCCATCACTGTGTGGTGACATTAATTTTAGGATTAGAACATTCTGTAAGTGCTTTTGGCATATAGAGCTGGATGTCCAGGTTCACTGTATTTCCTGTTGGAATTGAATTCTGTGGATATAGGGACTTTTTTCTTCCTTAAACTTACCTGTGTAGATTTGTATAGTGAGTCAAGAGCCATTGAGGAACCGATAAAAGCTGTTCAGACAATTGAATAAGGAAAAGCCAAATGAATAAAGCAACCCACTGACACATCCTTCTTTTTTTTTCCCTACCAAACATGGTAGAGTATGACCTTGTGACCATTTTTCATCTCAATGTCAAAGCCTACAATACCTTTGTTATACACAATAATAACTGTAACATTTTTAGATGGCTTAATGATCTCCCTCTCAACTCACAGCATATCAGAGGGAGACAGATGGGACCCAGATTTCTTGCTCATCAGCTAATACAGGGGCCTTCTGAGCCTGTGGGCCATCTCCCTTCTGATCCAAACCATGCTGAAATTTTTCTGCTTGACACTGCTTCACCTGCTGGCTGTCCAGTGGCAGATGCAGGAGAAGGCCAGTACGCCTTGCAGCATTTTTCATGCTGCCTGGTGGTTTTTGAAGCCTTACCCGAAACTGTGTTCAGGTTTGTCCTATATTTTCTACTTGAACAAGCCAAGCTGCATGCCAGAGCTACTCCCAAAGCACCGTAGTGGCGTGGAGGGAGTCGGGCGGTGTGCTCTGTGCATCAAGTGAGCTGTCAGCTACCGTTTCATCAAGACCAAGCTGTTTTCAAAATAAAATAGTCTAGCTGGTGTTATCAGGAGAGCAAGTCAAAGGTTAGCCCCTTTCTGCTCAGGCTGCCTAGATGAATTAAGCTGTGCATCCAGGCCTACTGTAAATTTGCTCCTGTCCCTGCCCAGAAAGATTTCGCTCTTGTTCCACTACAGCATTGGCATTTCCCTGCCATGTCGTCATAGCACGTCTTGGCTGGAAACCAGTGGGATGGCTGAGCACGATCCTGTCCCCGCTTCTGCATCCTGCCCTCTTCTTGGTGCCACACAGAGCAGGAGAATTAACTTATCCAGGCCACCACAGTCCCTCGGGTGGCTCCTGGGCACGGTCCCTCCGGCAGGGTGCTGGGGCCAGGCTGCATCATATTGGCGAGTTCCTCAGGGGCCGTACCAGGAAGGAGAAAAGCAGGTTTCTGGGCTTGCCTATTTCTGATGCCCGCTGTGTCCAGAGGCTCTCCTTCCTTCCCCCTTCCTCTGAGACTTGTTGCTGTTGAACCCTCTGGAGACAACAGTGAGGAAAGTGCCTGGTTTTGCTTCTGAGCTCGCTGGGCACTGCTGCTGCCGGGGTAGTTGCGAGGTGCCACGGAGAGCCCAACTGAAGCTGTTAGCAGGGGCAAGCAACCCTTTAAAACCTTGCCTGATGTTTTGCTAAGCACATTTTTACAGCACGGGGACTCCAGTAGTTTGTGGTTGTAGCTCTGACATATAGAGCTGCTTTTAGCAGGAAATTCAACTTCATAATTCAGATTTTAAAATCTTTGTGTTCTGATCCATCTCTCAGCAGCCTACCTCCCCAACGACCCCTAACAAGCCAGTAGTGCCACTGGAGTGGGCATCTGGAGTGGTACCAAAACCCGACCCTACCGTCATTAACAAGCACATACGAAAGCTGGTGGATGTAAGTATTTGGAAGAATATACTGGTCAAAGAGAACAATAGCTTTGATATTGTCATCATTATAATTAATTTCAAGCTTTTCAAGAGATTGTTAGGGTTGGGATGAATTTCAGACATCCGATAACAAATTTGAGCCTTTATTGATACTTTCAGAAATATTTATTTTATTCCTGCAATCAGTGATGGGATTAGTAAGCAGGTTTCTCGATACAAAGGAGCAAACTTCCAGGAGCATACAAAGCCTGGCTGCTGTTCAATAGGTTTGATTAGCAAATATAAATTCAGAGGGCAAAGTTGACTTTTCGCAGCTCTAGTCACCCAGTTTATGTCTGGTACCAGACAGCTGGAAACAAAAATGCTCAGAAACAAGGACTCACGCGTTACTAGGTCCAGAGAAGGTTTCTGGAAACCCTATTTCTGGTTTTCAACTTGCTGTCATTTGACTGTCCAGAGCACACTACATATGGTAAAGAAAGCACTGTCTTGGTGTCACTTTAAAAATCTGGGCATGAAGTCATGAAGAATTATAGCTGGGATCTTCCAGCTTCAGTTTGGAAGGTGGCGTATTAGGTAATGCAAACAAAACCAAACACTACCAGGTTCCTTTGGAGAGACTGACCCCTGTTGTGCTGGTGTGTAAGGGACTTTTAGTGATGTAAGCAGCATGCAGAGGAACCAGGAATGTGTTGTAGATAATGAAGCAAGATTTCCTTCTACTTTTTACAAATTAATAACTAAGGCTGGGAAGAACTATTAAATTCTGACCTCGTCTGCGTTACAGGTCATTAATTTGGGTTATGTTGTTAAGATAACTTAAGCAAAGTCTTCAGTTCTCTCACTCAGACTTCAAATATATCTTGTGGTTTACTTTTTGTACATGCTCTTTTTTTTAAAAAGTTTCATTTTTCTCTTAATGTGGGATGCCAGAACTGCACATGCTCTTCCTGTATTGCTTTCGTCAGTGCCATATGTGTTGATAAAAATCACTCCACATCCAAACCTCTCTTTGATAGCTTGTTTAAATAGGAAGTCTGTCGCAACTCCTTAATCTTTCCAGAATGTGCTGGGTGGAGGGTTGTTCTTGTTCCTGTGGGTGGGGGAGATGCAGTCCCCCATTCCACAATTTTGGCCTGGTTCAGGATGTATGATCTTGAGTTTGACAGGACTAAAACATGGCTTGGGGCTGTTATGATACAGCTTACCAAGAGGCCCACACCGCTCTGTACAGCTGTCTTCGTTTTGCTAATCTTCTTCATTTACTGGCTGCTTTGAGTTGTGCTTTAAGGCATTGTTTTTATTACTAAAAGTGTTGAATACTACTTGGGTTTGCGTATTGGTTCCTTCTTGATGATATATTTTTGAGGTCTGCCAGTCATCGGTTACAGGTCATTTGATAGGTGCTTAGAAATTGGCTTCATCATGCTCTCATTAAAATAAGGACAACGCAAGCACCTTTCAGAGGTCTCAGTACATTAAATTCTTGTCTTTGTCAACCAAATCTTAATCTAATGAGAGAGTTTGTGCTTCAATATGTGTCTTTCAGATAGTCATGTTGGCTTTGACACTCATGTTTTTCCCATCAGCACCACACGTAGCTTTAACACCCCTTGCACATCTCTGCAATCAGTAAGACAGAATGTAGCAATCCCTTAGCAGCTAAGGAGGGCTTCCATCACTTTATGCAACCTTTTAAATTTGATCCCATGTCTGTTTTTCCTTAGTGACAAGCTGGGGTGGGTTGCTGGGAGGGAATGGTTGTTAGATACAAAGTGCTTGTGATCTGGATGTCGAAGTATTAGTAAACAAATCAGATTGAAACAGTACTGTGGCAGAGCAGAGGTGACCAACTAAAAGAGAAGTGAAGCCAAAACCATCTGAAATACTCATGGGAAAGCTGCTGTTGGGTTGGTTTTGTTTTATTTCTTTTTTTGTGATTAAAAAGCATACTTAATGAAGCAAAGGGAATATGTCACGTGGGACAGAATTTTAGTGACATTTCCAATAAAGAAGAAAAATAAAGCACGAATAATTATGCCTAAAAAGTTGTGGAGGACCATCACTAGATAAATACTGAAGGCAAGTTTTCTTTAAAAATTAGCCATTTTTCCCCTACAGTCCAATAAATATGTATACTGAAGTACCAAGTAGGAATAAAAGGAATAAAACAAGACAGCAGAGCATCTGATTAGTAATGTTGAACATTAAGTTATATGTAGTTATAAGGTTGAAGAGCTGGTATAGATTCAGGATAGGCTAGATATTAGGACAATTATTTCTTTTTTTTTCACAGTCTGTCTTTAGGAACTACGATCATGACCATGATGGCTACATTTCTCAGGAAGACTTCGAAAGTATAGCTGCCAACTTCCCCTTTTTGGACTCTTTCTGTGTGTTGGACAAAGACCAGTAAGTTTGGAGATTTCTTTGTGGTTTTTTTATTTTCCTCAATTTAAAAACTCATGAAAACCAAGTATTGAAGAAACAATGTTTCCCAAGCTTCTTGTGTCTGACATCTCACTTAAGGAACTGAAGATCACTGAAGGCTGAATTCTGTTCTCATTTAACTTCTTACGCTGTAGTCGGTTCTATAAGCCCACCTGGTTGGAGTCCTGCTTTACCTGGTACTTTAAAAATCATTTATGTAATAGCTTAATGAGGAATTCCTGCTGGGACTGAGTCAAAACCCCTGGAGTACTGTCAAATTGCAGTGGAGATGCTGTATCCAGACCAGGCATCAGACTGATGAAACAAACAAGTTGTGTACAGGACAGGGGAAATGAGTGTGCGTAGCAGGGAGAGGGTAACAAATATTCTAGGAGGTATATATAATATATATTTCCTAGCCAGTTGGGCTTGATAATTCTTGTTGTCCAGAATCTCTTTGGCTGTCAAGGTTGGTGGTCAGCCAGGGGCTTAAGTGCTTGGCCTGTGTGAGCAGTAAGTCAAGACCCTTCACTTAATGCCCTGGTCTGTGCTGTGATACCATGAACAGGTGAGAAACCACGGTCCATGCTATAAGTTCAGTGTTTGCTGTTTAATGAAGGATAAGAACCACAAAGGCTCTAAGGGTTTTTTTCCTGCCAGGACTGTTGCAGCTCTTTCAAAGACTGTACTTTGTGTGCTGCGTGCTTTTTGCAATGAGAAGATCCTGAATTGTTCAGTGCCGTGAGCGGTGACAGATCTATACTTTTTTCCCCTAACAGAGATGGTCTTATAAGCAAAGAAGAAATGATGGCTTATTTTCTGAGAGCTAAATCACAGTTCCAGTGTAAAATGGGACCAGGGTTTATTCATAACTTTCAGGAGATGACCTATCTTAAACCAACTTTCTGCGAGCACTGTGCGGGATTTGTAAGTATGCTTTTAATAATAGTATATCTTAAACACAATTTTTTACCCTTTAACGTAGACAGGGTGAAACTGGCTCCACGCATTGCTAAAGTCTCTTGGCCAAATATCTCATTGCATTCAGAAGCACAAAACATTCACTCATGTTGTAGTTGTGCTATCCAGTTTTGTTTTAGTGGTTCCTGAATACTGGCATTTGTAAGAATTACTGTTGAGGGGAAAAAATAAAATTATGTTAGCTAAAGGGTATTAGAGACCATATGAATGGCCTTACTTGGTTTATCTTAAGTTCTTTAATTTGGCTTGATTTCCCATGTAAACAAGCTCAAGGGAAAATGGGTGTCTGGAACAGAGGATGTAGATGGAGCAAAAGCCGTTCTTTCTCAGGAAATTGCACATGGCAACATAGCTATGTTCATAATTCTCTGAATGGCCATAACAGCCTTAATCCTTTCTCTATTGAATTAACAGATCTTCTAATTTGGTCAAGAAATCAAAAGTGCTTCTAGCAGTTCTGTACAATAAGATTTTTTTTTAATTTATTTGAGGTATGTTTTTTTTTAATTTGCTTTTTGTCTCAGCCATAATTTACCAGATGCCACTCATTAGAGTGCTGGGAAATGATTGTTTTTGTGACCATTTGTGTTGCTTGTAAACCTCCTCTAACTTTTTCACTTCAAACCAAGTATACTAAAGAAAAAGGAATTCCTATGATTTAAAAGTTACATTAATGTACACACCCCGCTGAAATCAAATGTCCACATTTAGACAGCTTAAGCAATAAGGACAGAGGCCCATGTCCTCTGCTTACGTGTGGCCCACGTACAGGGTGTAAACTCAGAACGTGGTTCCTGCTCTCCAGCACAGATCTGCCTCTGCTATCAGCAGCAAAGTCTCCAGCTTGTGCTGTGTGAACTTTTCCACTAAGTAATATTTTTTCATGGCTGAAAGTAACAATAACAGCACTGCTAAGTGCAAAAACGTGCCTCCTCTCAGACCAGCTCTGGTCTTCCTGCTTTTGTCTGTGCTCCCATCTTCCGCTCGCTTCTTTTGTGACGCGTCTGTCTTGTTCAGATGCTCATGCTCCCTATCACAACAGCTGATCAAGGCCACAGGGAAGAAGGAATTCCACCTATTTCCGCTAGAACTGCAAAAACCTTGGAGGTGACATGGTCAATGCTGATTCAGGAGCATGCTGGTGGGCTCTTGAGCTGACAGCTCCAGCAGACCGATGGGGCAGGGGCGGTCACTGGCCTGAGCCTATTGTTTCTGGCTGCCTGCAGCCTTGGGAAGATTTCATTGCGTTTGTGACACCCGGTTCATGTTTGGAAGGCTTCCATAGCAAAGCAAGGCCCGAGGACTGCCCTGCAATGTCCTCTCCACCAGATATTTTTCTCCTGCATCAATTTGCTAATTGGCCATTGTTGGATTTTTCATGTCTCCCTGATTACATCCAGTGCAGGAATACAAATGAGTAAGGGGTTGTACAGGAAATGGAAATAAGGTCATTTTTCCTGTCAACTCACTGAAGTCATTGGCATTGTCCTGTGGATGAGTTGGACTGATAGGACAGGAACCAACTACAAAATCTGCTGCATGTTTGTTCTGCATTTCAGTGCTGCTCATCCATGGGTGGAAACTTAATTTCTAACTGATGCACTGATTCACAGTCAAAATAATGTGCGCTGACAGTACAGGAGGATGAATTGACGTAACAGTGCAATGCCTGTAGTATCCAATAAAATATCTGTTATTAAAATGGTATGAACTTTAAAGGTCAAGCTAAAACCTAGTGCCATTAAGCAGCACGAAATTGATATGCCCATGGCCAGCCACAGTTCTGTCCCACAGCTTGAGTTGCACCGCGTGGCAGGGTAGGTGACCAGACATCCCACCGAGCTTTATAATATGGATTTGCACAGATCCTCTTACCTTGGAGCTTGCTCAAGTCAGCTTTGCAGCAAAGCTGTGTCAGGCAGATTCAAAGCTTTAGGTCAGAATTCATGACACAGCAGTTCAGCTAAGCTTCACTGCTGTGTGTAATCACGACAGTGGTGCCAAATTTGAGTAGGAGGAAGGTACAGACCTGAGGTGAGGAGAAAGCTCTTCAGTGGGAACAGAGTAGAGCTTAAATGAAAGAAACTGCAATCCATGTCTCTTACGGTGATCCTGGCAAAGAGACCTGGGAAAAACGTCATGTAAAGCTGAGCAGCGACAGCCCTGCTGCTGCTTTTCCAAGAGGGGGCTGGGGGACTCCACTGTCGCTGCCTGACCACAGGCATTAGCAGGAAAAGAGCAAGCAGCAGGCTCTCTGTGGACCCTTCTTCCAATGTTGTCCCTTCTGTTCTTTTATTCACCTTTCTTCCACCCTGTCTAATCTATTTTGCTTTTCCAAGCCCCCATTTTTCCTTGCAAATTCTTTTTTGCAGCGTATGGATTTTTTTTCCCCCAGAATCTTCCTATTCTGTTTATTTTACTCTTTCCTTTGTATTCTGAATGTCCTCCAGCTCTTCCTTTTGAACATTTCTTTAATGACCATATTCACCCCACACACACTGTGCGTGGGTTCTTATAAATATGGTAAGAAGCCACGTGCAGTTTTGACTGCCTGGATGCGCTCACCCTCCCTGGTAACGTTTTGAATGAGGTCAGGATAAATAAACACTGCAGTCCCCAGTCTTTTTCGTTTAATGCTAGGGCTAGAAAAACTGCCCCTTCCTCTATCTGCCTCTCAGAGTGAAAATGCTTGTTTTTATAATGCAATGGCTGTAGGTACAGTGCTGCTGAGTGTATAGATAACAATTTGCTAGGGAATTTTCCTACTTCCAAGCAATCCTGCTCATGTTGCAGTGAAAGCTTCCCAAAAGTGGGACTGCACACACTGCCTCCTGGAAGTTTAGCATTTGGTTGTTATGTACATCAAAAAGGACAGCTTCTGGGAGGAGGCAAAGATGGAATTTAATGGCTTTTCTGCCTGTTTCAATTTTCAACCTTTTTTTTAATGGAAGAAGTCAGGTGGACAAATCCAATTGCTATGGCTGGGTGTGCTGGGGACCAGCATGGGAACCGAGAACCTAATTTTTATCCCCAGTGGTGTTTTCTTCTGCTGTGTTTGAATGGCATGGGTCATTTATGTATCTGGAGAATGGATGTACACTGGAAATTCCCTCGCAGATAACATTAAGTGAGCCTAAAAGCAGAATGTGCTCTGCTAGTTTCAGTAAGCTTGATATAATGGCAATCTTTCACCCATTCCTGGAAACAAATGTCATCTGTGTCTCTCCTTCTCTGGTAGTCCCACTTAAGTAGTAGAAATAAGGGGGAAGCCACACAAGTCTTATCACAATTAGAGGGGGAGGTCTGTCTAACAGGAAGGGTGTTAAAAGCAGTTGTATCCTGTTTGTGCTTTTGTAGCCATTGGTACTTCCTCATTGTGACCTTGTTTTCCTTCCGGCTTTCTTTTCTGATTCCTTGACGTTCTTTTGTCTTTCTTTGCAGCTCTGGGGTATAATCAAACAAGGCTACAAATGCAAAGGTAAATAAATATTGCATGGATTTTTCAAGCTATAGGTGGTGGGGTTTAGCACAAGTAGGCCAACTGTATTTTTTACTAGAATGACATCTGTTCATCCAAATTTTGCTTATACACTTGGTACTGTCCGTGAACAGTGGCTGCTGGTAAGCTATGAAGCCTCACTGCATTAGGGGACATAGCACCCAGTAGGAACACACAAGTTCTGTGAGCTAAAGGTCCAAAGCAGCCACTGACTCCATGAGGTGTCACTTTCTACCAGCAAAGACCTTGCATCTTGGAAAACCAAGTGTCCTTATCCTAACACTGAGACATCCTGAAATATATCTGCTGAGACTTGGGGTCAGGAAAAGGTCTGCTGGCAATGCTGTCTGTCATGTACATCCGCATGCCTGTAGTGAACCCTAGCTGGTTTTGCAATGCAATAGTGGCTGAGCTAGAAATAGAGAAATATTTAATTCCTAGACTGCCCAGCAGATCTCATTGCACGATCTTCTGCAGACATTCAACTTAAAAAAAAATCCTAGAGCTCTTACAGCCCTCTCTGTTGCGTTCATAAATTGTTTAATTTCTTATGCAATACTTGCACCATATTGAGCAGGTCAGACCAAGAATGACACTGTAGTCGTCCTCATTGGCTTGAAAGTCCTGGGCCTATTTATTTCACAAGCAGCCCAGCTCTGGCTGAAGGGCACTGTTGATTTTCACAGTTGTAGTTGTATCTCAATTATTCACAGGGGAACATTCACGCTGGGGCTTCATATTTGTATTTAAATGCACTCTTTTCCCTTAGTCTTACACTGGCTCCCAGGAGAAGGGTGAAGAATTGGCAGGATTGTTTTTTTGGGATACACTGTATTCCTGTCTCCCTCTCCACCCATGAATGTCTCTTCCTCAGAGAGGGGCGGGGAAAATGTCCATGGCTAAACCAATGTATTTAATTCAGCTATACCTGATTACTGTCATCTGAGCAGCTACGAAAGGGCTAGTTGCGGTCTATACTTTTACTGGTAGGATGAGGGAAGGTTGATAGGGTTTTGTCACAGCAGCCCTGTAAACTCAACTTGAGATCTGAAAGCTGAGCTCTGTCCTGCATCGTTGCTTCTAACAGTGGCCCAGTGGAGAGAGAGCAAAAGTGGTTCTGTGGAGTCAAAATATAGGCAACGGAGCATGAGAGTGAGAGCAGAGCTGCTTGCTCAGATCTTACAGTGGTCAACAAGTGTTATTAGTGCCTGCCCTTCGTTGCAGCAGGTACCAGCTGCTCCGTATGCCAGCATCACTAGAGTGCTGCACCCATTAGGGATGATTTCTGCCTTTGAGCACAGAGCTGTCATCTTCTGTTTTGAACCTCTGACACTGTGCTAGCAGGGGGAAGGAGGGAGTTCATCTGTTCAGGTCTGCTGCTTACCCCAGCACTGTGGATAATGAGATAAAGCTAGACTGTGTGGTCTACAAGTGATGAAAGAGGTTCTCCATGGCCAAGAGAGATCTTTATTGTATTGGGGGGGGAGAGCGTTACCTTTAGGGCAGACAAAACCACAGCTGGGCAGGTACTTCTGTATTAGTCATATGAACAAGGTGATGGGAGAAACCAGAACCCTCACCCATCATGCTAGAGTTGCTGCCCTGAGCAGAATGGTTCCTTTAGCAGAGAGTTATAAACACAATGCTTTGGCAATGGCTCACCTAGAACAAAATGTTAGGTCATGGAGCAGCAACAGAGAAACAAGGGAGACGGAAATTTTCAAACAAGGGCAAGGGACACAGAGGAGTGTGCCCCTGTGTTTGGGGCACACATCTTCCACCTTTTGGCCCTTCCTTGCAGGTAAGATCCGTACTGCAGTCACACTTCAGATAAATGTACCTAGTGATGAGTGTATCTGCAGTGATGCAAAGCCCAGCAGAGGCTAGCTGTGCAGGCACTCAGCCAGTTTCATCCAGGAGGATGATACACATCCACAGAGCTTACTCTGTACTGATGTTGCTTGCTGAGCTACTTAGACGAGTTTTAACCTACAGTGGTCCACATCAACCTCCAGCTGTCCTTCCAGAGGCTCAGAGTATGGACGCTCCAGTGTCTTCTGACCAAGTGTGTTTGCTATAATGGGCCCTGCTGGGTCAATTAAAAAAAAAAAAACAAAACACCTTCTTTTGGAGACTCATGCAGTGGAGCAGAGGCTTTATGCGTGGCATACACAGGATCATACCAGTAATTCCAGGTCTCTTCCTTGAAACTAATTTCTGATGAAAGTATCATCCCTCTCTTCCCTTCTGCTGCCAGATTTCTATTAATGGGTGCCATGGAAATGATCCATTTTTTGTAACGCTCTTCACACCAAATGATCCATTTCTGTAACTCCCTTCGCACCTTCTGTCAAAGTATTCGTTCCTTCAAAGTCCCTCCTGGTATGTGTCTGCTAATAGCCCTGAGGGATTACCAGATAGTTGTGGCTTTCCATTTGGTGACTTGACAATTCCTTTCTTTACAGATTGTGGTGCCAACTGTCATAAGCAATGCAGAGACCTGCTTGTGCTGGCGTGCAGGAAATTTTCCAGAGGAACCTCAGTAGGCAGCAACCATGGCTCTCTGCCTAGCAGTCCATCTCTGCCTCCAGGTGAGAGCACTTCTGTTCCTATTTTAAACCATTTCTGGAATCCTCTCGAACAGCCGGTGTCCTTCTGCCATTTTTTATTTTTCCTTTATATCAACGCACAGAGCAGCACACATACTTTCCACTGCACTGTGGCTTGTGTTCAGTGCTTGGATTACAACATCCCTTTCTGCAGTGATGGCCTTAGTCTCCTGCCTGAGGCTCCCTATCCTCTATACTGGCACCCCTATCCCAGCTGAAAAGAAATAAAATTATAATTAGGGAAATTGTACTTCTCCTTATCAGCCACTTAGGGGCAGGGGCTGGGAGGCATAGGGCACAATTCTAACTCTGCCTTATCCCCTGAGCGTGCAGATGGAGGGAGAAGGAAATGTGCACACACAAGGCCAGAGTCAGTTTCCAAGCAGCATATGGATATTGCTAATTATACCACTGCTTCGTATAGGGGGTTACCTCCCCCCCGCCCCAGACTTAAGTTATCTTTTTGTACAGATCTTGAAGCAGAATATTGGAAATAAACAATTCCACCCTCTCTTTCAGTCCAAGATGAAGTATTTGAATTTCCCAGTGTTGCTGCGGAACACCAGGACCTCGATGGCAGAGCTATCACCCTCGTCACTGGCTCTTCACGGAAAATTTCGGTGCGGCTGCAGAGGGCGACCACCAGCCAAGCAACACAGACAGAACCACTGTGGCATGAGCCAGGCTGGAATGATTCAGGTTCCCATACTTTCCCCAAAATGAAGTCCAAGTTCCATGGCAAAGCTGGGAAGAACAAAGGCTTTGCAAAATGGGAGAACGAAAAGCCCAACGTGCAGGCTGATATAGAGCTAGAAGCCGAGGCCCCACAACACATACAGGATCACAACGGAATAGAAACCCTCCCAGAAAGACAAGAATCTGAGGTGAGCTGCAGAAGAAGCCAAGACGGTTTAAAATCTGCTAGAGTCTGAGGTCTCATAAGGTTATTTTATGAATTTCAGGGTGCTTTTTCATTCAAATTTGCCATTGCTTCTTGCACAAGAGTTACTTTCAGAAGAATGCCAAATCATCCATAGATACCTATTTTCTACACTGCAGTGTGCATTTACTCTAACACTGTAACTGGGGGTCTGGCTCTTGGTGTCAGTATGTGCTTGTAGGAGTTGGGCACTTTTCGAAAATCATTAAAATAGCCTGGTGGATATCTGACCAAATGCTGTGCTGTTGTACCCTTGCAATGCACAGTTCAGGGCTCCATGTTAGATTCACAAGAACTAGCATTCTGATAAACATACGAGTCCAGGCTAGGGCAGGGTAGTGGTCTGATTTCTGTTGCTGTCACCCATAAAGTTTATACTTCCAAAGCCTCATGCTTTTATTGACCATCTTTGCTAGCATGTAAGTGCCTCTTTTCTTTTGGTTACAGGATAGCTGATTGCTCACTCTGAAGCACAGAAAAATGAAGATGACAACAGTAATACAGCAAGCATTGATGGACTGTCACAGACCACATTTGGCCATGAGAAGTTTTCCTGTACCTCACACTTTTAAATTCAACCATTGCCCTGTTTTCTTAGCTGAAAGGTGTTATAAAGCACTATTTATTTTCTCACGAGTAAGCCATTTGGATGAACATTGCACAGACACAGCAGAACGGATCTCTGCGCTCAGTGTTTTCTCTTGCATGACTTTTGTGGAAACTTCCTTTACATGCCAGTAAGGATATATTTGGCCTCCTTTAAATATACTGCATCATTTCGGTATGTCTGCCAGCAACAACAATGGTGAGGACAGAAGCCAAGCATCTAAGTTTGTTCGATAACACTCCTTTTCCAGAGGCTCGTAATGATCTTTTAAGGAAAGAAGTAGGTGTGTATGTTGATTAAATCTCACACAAAAACCTTTCACAAAGTTCTCTATGCTGAAATTCTTTGCACGCCTCGGGTTTTGAATTTTGGCCGTGTTTACATTGCTACAGTGAGCGTAGGTGTTCAGCGCAGTGATACCAGTTCCCAGACTGGGGATCCTTCAAATAGGTAGCACGTGGCTGAGAGTGAAGAAATTCCAAGACACTATGCATATGTCTGGTTACACTGCAATGGAGAGGCGTCCTCTCTGCCAGCGCTGATTATGGTAAAATTAGCATGTAATAAACACCTTAGTTTTAAGTGTGTGTGTATGTATGTGTACTTGACATGTTTTTCTCTGGTTAACAGTCTGCACATGTTAAGACTAAAGGTACTGAAAAGCAACCTCCAAATTAGCAGTTTGCTAATGTAGGATAAATAATCTGTAATGACCTGAGCAGCAGGTTTGAAGTGGCATTTCTCAGAAGCATTAAGTTACTTAAGGAGCACAACCCTCATCTGGAAAAAGAGAGAAAAACAAAACAGCACAAAGCTCAAACCTGAAAGGTACGTTCCAAATTGGCATACATGTATTATTCTTCTTACCCCATCTCCCCACAAAAATAGATGTGTATGGGGGGCACGCACTCTGAATTAAAGCAACCCAATTATAAGATTTCCTACAAAATTCAGGTTGTTGCACCCTTCACCAAGTTATAAGCCCTCAAGACCAGGGAGTACTTTCATAGACTTCCCTAACCGAAACTGACAGCTGCACTCCTCTGTGGTAATTTGACTGTAATCTGCACTGCAACTACATGATGCCTGCTCAGGTTTGCGTCTTGACTCCTGCAGGTTTCCTTTGTTTTGCAACACAACTAGTAATGGTGGTAAATCTGGGGAGAGAAAAAAAAAGAGAACATGCTCTTAATGTTTTAAACTCAGAGAAATAAGCACTGCAGGGAGCACTGATTTCCAAGCTAGGATGAGGGCCAGAAGCATCCTTCACTCTTACTGCTCTGGGCAAGGACAGGCATTAGCAAAAATACGGTCTTTATTTCCTGTGGTGGGTCAGGTGACAGGTCACAACAGGCTGGCCGCACAGCTACCGTTACAGCGTACGGCTTGCACACAATGAAAATTATGTGGTAGAGAATTTGAATAGAGAAATTTGGTTATGATCCAGGCTGTTGATGGATCTGTTGAGATAAGCCTTTTAATGCTTTATAAATGAAGTGTTCATGTGCGACTTCATTCTTAACGTCACATAAGAGTTTTAAACAGCGTTTAACCTGTAGACCTCAGCCTATTTCTTGCAGCCTTTTAAAAGTCAGTTGTAACTCTTGCTCTGAAAGAGAAGCAATCTGCTTTCCTATTTCTATCAGGCCCACAAACCATGCCCGTCTTCATTTTGTTGTTGGATAAGAATGTTTCTTGTACATAATCTTATCTTCTCACTTACCTACTCCCCAAGATACTCACAAGCTTCTTCCCTAAACTGTTTAAAAGGGTAGGTGCTCTATGTTCTTCAGAGGAAGGCCTTTTCAAGGACACATTTTTTTTTCCATGTATACTGTCATCAAGGCATAGACTCACATTTAAGCAAGAAAAGTCATGTCTTCTACAGAAGCAGCTCCCACTTCCTGGGAGACCATTCTACTAGCAAATAGACTGCTTAAGTTTCAACCCACTGTAGAGATTTCATCAATGCATCTCTAGCAAGCCTGGTAGCTTTGCTCAGTTAGGTGCTTACCTCAGCAGCAGTTGCAGATCAAGCATAGACCGCAGGCTCACACAGCTGATCCTTCTAAGCAAACTATTGCAGCATCCAAGGAGGACTCATGCTAGGTGAAAATTTCAAGCACCTGCTCCTGCTGGAAACCCTTTGCTTTAGGCATTTCAAGAAGGGGAATGTTGAGAGTGTGTTGCCGGTAGTAAGTGTTCACAGCCGTTGGAAAACTTGAGAAAAAGACACTGAGTAGAAACACAGCTTTTTTTCACACACACCCCCCACCCCCCAAAAAGGAATAGACTCATCATAGACAATGTAATAATTAAAATTTAAAAAGGCATTAACAGGCTGTTTGCAGCAGAACACTGATCTTCTAGTTCCACAGCAAGCACCTGAGTGGGGAGAGCTGACAGGGCATGAGCAACCTTTTTAAGAAGTTGGTATAAGATGAGCTCTTTACCTTGGAGGAGGCCTGAATACAAAGAAATTAAGAAATCTTTTTCTCTCCTTACTTCAGGTTGACATCTTTTTCTGAACAGGGGCAAGACAATTTTAGTTCCCCAATCTGGGCAAAGCAACAAAGAATTTCTTGTTTGCCTCCCCTGACTTAAGAAAAGGCAAAACATACCAGCCATCACAGTTCCCGACTGAGCTATGTGCCTCTGCTGGTCTTGGTGAAATCCTGCCTGCTAGAAGTAGAGCAATTCCAGGAGAGTGTCCAGGAGAAAGTGTCATAACAACAAGAGCACTGGATTAATTAAGTAACTAAAGTGAGATACAATCCCAGATGATGCTGCATACTTCCACCACATCCATTCGTCCCTGTCTCAGTCCCCAGGATCTTTTAAGAAACTGGGGGGAGAAGGGAGGTGTTTTTAAAATAAACAAACAAAACACCAATCCCACACCACCACCCCAAAAAAACCAACCACTATGATCACACAGTGGAAAGAAGGAAGATTATGCCAAACCTTATTTACAGCCTGATCTGCAAATGCCAAAGAATACAAGCAACAAGAGTAGGTGAAAAATGCAAGTGCTTGCATAGACCCTGTAAGAGATGATTTGGCTGTTCGAGCCAAACCCACTAGGACTTTCTGTGCTTGTGCAAAATCTGTGCAAAGCCTCGTGCTGCAAATAAGGGAGCTTCAGCCTTGCTGTCAACTTTATGTGGTAGCCCTGAGCGCTATGCAAGGAGTCAGGGGGACATATGGCTTCTTCAGAGCAAAATGCAAAACCAGGTTTGTACCGCAAGTCTATCCTCTGCTCTAGATCTCCTCACAGTCTTGCCCTCCTCTGCCCCCTCAGTCTTACCCAGCTTTTGGGCTTTAAAAGAATAATCCCAGCTCTACAAAGAAACATTTTCCTAGACACAAGCTGTCTTCTCAGAGGAGCCTTCCTCAGGCAGGTGAAGTCTGAGGGAGGGGAGGTGGGGGGGACAGGGGACAGTGACATGCTTGCTGACCAGAGCTAGTCTGAAGCATGGATTTTCCCCAGCTGGAAAAGGTGAGCCTTTTTCCTTTCAACACAGAAGAAGATAAAAAGCTGAGCTGCAGAGCAAGTTTAGGGGCAGCTGCTGCCTAAAATTTTACATTTTCCAAAACGGAGCGGACTGGCTGCTGTCACTTCTGCAGGCTGTTGCTCAGGGACTCCCCTGTGGAAGCCAAAGTGAAAGCATGCCCTAACACAGCCCCCAAGGTCTTCCTAACAGGGAGCCTGGAAGCCTTTGGCTGAGACAGCCTAGGCAGCCACAGGAGGGTCCTCGCAGCCTGGGAGACTAGTTCCAGAAGCTTTAGGCATCTGTACTACCCGCTGCTGGTTATACAGGCTGGCAGTGATGAGGTTGCAGAGAGAAGTCCTGAAGCAATCAAAAGGGACTTCAGGGCACTGGGGAGACTGGTTGAAGGATCAGGAGCACAGGTAGTGTTTTCCTCTATCCCTACAGTGGCAGGGAAGGATACTGAAAGGAGCAGGAAAACACACCTGATCAACACGTGGCTCAGGGGCTGGTGCCATCGGAATTTTGGCTTTTTTGATCATGGGGAGGTTTACACGGCACCAGGCCTGCTGGCGACAGATGGCGTCCAGCTGTCTCACAGGGGGAAAAGGATTCTCGCCCATGAATTGGCGGGGCTCATTGAGAGGGCTTTAAACTAGGTTCGAAGGGGGAAGGGGATAAAACCAGGCTCACTAGAGATGAGCCTGGGGTGGCAGGCCAATGCCAGGGGTGAAACTGATAGCCCAGCTCAAGTGCATCTACACCAATGCACGCAGCATGGGCGGCAAACAGGAGGAGCTGGAAGCCATTGTGCGGCGGGATAGATATGACTTAGTCGCCATCACAGAAACATGGTGGGGTGACTCTCATGACTGGAGTGCTGCAATGGATGGCTATAGACTCTTCAGAAGGGACAGGTGAGGAAGGAGAGGCGGTGGGGTGGCTCTGTATGTTAGGGAGTGTTTCGATTGTATAGAGCTCAACGATTGTGATGATGATACGGTTGAGTGTTTATGGGTAAGGATGAGGGGGAAGGCCAACGAGGCAGATATCCTGCTGGGAGTCTGTTACAGACCACCCAACCAGGATGAAGGGGCGGATGAAGCGTTCTACAAGCGGCTGGCAGAAGTCTCACAATTGCTAGCCCTTGTTCTCATGGGGGACTTCAACTTCCCAGATGTCTGCTGGAAATACAACACGGCAGAGAGGAAACAGTCTAGGAGGTTCCTGGAGTGTGTGGAAGACAACTTCCTGACACAGCTGGTAAGTGAGCCTACCAGGGGAGGTGCCTCGCTCGACCTGCTGTTTACTAACAGAGAAGGACTGGTGGGAGATGTGGTGGTCGGAGGCCGTCTTGGGCTTAGCGACCATGAAATGATAGAATTCTCCATTCTTGGTGAAGTAAGGAAGGGGGCCAGCAAAACCACAACCATGGACTTCCGGAGGGCGAACTTTGGCCTGTTTAGGATGCTGGTTCAGAGAGTCCCTTGGGAGACAGTCCTGAAGGGCAAAGGGGTCCAGGAAGGCTGGATGTTCTTCAAGAAGGAAGTCGTAAAGGCGCAGGAGCAGGCTGTCCCCGTATGCCATAAGAAGAACAGGTGGGGAAGACGACCGGCCTGGCTGGACGGGGAGCTCTTGCTGGGACTCAGGAAAAAAAGGAGAGTTTACCGCTTGTGGAAGAAGGGGCAGGCGACTCAAGAAGAGTACAGGGATCTCGTTAGGTCGTGCAGAGAGGAAATGAGAAAGGCAAAAGCCCAGCTAGAACCCAATCTGGCCGCTGTCGTTAGAGACAACAAAAAATGTTTTTACAAATATATTAACGACAAAAAGAGAGCCAAGGAGAATCTCCATCCTTTATTGGATGCAGGGGGGAACATTGTCACCAAGGATGAGGAAAAGGCTGAGGTACTTAATGCCTTTTTTGCCTCAGTCCTTAACAGGCAGACCAGTTATCCTCAGGGTACTCGGCCCCCTGAGCTGGAAGACAGGGACGGCGAGCAGGATAAACACCCCATAATCCAAGAGGAAGCAGTCAACGACCTGCTACGCCACCTGGATGCTCACAAGTCTATGGGGCCGGATGGGATCCACCCAAGGGTGCTGAGAGAGCTGGCAGAGGAGCTCGCCAAGCCACTCTCCATCATCTATCAGCAGTCCTGGTTAACGGGGGAGGTCCCGGACGACTGGAGGCTTGCCAATGTGACGCCCATCTACAAGAAGGGCCAGAAGGAGGATCCGGGGAACTACAGGCCTGTCAGCCTGACCTCGGTGCCAGGGAAGATTATGGAGCGGTTCATCTTGAGGGCGCTCACAAGGCATGAGCGGGACAATCAGGGGATCCGGCCTAGCCAGCACGGGTTCACGAGAGGCAGGTCCTGCTTGACCAACCTGATCTCCTTCTATGACCAGGTGACCCGCCTAGTGGATGAGGGAAAGGCTGTGGATGTGGTCTACCTGGACTTCAGCAAGGCCTTTGACACCGTCTCCCACAGCATTCTCCTAGAGAAGCTGGCGGCTCACGGCTTAGACAGGTGGACTCTGCGCTGGGTCAAAAACTGGCTGGACGGCCGGGCCCAGAGAGTTGTGGTGAATGGAGTTACATCCAGTTGGCGGCTGGTCACGAGCGGTGTTCCCCAGGGCTCAGTTTTGGGGCCGGTCTTGTTCAATATCTTTATCGATGATCTGGATGAGGGGATCGAGCGCACCCTCAGTAAGTTTGCAGACGACCCCAAGTTGGGCGGGAGCGTTGATCTGCTCGAGGGTAGGAAGGCTCTGCAGAGGGACCTGGACAGGCTGGATCGATGGGCCCAGGCCAACTGCATGAGATTCAACAAGGCCAAGTGCCGGGTCCTGCACTTCGGCCACAACAACCCCATGCAGCGCTACAGGCTTGGGGAAGAGTGGCTGGAAAGCTGCCTGTCGGAAAAGGACCTGGGGGTGCTGGTCAACAGCCAGCTGAACATGAGCCGGCAGTGTGCCCAGGCGGCCAAGAAGGCCAATGGCATCCTGGCCTGTATCAGAAATAGTGTGGCCAGCAGGAGTAAGGAAGTGATCGTGCCCCTGTACTCGGCACTGGTGAGGCCGCACCTTGAATACTGTGTTCAGTTTTGGGCCCCTCACTACAAGAAGGACGTTGAGGTGCTGGAGCGTGTCCAGAGAAGGGCAACGAGGCTGGTGAGGGGTCTGGAGAACAAGTCTTATGAGGGAACTGGGGGTTGTTTAGCCTGCAGAAAAGGAGGCTGAGGGGAGACCTCATCGCTCTCTACAACTACCTGAAAGGAGGTTGTAGCGAGGTGGGTGTCGGTCTCTTCTCCGAAGTAACAAACGATAGGACAAGAGGAAACGGCCTCAGGTTGCGCCAGGGGAGGTTTAGATTGGACATGAGGAAAAATGTCTTTACTGAAAGAGTGGTGAAACATTGGAACAGGCTGCCCAGGGAAGTGGTTGAGTCACCATCCCTGGAAGTATTTAAAAGATGTGTAGATGAGGCACTTAGGGACATGGTTTAGCGGGCATGGTGGTGTTGGGTTGACGGTTGGACTCGATGATCTTAGAGGTCTCTTCCAACCTTAATGATTGTATGATTCTATGTATGGGAAATAGCTGCACGTGAATGATCCTGGACATGGGGGGGGGGTGGTGGGAACAAAACAAGGAGAACAAATAACAGACAGATGTGGAGCAAGCGTGGGAAGAAGCATGCCAAGAGAGCTCTCCCTCTCTACGTGACATCAAGAATGGAAGGGGATCCCAACGGAGACCGAGCAGAGGGGGGGGAAGGAAGGAAGGAAGGACGGAAGGAAGGAGATCTGAATGCAGATTTTGTGGAGACACAAGAGACATGAGAAACAAGGGCTTGTTGTTTCGTGATCATCACAGCCAAAAAAATCTAACCAATGTTTTCTTCATTCAGCATCAGCCTGCTAACTGATGGGCCTCTGTACAGCACAAAAAATAGCTCCAAGTACTTCTCAAGAGTCTTGACAACAGAGTTGGCCCACCCAGGGACACTGGAGAAATAGATGTAACATTGGAACAAGTCTTTGAGTTATCAGCGCTGATCTGAACTGGATTTTCAAAATAAGCACTGCAGCCAACAGGCTAAACTCATTGGAAAATCTGTGTGCTGAACTCTAAAGTACTGTTTACAGCTGCTGACAATCTGGTCCTAGGAGACAGAGAAGCCATCAGCAAAAGGCTACCGCTGGGGCAGTATGAAATTTAGCCAAAAAGTCTGCTTTTTTCCATGAGTTAAGCCAATGCCGGAAAGTTTAAAGGGTCCTTATCACCTTTATCTCTGCTTCATGTGTGAAAACGAGTTATGACCTTCCACCTGCCCACAGCGCAGGCAGACTCCCTCTTTCTTTGGTCTTACAATAGTGTTTTCCTACTTTTTGTACTTGTTTTTCTCTCCTCTGTTGTGGGAAAGACCCACGTGGACAAGAGGGGAAATTACTGGACAATAAAGGGGAAACAATGACACTGACAGCACTCAGAGCTGTAAAAAGCACAAAGTAAACACAAGAGAGAAATATTTTTTCCCTTCTACCCTTGTTTGTTAAGCCATTAGAGGTGCAACTTATTTTCGGCCAAAGAGGGGAGAAGGCAATGTTTACAGCTGGTAATAGCACTTGCTTTTTCAGTTTGTGTCCCTTTGAAAAGGCGTAACCTGAAACAAACAAGCACCTGAGTATTTTGAGAGCCTACACAGGGGAAACAGAAGTTCACATCCACCTCAGTGTACTGCTCTCCGATCACAACACTGGTGTGATTTTAACCTAAGGGTATGCTAGGACGCTGATAAAGCACGCTTGCAGTTTAGCATGAGCCAGCTTGTTTGGGACTGCTAAATCACGCTCAACACCTTAAAAATGCATACATACTTCTGTAGCATCCCTGTCGTCCAAGGAAAATCAGAAGTTCCAAGAGGAAGCAGGATCACAAGCCTGACAGTCTTTACAGCCGCAACAACACTGAGACTCTCTACTGCGGTCCTAAATATGGCAGAACTAAGAATAAATCATGTGTAATGAGCAGACAGTTGAGGGCTTCTGTGTGGTGGCCTTCATTAACCTAACAGGGAGCTGAATTAACTTCTAGTATTCTAAGAACCCACATGAGCCTTTTGGACACCCAAAAGAGTCATCAGATCTTAGTGATACTTACTCCCCATTCAACTCTTCCCACTTCAGCACAGTTTAATTTTCATTTCTCAGGTGCATAACCTGTACAGGGAATACTCTTATGCCACAGGACTTTTCAAGCTCCAGCCACTTCTCATAACTATTTACTGACATGAATCTTGCTTCCCTTCTTCCCAGTTCTATCTTACTGTCTAGTTTCTAGTTAGGCCAGAGGTTGGTTGAGGCACTTTTGCCACTTTCATTAATTCAGATGCAAATAGCAGTTTAATGGAGACACATAGTCAAAGACCCCACCACATTAAAGCAGGTTACCCACGTGCTCTGGATAAGAAGTCTAACCCATAGCTAGAGGAGCCCCTCTGGGGGCCACCAGCTGTAATGGCAGATCACCTTAAAGCTGCACACTTCAGGGGTTTGACTAGAGAAGCAGAGGAATCTCATCAAGTGAGCTAGAGACTACCAGCCAACACCAATCCTAAAGATGATAAACAACTCAGGGAACAGCTACAAGCAAAAAGGCTTCCTGGGGTGAGTGATGCATGGTGAAAGCTCAGCCTGATGCCCTTTCCCTTGTTGCATTACTGTTTTGCACACAGTAAAGAATAAATTTTTATCCATTCCTTAGACCTGCAAGGAAAACCCAACCATGACCACAGTGAATATAGATCATGGTATTCTAAGTCACATACTAATGTGCCTGATGTGGGAAGCAAGTGTGTGTCCCGCCCCCCATAGTTATTTTACTGCACAATGACAACACTTGAGAGAGGGTGACCCTAATAGATGGAATGGAAGGGCAATACAACCGAAGCCTTTAGGAAACAAAAGTTGCTATGAGAAGTAAGGCAGATGGAAGAACAGAACAAGATGCCTAAAGCTTGTGCAAGAATAGTGGCAAGAACAACCATGGCTAAAAGGTAGAACACTTTGTTCCCCTGTATAAATGTTTGCTTACTTAATTGCCTTCTTGATCTGCTGGAGTTCTGCTTTTGATCATGATGCACAATGAAATCGAGCACGTATAACCAATCCACCACAAGCCTAATAATGTCCATAACCCATCTCTCCTCTCCCAGCTTCCAGTTAAGAGATTCCTTCCAATGCAGTTGAATCATGTTTGGAAAATAGTAAATATCAGAGCATCATACAGACAATAACAAAGCAGTGGCTGTTTGCTTTCATTAATCAAAGCTGCTCTCTCCACATATACAAAGCTTGTTTTCTCTGGAGAACAAAGAAGTCACAGCACACTAGGAGGAAACAATAGAGTAAGGAAAAACAACAACAGCTGGTAGAAGCAAAGTGTTTTCTTTCCTGTTGGAAGAGTAAAGCCTCCTGTTTTGCCTTCTTCTGAATTTTTTTTTTTAAAACTTTCCCCCTTAAACGGCAATAAAGTGGGAGTCAGCTTACCCTAAGTCCTAGAAGAGGGAGGAGGACAAGCAACATATTTTGAGGAGAAAAAGCTAGCTGGAATAAGGGGGAAGGGGAAGCTCTGTGCTCCTACCCTACCCCAGCATCATTTCACCATGTCTCAGTGTGCGAAAGTGAAGCTATTCACTGCAGCAACAGTCATAGCCTTGCAGAGAAACTGGCAGCTCTAGCACAGAAAGAAGTCTCTGAAGGTGCTGATGCAAGTCAACCAAAAGCTCTCTGAAAAGCCTCCTGGGTTCCCTCTTGCTACGAGCAAGTTTGCAGCACTTGAATGCACTGACAGAAAACACCAGCCTCTTTACAGCAAGGAGCGGTGTGAAGAAAAGCAGAAGCTGTCAACTTGAAGATATTACACTCCCAGCAAAAAGCTCTTTAACTCTGTCAGTCTCTCTACCTTTACCAGTCCAGGACTGACCCAGTTGTAGGAATCTTAATTCTTAAAAAAACCGCACTATTTTTGCATGAATGCAGCTAGTTACCAGATAATGCTCACAACAAGGTATTACTCTCCCACAAGGGAGATGTCTTCTCCAGAGCATCCCCCTGTAAGAAACCATCAATACCTTTGTGAAGCAGCAACATTCCTTTTTAGATGATCATAATTTGACCTGTATTATGCTGAAATAGATCTATATCAGTGACCCTCAAAGACCTGGATTCAATATGGAAAACTTTTCCCTCGTCAGGCTTGTCAATTTTTTTTTTTAAACATTAAAAAAAATAGAAGAGACATCAAGTCAGATTCCCAAGTGCCTTTCACAGAGACCTTCGCTTCCAATCTGTGAATCACTAGCAGCACCTAGTGGCCGCAATAAATCAAACAGGAGATTTTCAAGTTGACCATGGAATGAAATACAGGGAAATCAGTTCTAAACAATGTTTATCAGCTTATTTACATGATTAGCTTGAATTAGCAACACCAGCGTTACACAGATTCTCTAAAATGCTCGTTATTTCTGTAATCCAAGGAACTCCTCCTGCCTACATCAACCTGGATTCTGCCCCAAGGGCACTTCAGGTAGCCAGAGACTGCTATCCGCATAGCCTCTGCTACAGCGATCCAAGCACAGTAGCAGGAACCTACGTTTGCCACAAGGCTAGAGAGCATCAGGAGAGCTCCCAGAAGCAGCATGCCATGTTCACATGGCATGCAGGAGCATAACCTGGCAGATGGGTGCTCACACAGCTTAAGAATAACTTTACATAGCAACCCCCAAGAGAGAGTACTACGTGCTGCTACACCAGTTCAGAGGGAGGAATAGAACAAAACTCAGAGCAACTGAAGATCAATTCCTCCTGTCCGCTCCTGTTCTGACAGCTTCTCAGGGGGCAGAACGCACAGTACAGCTGAGATGACTAGAACATCTACAATAGATTAAAATGTAAAATAGATGAAGCAGACAGAAATCCCCACAAATTCCCAGCTACTGTAGCAACTGCTTTTTACTACCAAGAAGGAAAAGAAACTAAGGCAAAGGGAACATACAGATACTTTTATTGCTCACCTTTTATACAACAGCACACCTTCAGCCATTTTCTTTCACAGCTTGACAATGTTTATGTACACAAAAACCCAGCAAGAAGCATTATGTGGCTTTCAGTAAAGAAAAAAAAAAAACATTAGAACATCAAACTCAGCCAGGCTTTGTTTTCTGCAGCAATAATAAAAGGGCTTCCTCCAGGCAGGAACTAATCTTCCCAGGCCGTAGTGCATTTCTTTAAAAAGACAACCCCCAAAACAAATTGCCCTAGATTTGCTGAGCCAGTGGTATTAACTTGCAAATAAAATAAATTTCAGTTTGTCATTTCTTCTAGCTGATTTCAAGTAAAAATTAGGTTTGGAGGAGGAGCAACTTGTTTTGGATGGATGCAGGTCAGTTTGAATTGCTACACCTAACTACAGGCCTACACACACTATCGGTTCACAATTTAGCTTAGTTTTAAATGATCTTTGCAGATTTTGGCGGCAGTCAGTCTTCAGAGTTGAGCAGGTGGGAAAACTTTGTTTAGCAGGAGATAAGGCTACTGAACATGGCATCCACAGTAGAGCTCATATAATAGACAACAAACCTGTTCGTCAGAGGGAGTTCACTGTGCGTGCACACATGTGTGTGCAACGTCTTAGTGACTAAAACAAGAGGCCAGCAAGCCAAAAAGCAATACTCAGAACTGGTTTTAGAACATGCAATTGAACAATGATTAGGGGGGAAAATGCAGAAGTTCTATCGTGTATTGTAATAGACAATTTTGACCAGACAGATCTTGATATTTCTCTAAATAAAAGCAGAAGGCAAACACAGCAGGTAGTTTCAGAACAAAAGTGTTTCGAGCAGAGGGAACCAGTCCAACATCTAAAAAGCATGGCTGTTAGTTGATGTTTCGGGTGCAGTGGGTAGTGATGAAGCATTTAATTCCGACAGGTTGGGGGGCAGGGTGGAGGAGAGGTCTACAGAAGGTTGTACTTTGCTCAATGCAAAACATCCCACCCAAAGAGATTCTACCTGCCACGTACAAACCTGTACTAATTCAAACAGCAATTAAGCCAGGCCTCTGAAACCAGGTTTCTATTACGTGAGCTCTGCTGAAGCAAAAGTTTTTAGCAGCCTCAGCTCGTGAAGTGTCTTCCTTGTCCAAAGCCAGATTGATTATACTGATAACCTCCATGCTGGAAGTGCTGCTCAAACTGCCCCCCTTGATTAAAGTTCTGTCCACCTCTGCCACCCCAGCCTCCTCCTTGACCTCCACGGCCACCGCGACCACCACGGCCGCCCCTCCCTCCTCCACGCCCACCCCCTCGGTCACTGTGGGACCCACCATCTTGATATCTGTTTTCTTGCTGGTAGCCGCCACCACCACCCCCTTGGTAGCCACTTCCTGAATATGAAGATGACTGGTAGCCACCATAGCCTCCTCCTTGGTAGCCACCGCCGCCACCACCACCATGGTAGCCACCCGTTTGAAAACCTGCATCTCTGTAGTTGCTCTCCCTGTAGCTGCCATCCTGGTAGCCACCACCTCCACCATCTGTCCAGCCTCCTTGAAGCTTGTTTCCTCTTCCACCTCCTCTGCCTCCATGATCATAACCACCACGTCCTCCTCGTCCCCCTCGATCATGGCTTCCTTGTTCGTGACCTCCTCGCCCTCCATATGATGAGTCATAGCCTCCTCTTCCTCCTCGGTCGTGACCCCCATGGTCATAACCTCCTCGCCCTCCATATGAGGATTCGTAGCCACCTCTTCCTCCTCTGCCACCACCTTGTTGCGGACCAGCTTCTGGTCTTTTCTGCCATGGTGGCATCTCAGGAGGTGGCGGTTCAATTTCATTGGGCCTTCCTCCTCTGTCAGGCACTCTGCCCATTAGCACCTGCAAAGGGAAAGGGAGAACTGCCGTAGGAGTTGTAACACCTCACAGAAGAGTCACACTTACTGATACACACCACAAACAGCAGCCACTCAAGGGTTCTTACATCTAGAAGATTTCATCAAGGCAAACTTCTGTATGTTTGAATGTGACAGACCTTTGTCTCCAATTAATAAAAATTACACAGGGATTATCTAGTACTTCAAGCACTCCTAACAAGACACGTCTGGAGACCTGGATTTTTTGTTCAAACAGCAGGCACACCAGTAGAGGCAGCATCAATACAGTCTTTCACTAAACTGTTTACTAGTGAAGACTGCTAATCTCAAACCACCACAAGTACAGTGCAACACAGTCTCTCTCCTAAATAGTGCTCTGAACTGCTGTAGAAGCCATTGGCTAAGATGATATCTTTGGTAAACCAAGTGCAAAGATTTTTATTTTTCAGCAAGGACACACACAGACAAACTTACACACCAACAAACAGGTGTCAGACAGTGCTGACCAGAGTTGAGCAAGACTCTAGAAGGTCTTTAGCTGTCCAAGGATGCTGTGACATTAAGAATTTAGCAGGACTTAAAATGGGACAGGACACTTGCATTGCTTCAAGTTTTAGAGTGATATAACAGAAAAACTTAAATAGAAGCAGGTTACTTTGTTACTTTTTTACCGTCTTGGAAAACATTTAATATTGATAATGGAGATAAGTTAACAGGATATGGATCAGCAGCAGGGCAGTATTTCATTTCTAGTAAAATATACTTATGGTCTCATGATAGTCACACCTGTCTTCCCACTTAATTTCTTTTACATTCCACACTCCAACTACACTAAAAAGGTGTAAAAATTATTTGGGGTGGAGGGGGGGTGGTCAAATCAGCACACCACCATTCCATCTTAAATGAATTAGAGTATTACCTGAAATACAACTGGTACACAAAACGGAGAAAAGCGTGCATGTACACCCACAAATTTTAAAGTACCAAGTACTGCTGTACACAGCTACTGAGCTTCAAGTTCAGCACATGTACTTTTGTGAGCCTATTACCCCTGTAAAATCATAATTTTTGAAACAAGGGAAATTGCTTAGTCTAAATCGTATTCCTACTATGTCATTCCTAAAACTACACACTTGACTGTAATCTAACCTGCAAGACCCTTGCTTTGTGATCTTAATGCATTCTATTTACATGGGCCAGAAACACAGTTACTATGTAGGTGTTATTTTAGACACGGTGACAGAATTAGGTAGCAACAGTGTAATGACATCAGTAATTCTGATAAGACAGAGCAGGCCTACTCCCACTGAAAGTAATCAAAGATATTTCAGCAATTTTTTACTGCCCCTAAGAAGGGGCACTCTGAACCTAAACAGGTGAAATTGCAGTTCCCATAATGCACTGATGCATAATCTGGAGTACATAAACACCAAGTTTCTTATCCTTTATTTCCAAATTCCATTTACAATCCTAAAAAAGTAGGATTTATTACTACATTCAAACTATTTAAATATTCATAAAAGAATAAGCCATTTGTCACCAAAGGTACCTTATTAATGGCACATGCAGTCTTCTCTCGGATGGACCCACTGCTTGTTCTCATAATCTTTGACAGATCCTGCCGAGCAGCCAAGAGATTTGCAACGGAAATAGTGCACTTAGTAGATAAGAGGGCACGTTTTGGCTGATAGACTTTAGCCAGTTTTTCTGTTTGACTCTGTTGGAGAGAAGAAAAACAAAACCCAGTCAGCTAAAGTAATAGGAAAGCAATGGGACACCTCACCAAAAGAATCAAATCAACACTGAAGAACAAGACACTATTGCAAATAGAACAAAAATTAATAATAAAATTAATAATAAAAATTAATATAAAAACAGTAAAAAACCACTTTGTAACTAAGAATCACTGCAACAAAGCTAGCATTTGTCAAATTAATTTCTTAAGTAATATAGGAAACGCTATTCTGACTGAACTGACAAGACACTGATCTCTGACAATTTTAAGATTAACAATATATACATGCAGACTGTATTACTTCCAGGCAAACACAGAATAGAAGTGTGTCATATAGTTATATGAATTACTGCTAATGTCTAAAAGATACTGAAAGTGAAACACATCTGTGTCCAGCCTCCAGACCTCCTCCTGTGCCTGCACTCTAACCCACACCCATTCCAGTTAGGCTAGCATCACCATATCTCCAACATTGTATCAGCAGAAAAAGGCTGTGTTAACTCTTTCACACTCTTCATTCCAGTCAGCTTCTTCACAAAGGCAAGCCATCAAGAAGTACTGGCAGAACTAAAGCTCTCAAGTGCTTGTTCTAATTCAGTCCTTTCTCTCACATACGTAGTGCCCAAGCTAGAAACGAGATCCTACACGTCAACTTTGCCTTGTATGCAATCTCTCTTCCTCTACTGCCTTTTGGCATTAACCATAATGGTTTTTTTGAACACCTCAAAAGTATGACAGCAGTTTTCCAACTGACAGATACAACAGAAATCTGTGCTACCAGCCATGAGTTAACACATGAGTTACATGAATCTTCAGTTATCAACAGAGTATAATGTGTGATGCAGTTAGGATAAACCAGATAGCAATCTGCACACAGACAAAAGGGCTGCTTTTTGTCTGGACCCCAGATGACAGCAGTGGGGACAGGCAAACCAGGTTTTCCAACAAATCTCTTGATAAAGCAAGAACTTGGGAGCAAATCCTAAAATTCTATTTTCCATCTAAAGGTAGAAAACTGGAACTGGGAAGAATTGAGAGTACATATTTCCAAATGACTTGGTGATAAGTTTTTAGAACCAAAAGCTTCTACTTTTATACTACAAGTTGAACACGGTTTATTCAAAATGAAGGAAAACATGCACATCATTTACCTGACGCTGGCTAAAGACAGGAGAAGCAACAGTATTCACCAGAGCAGTAGTATGCTTTTCCCTGGCAAGTTTGACTGAGCTCTGAGCACAGTATTTTGGTGCTATGATATTATTCTTTTAGGTGAGACTTGACATTTTTGAACTTAAAAAACCCCTAATAATAGATTATAAAGTTTTTACTGGTGTTTCTACTATCTGGAGAAGTAACTATTTAGTTATACTACTGTATTCTGATACTTCTCAAATTTTAAAATAAAAAAAAATTACCATCATGTATTAAAGCATTGCTAAAAGTTACTGTTAAAACAAACTGTATCGCATGTCTGGAATACTATAGCCACATTCTCCAATTTTGTATTTTTATGGTCCTAAAAAAAATTTAGAATTGCATTTCAATAGATATAAATGCATATATACAATTTGTGGGTTTTGTGAAAGGATTTCATGTAGTCATAGTCAAGTTCAAAAACAGCTGAGAATTCTCCTAGGAAAAAAAAACCCAAACATGGATTGGGATGCAAAAGCTATTAACACAATTAGAAGCCCCTGGTTTTTAACTTAATCCATACTTTTGCCCATTTTCGTTCACTATTAAAATATTCAAACAATCAGATAGTCCTTCAATCATCTACTAAAAACCCTGAAGAATACAAGGTTTAAGAGATAGAACATCAGTAGAAATCCTGCTCAGGTGATGAAACAGAGAAGGGGAGAGGTCACAGTTTATTATTAAAATACAGTTGCTTTTTGAATAAATCCTTTATCAAGAAAAAACACTTGATGATTCATGTGTCACAGTTTATCACTAACTCAGTCTCAAACACTGCCAGCAGCATAATTAACAGCATGTTAGCAGATCTGGTTTAGTCCTAGAAAATGTGATATGTACCATTTTTTAAATCTTGTCATTTCTTTTTCGCTATGAAATATAGGAAATAGGGAAACTATGTAATTATTTTTAAAAGCAGAATATGTATCACATACTCAGAGAGCACAGACGTCATGTCACAGCCACTTGCACGGTTCAAAGACAAAAGAAGCACATAAAATATTACCCTGTCTATGAGGTAAGAACAAGTAGTGCCTTAGCAGCTTTTCTCATGTGCATCTGTGGAGTTGTGCTTGCAGACACACTTTGAGTTAAGGAAATCTGATCACTGTGGACAGCACAAAGTAAGTTAAGGGATGGTCAACAGGTAGGTGTTTTTCTACCATCACACAGACACAGCACTTAATGATTCATATTATGGCACTCTGAACGCAAATGGTTGGATCAGTAATCTCCCCTTACTATTTTTTTTTCTAGTGGCCTATTTAACTGTATGTTTTGGCTTTGGTGTATAGTTACACACAGTCTATCCGACTAGTTTTAAAATCCAACAAATCAGTTTTAAGTAAAATTTTTTTAGTCATCTTACATTGTCATAAACTTCTTCAGAAACTCAAACCAAAACCAGACAACTCCTGTGATTATTTCTTACTCATGAAGGATGAAACAATGAAGCAGTTTTCCAGAGATACTTATTATAAAGCATTACCATCAACCAGGACTTCACAGCAAGTTGTTTGTACCTTAGCTCTATCTGACCAGCCAAAGGACTGCACAGTAACATCCAAACGTTTGACTAATAGTTTTCTTCGGACTTCGTATTCGTTGACTATGGCTTGATTGATTGCTTCAATTTTTTCCTGGAACAAAAATTTGCAAATAACACCTATAGATTATAGATAAAATGTTTCTATTTAAGATAATAAATTGTGTGGATGGAAGAGAATAAGACACACAGAGATATTAAGCGAGGCGTAAGCCCGCAATTCTCTACCTTGTCGAATGGGCCCACAGCACAAGCTATGCCTGCTGGCACTATTTTCCTGAAGGCTTTGAAGGCTCTGTCATCCTCACATTCAGCCTTCTACCACTTCTAACAGCACAGCTGTCTGTTTTTCACAAGGGACGTAAAAACTGCACCCACTGCTGAGGCATTTCTCAACACCCACCAGGACAGAGAAGCAAGAGTGAGAAAATACTGCATGCAACAAGCTGAAGGAGATGCAAGGACATACGTTAAGTCCTAGGGACCAGGGTGTCCTTGCCTTCTTAAAAAGTAGTAAGCTTAAGGACAAAGATAGAGCAAAGATAGAGGACTAAAACTAAGTAAAGTACTGTAAGAGGATCTTGATTAAAGCACAATCTGCATGCAGAGAAGACAACAAAGTGCCCTACGGGGAAAAGCCATCACTAGCAACACACCTGGTAGCAGACAGAGGTCTAGTCAGAGCAACAGCTGACATATGCACCATAAAGGAAATGATTTATGTATTGACTGAAGCCTGGCTGGAGGGGGGTGGTGGGGCCCACTTTCAGCCTCAACAGTACAAGCATTGAAGGAAGCAGACTGTTGGGAGTAGATGAGCTTCAACCTTAAGCAAGAGACACAAGAGAGACTTGCAGTCTTGCAGCAGTAGCCATAGCTTTGTGTTGGTGCAGCAGCAGTGTCTAACCCAGGCACCATCTTTCTAGAACAGCAGGTGACAAAACCCAGCTGGAGACGATTGTGGCTCTGCCACCTGGGTGTACAGCCTCTCCCAGCTTCCACCTGCACATCTACTGCTTCTTGGAAAAGAGGCTATGAAGGAAGCAGACTACTCCAGCAGGACAGAAAGAGAGGAGGAAATGATGGGAAGACCCACTGGTTAGCTGGAAAGAAGCCACAGGAGGGGATATGACACCATCTCAGCAAGGCTAGGTCACACAGAGAGTGCTGGCAAGGGACAGGAGATGAAGGCTTAAGCTACTGCACAAGCATGCAGGTCAGCACCACCACCACCATAAACCTCCTTTATTTTGGAGAACTCTTGCCTGCATCTGGACATACAGATTCATGAGCCTAAGATCTTCTCAGTTGCTGAACACTTATTGTACCAATATATGTGTAAAATACTGCAAGAAATTGTCTTCTCATCTTCAGAAAGAGATGAGAAAAATCATTTTGCAACATTACACAAAGAATCAAGATCAATACTTTATATACCTGAAAAAGGGAAATGGGCTCTAATACCTGCAACTACTTACCCAGTGAGCTGGTCCCAGTTGTTTCTTCAATAAAGGTTTTCCAACATGATTAGGTGGAACCTTTGCTAGGGTTTCCTTCAGCTGTTAGGAGACATACAAAAATATAAGCATTGGAGAAAAAAAAAAAACCTTTTCAAGATTCAAATTACAGGAGAGGACTCTTGGACAGTCATAGGCATGACAAAGCAACATCCAATATCAAGTTGTTTTCTCTGGGACAAAGAACCAAGCACACTTCTTTTGGAAAGCAACTATTTTTATATTTCTGGTAGTCTTGGCTATAATTATTTAAAAATTAAGGGAAGGGACTACAGAGTAGATCTACAGTTAAAATAGAAAGATTCCATGAGGTACAGCTCACCTTGAAGACAGAGGGATTATTCTACACATCATCTCTTTAATTCAGAAAAAAACCCCACACTTGTATCAAAAAAGTTGTATTAAGACAATGTGAAATATAACACGACCTAAAGAAGGACTCCTCTCTACAATCAAAAGGAGAAAATCTTCAATATGAAAACTTAAATTTAACTTGCATTTTAAAAGTTTGGGCACAACTTAGCTTTTCTTTCCCATCTCAGAATTTCTGAGGACTTCAGAGGGAAGAAACAGAGTAGCAGCGACAAAAACTTGGATCAAAGCAGGTTGGAGTTACAAAACTTCACTTTTCCACTGCTGCAAACCACATTTTTCAACTTCCTTGGCTGTTCATTCCAGCAGCTGATTTAACACATTCAGTGACCTGGTTTTCCAAAGGCGCTGAGACCAATTTGTTTAACTTGAAGATTTTAAAACCAAGTGCTTTCAGAATAGCAGAGATAGCAGTTCATTCAAGTATCAGCACTTTCTTTTTTTAATGTGGTAAATCATTAACAGAGAGAGTCAATTATACAAAGATCCTACTCCAAACTGTACTATGTATGTGCAAAGAAAAAGGTAGCTTGATTTTCACATGCTAGATCAGAATATTGCCATTCGAAGACTCACTTTTCAAAAACAAGAAAAATTCAGGGTGATCTCGTTGTAACATCTTACAGTCAAGAGTAAAATTTTCACTTTGTTATTTAAATTTTCACATTTCGCTCAACTTTGTGATGTATTTTCATTTATAAAGTGAAATAAGTTTTTCAGTTATTAGACAGCTTTACCTTCTCCTTCTCAAATACTACCAACAGCTGAAGTGTTCAGACTGTAAGCACCACAGCTACATATGATTTCTAAAAAACTCCGTAGGTTAGAAATTCCTGATGTATTTTATTACGCTGTAAGGACTATTTATGGTTTTTTTTAGTATAACCACCTATGGATACAAATCAATGAGATAACATTCATTTAACTTTAATGATTTTGCAAGGTGTATGCAAGTTTGACTTTAAAGCAAGACAATGTAAAAGAAAAGTCAATTAGTAAAATATAACAGAATTCCCAGATTAAACAGACTTCTATCTACTTTGTATTCTGTATTTTTATAGTCTTTTTCACCAGCAAAGCTTGCTAGCATTGTTCATTGTTATGAACATTTTCTACCTTTTACAGAAAATGGAAGCACAGATTTCTTACATATCTAACTATTTAATGCCCATCACAATGCCAAAAACAGAAAACAAACTGCTTCCATTCTCCATCTTGGACTTCTGCTGAAAACCATCCTCCTCTTCTTAAACAGGTCAATTCAAACTGATTTCTTGCAGAGAAGTGAACCACTATTTTCAGTTGCTTGGATTTGTTTAAATACAGTGCAACTAAAAAGTTAGTCAAAAAACTTCTCTGAAAGTATTTTGGGGAGCTTTGTAATCATATCTGTTCTTTAAAGTTCACAAAAGGTTCTCTTCTGCTGTTCTGCTCTCACCTATCCTGCAAGTTACTTAATGTAACTTAAAAACTTTCTGTCCCCCACCTTTGGTCTGTGCACTGGGCTGTGCATTCCACTTCATTTCTCTGCTTTATAAAAATTACTCAAACAAAAGTACATTTCTTTTAAAAAAAAACAACAACCTGAAGAACACATACATGTAAAAGGAACAAAAATAAATGGAACCACAAGAACTGATGAAGCCTTAGGGAGAAGGTGTAAACTTGGCTTTAGTTACAACACCTTTTAACCTAAACATTTTTAAAACAGTAGGTTCCTGTAAAAATTTGTTTAGGTGTATTTCTTGGAATACATTTCTCCTTAACGTTTTTCCTGAGGCCGAAGTTCAGCATTTTCCATGTCTCCTGCAACAGGTGATGACATTAAAACCTAGAGCAGAGTAAGAAATACCTCACCCCGTAAGGCAATGACAGCAGTAGTCCCTGACCTCATGCCTTGGCGTGGAAAAAGCCTTTAAATTCATTTTCAAAATCCTGATTGTTGGCATACTCAGTAAACCATGTTAACTCTCCTTCACAATTCAAACGCTGGAGTTTCACAAGAGGCAAATCTCTCCCTGGTAGCAGAACTATTTTCCATCAAAACAGTAACATCATAAATATTCTAGTTTTGTTCCTTTGAATCTTACTTTTTTTTCAATTCCACTGAAGAACTGGAACATCGTTATGTTGGCTGGAGGCTTGGACATGCCTAAAGCAATACATATGCCTTTTAGCTCCTGAAAGACTTCACTGCCACCTCCTTCCTGTGCTTTTTTAGGAGGGGCGTTCACACACAGCATTCTGGCAGCTTCCAGTTCTGAGATGAGGTATGCTGGGGTAAGAAAAATTAGATTTCAGCATCAGATATAGCCGAGTTAAATTATTTTAGAACCAGTGAGAACTCAAGTGCTTACAACCAACAAATGTGCAAATGGACTGTTTTAGAAACAGTTAGGGCTATAATTTTGGTATCCACGGAACGCTCATATTTCTAATAATCACTGAGCCCAATGCTAGAAACACAACAAACAGGGGAAAGGTTTAGTACTACCAATTAAAGCCTGGAAAAAATCCCTATGATTCCAACAGGTATTAATCACAGAGTTCAACAGAGCACACCTCTTTTCCTTCAGGCTTTGCCCAGCAAAGACAGGAGACTAGGAACATGGAAATAAGCAGAATGAGGGACTGGGACATGCACTTTAAGCTACACAAGCAAGACTCCTTGAGGCTCTAGAAAACAAAGCAAGGAAATGAGTAGAGAGAAGTGAAATGCTGGATGAATCTCCTTTACTTCCCCAGGCAAGATGCAGAGTGGAAAAATAACCCCCCTTTTAAAAGTACTATTGAGAATTCAGGTTTATAATAATTCCAGAAAGGAAAGCAGTAACCGATGAAATAGAAGCTAGAATGCCTGCAGTGCTCTTCAATATCAGAACTGCAAGAGCCTACCGTCACATTATAACTCCTTTATCAAACAAACAAAAAAATTAAAATCACATAATTTCTGAACATGGTCCACACCCAAAATTTCAGCACTAGGTATAGGTTACAGTGATATAAATTTAGCGCACAGCCTTTGCTTGCAATTGTCACAACTTTAAAGTTTCAATTGAAAAAATGCACAGGTTTAATAATACTTTTATCATGAATCATTCTGGGTGACCATAACAGTAACGTAAATAATTATTTCTAAAAATAAGGATTGAAAAATAGATATTGCACTGATAAAGACAGACTTGTGAGCAGGGATGTACACCCATGGCTATACAAAAGCAGCTTATTACCTATAAAGTTGGGACAGATCAAAAGATTAAGAAAATAAAGCATTTTAATGGTCTCTAGAATTTCTTCTAGATCTCTACAACGTCTTCTGCTAAAGACACAGAACACCTTATAAATTTTAAAATTCTTAAAATACGTAAAGCAGTGAAGAATCCTTTGTAAGTTCTTTCAATGTTACTTTATACAGATTTTCCTTATATTCAACTTTCAATTATTTACACCCTGTTAGGACCTCCTGAAAAAGAAACTAGCAGCAGAATTTTGTTTCAAGAATTCAGAGATCACATTCAAGCTACCTTCAACCTCCTCTGACAAAGACTGAAATTTTTAAGTTTATCACTGTAAGACATAAACGTTCTCCAGACAGTGATTCTTCTTTGCAGACCTTTTCTGAACCAACCTGAAACTCTTGTACTACTACTTTTTTTTGAAGATGCCAGTACTTAATATTGTATTCTAGTGATGCTGCACACCAAGACAATCCTAACTACTTTCACTTATTTGGTGCTTTCGTCTCCCAGCAATACTGCCACATCTTCCAATTGACATAAACTGTGCTCATTTCGTTAAAATGTAAAATACCCTGGCATTCCATGAAAGAGGGTTATTCTGTTTTTCCTGAAACAATCTGGTTTTATGGCTCACGTACAACAGGATACCTAATAAGTTAGCTTAACGTAGGTAAAGCAAGCTACGCAAAAGTTTTAGGTATTAGTATCATGGTACACACAAAAGGGATTTGGCATCTATTTCAATTCCACATTTGACAGTAAACACAGTATTCCTGCCAGATGGGATACCAGAGTTCAGCTTCTGAACATGGCCTTATATTACCAAAATGTACATCACAGAGGACCTCTGGGATAAACTGTGTGTCACACACAAGCCAAATTTATTGAATGGCTGGCTTACAGCGAATAAGCTGAAGGGCGGATTGTTTGAGCTAGAAAATATTTTAAATGCAATAATTACCTCACTTCATCTGACATTTTGAACATACTATCAAAACAAATTCAGATTAAGTCGTACTACCCATCTTTCTCCTACTGTTGAAATACAGGAACCTACTCTGTAATTCATTTCTTACATCTCAGCTGAGGGCAGAACTAAATTTCTGTTTGGAAAAGTTAAAGAATCAGCAGAAACTGAGGAAGCAAATAAAACATTAATTTATGTTGAATTTAAGACCAGGTTAAAATTAGTATTACAATTTCTAACTCTGATACTTGTAAAAATCTTTTTTTTTTTTTTTTTTTTAATAAATGTGAATCAACATCATACGCTTTTCCCAAATTTAAGTACTATTTCTTCTTCTCTAACATTTCCGAAGCAGGAATAAAACCAATTTAGGTATTGAGACCTGCTGGGTGGAAAAGTAAAGGGAAGACATCACCGTTGCTACTGCTAATTTCTTTTTAATCAGCAGAAAGCAACATTGAAGCTATTTACTAAGGGAGATGATCAAAAGAACTGGGAGTTGGGATAAAACATTTTCTCTTTTTCACAACAATTCCAATTGTTGTCAAAGTGTAGGAAAATGCAAGTCTTGTTGCACCTTGCAAGTCATCACGGTGGGGGCTCCAAAATGATGATGCATCTGATGTTAGCGGTCATTTTTACAACCCTTCTAAACAAAGTTCAGTGGCTAAATCCTGGCAGAAGTCTTCAAACTATTCCCTCTTCAGAGTACCTTTTGACAAGCAATAGGACAGACTTTTTGCTAGTGAATGTGAAAAAGGTTAATACTCAGAATATTTTCCATCATATACTGGCTACAGAGTGACTGGTAAGTTTATGAGACCCAAAACTATAATATTCTGACACTGTAAATTACAGGGAAAAATAATTCCTAGTTTTAGGTAACTGTTTTTATACATTGCGGTAAAAAAAAACCAGTATCTCATTAAGCATAAGAAACAATACTGATTCTTGCACAAAACCAGATTTGCTTGCAAGCACCCTTTTAACTTACTAAGCAGCAAGAGACAGTTCTTCTGATTATGAAGGCGTTTTGTCACATCCCCTGATGTTAATGATGCATATGGACAGTTCATTTCAGCCAGCAACCCACTCATTTCGAGTTGAAATTCTTCTGCTTCGTTTGGACCTTAGAAGGAAAAGAATAACAACTTGTTTAAGGCTAATATATGATCTCTGGCTATGATTACAATGAATTAGCTCTTTTTAAAAAAAATAAATAATGCTTTGCTCCAGTTGCTATTCAACATTAAAACCCTGCTTTTAATGGCAGCCAAATGCATTCTTTGGGTTTCTCAAAGACACAGCACAATCTGTTTGGAACCATGATATTCGTCATTATTGTAAAATTACGCTTCACTGACAGCTTTTCCCAGCTACAGCAGCCAGCCACTGGCAACTTCTACAATGAAAAATGACGTTAAAAACATCACAAATTTTACAGGGATATTTTAAGTATCAACTAACTGTTCCCACTACAAATGTATTAGATAGTTCTGATAAAGTCAAGAACAATATGGTTTATGAGCTCTCATGTTTTTACTACTTCTCCCTGTAAGCTCATATTTGTCAATTGATCTTATTTCGTATCAATATCCTTTAAAAAATAATCAAGTCATGTAACCAAAGCTTAGACTGATATTTGTGTCAGAAATTAGTGAAACTAATCTGAATTTGTTAAGCCAAGTTATGCAAAAAATACTGATAAATGAGAGGTAACAGTTTTTCTTCTTTTGAAAAGGGACTTCAACCCAAAATGTTTGTAATTTATAAACTCAAGTCACACAAAATGAAGGTAGGACTTGATGGTACTACAGATAAAATGTTTCTATCCCTGTGTTTAGAGAATTCGAAATAGGTGTTAGAATACTGCTGGATTGTATTTTTTACACAAAATGTATAGTAGGAACCTTATACTACTAGAAGAGGTGAGATGCTGTATTGTTACAGAAAAAGGGAGTCAAATATACTCAAAGAAGAAAGGATGGACATGTCAAAAACAGAGAGGAAAAGGGAAAGAACAGATGTTAAGGTGAAAGGCAGCAATCTTGGGCCACTGAGTAGATTGAAAGTTAAGCTCATAAAGGTATTACGAGTTAATACACTAGATATTCAGAAGTACAGGTTATCATACCAATTTAACAACTCAATCTGTAGAATGTCATGACTAGTTGATTGAAAATAAGATTTTTGGAAAACTAAGGTTTGCTTCCTCCACCAAAACAATAAACAAACATTTTCAGGCTCCTTCTCACAGAGTGTTTCATAAAGAGGGAAAAATACATAGCAAGCACAGAGTTAAGGTAACCAACAATAAAAAGAAAATATGGTTATTGTAGTCATGAGAATGTTTCCTTGAACAGCAGGTATTTCTTACATCAAAATTACAAACAGAAGCATTGAAATAAAAGTATTCTCATGATCTAATTAAAAAAAACCACTAATGTTTCTTAAATCCATCCAAGAACTTTAAAAAACCTCTATGGATGAACAATTAAAAGAAAAAGCTAATTTCAGATGAAAGACTGTTTGATCCTCACTATTATTTTCAACCTCTACTGGCTGTTCACTAGGCAAGTTTGAGGTGGAAAATATCCAAAAATCTGACAGTGTGCAGATGATACTCCCTGGTACAACAGATTTGGCAATTGTCAGCCCAAATCTTTATGGCATACAAGAACACACATTAAGTGCACGTTTGTGCTAGAGTTATGGCTACTTACTGTTAGTTGCCTGCACATTTTCCTCTAGTTTACAGAATAGCCGTAACTCAGATACCAACCAAGCACAGAGTTTGGTGAATTCAGGGGAACTGGCTCCACGAGAGGCTGCCTGAGCCAGCGCTCCATCATCTAACAATGGACCTTTGTAACTGACAAGTAAAACAAAAGCACAGTTTATTAACGGTTGCTATGACTGATGTCCTGTGATAGATTTATTTTATGCTGTATACATATTGAGAGCTACACCTTCATCACATCTGCAACGTTGAACATCTAAACTGATAAGATTCCTGCACTGAACTGTAAGAAAAAGCGTACTGAAAACATCTGAGTAAACCCAGCATTTCCATGCACATTAGCTTGCTGCCAAAGAGACTGTGTCACAAAATATCATCATCAAAGGTTTCATCCTGGAGAATGTTATCACATACAGTGGCAACTTCTCTGCCTCTCTCTCTTGAAGAAGCTACTTACAATATACCTATCTAGGACAACTGCAGTTTTAAAGTATCATTCTTGAGCACTGCTTTACAGTATGTTGAATAATTACTGCTGAACTAGTGCATCTTTTCTGTCATTTCCTATCGTGTATTAAACGGTTGCCATGCAAAACAAAGCCTTTGATACAAATGTTACAAAAGTGATCTGCAAAACAATATCCTCTTTTGAAAAATTACCTTCTTAAATGAACATAAGAAAAATAAATAGAATTAGTTCTTTCCATAAACAAAATAAGCCAAAATCAGGCCTAGTATAAGAAAGCATGAGTCTACAGATAAGGTCTTACAAGACACAGTTTTCAGGACATCTGTGTACTGATACTCTGTCAGGGAGAGGAGGAAGAGTAGGAAGAAGACTGCCTTATTAACCAGGTAGAAGCACAAAGTCAGAACTTACCAGAGTATTTAAGAAAAAATGCACAATATTATTTTGATATACTGCACCCAAAACAGAAAGACATCCAAGGGTGAGCATAATCAACCAAAATCCCTCTTTCGAACTTCCAGGAAAAGTCACCCACTATGTCACAGCAACCCAGTGAGTCCAGTCAACTCTTGGCAACCCTTGGAAGTAAAAAAATCTCTCAAAGAGCAAATTAAAATGTTATTCTCCACACTTTGTTCTTGTGCTTAACATCACATATAAAGGATTTGGTCTTCACTAACAGCCTGTTACTTCATCCAACGAAAATGAAGCAGCCACACTCAAAAATAACTTTTACCTCACAGAGCAGCTCCATTAGCGACACAGAGTTAATCTACTAGCAGCTGGTGGGAAGCTGTAATCTGATGTATTACAACCCTACTACATTACCACAGTAAACCCGACAACTCCAACAGGCTAATTAGAGCAAGTTTAAGTCCCATCCCACAGAGGTTTCAGATCTACACATATATAGGAACATCTGGGACTCAGAACAGAAACATCCAGTTACAGATCAAAGTAGAAGGGAAGTGGTGACAAGCCTTTTGCTTTGGCAGGATCTGGATTTAAGTCACTGGTCACGTCAGAGGCCCCTTTTCTAGAATTTTTCTTTGACAGATAGGACATCTTGACTGTGTTATCTCTGATAATTATGACTTCAGCTACACATCTATTTGGCCAGTAATCCAACTTGCAGATTCCTGACTGTAAGCAGCTTTTTCCTTCCATTCCTGCCAATGGCACATGTTCTAGAGCTACACTCCTCTTTTGGTAGCATTATGCTGTCCGGTTTGTTTGCTTTTTCAATAGTTCAAACTGACTTACAAGGCAAGAGGCCACTATTTGAGCACCTCGAGCACAAATCCAAAAAGAAACAACTCTTTGATGTGCAATGCTATTTAAAAAAACAAAAACAAAAACAAGTAATACATTAGAAACATCTTCAGTAACTGGTTAGAAAAAATAAGTTGAACTGTGAAAGATCATGGAGCTACTGCCAAAGCTTAAAACCTCAAACACCCCAGTCTTTCCAGACACAAGGAAATTGAAGTCCTTTAGTAACATGCAGTAGTTTTCCCAGTTGTTACCAATACTGTTGAAGCCCCATGCCTTTCACCCTCCAAATTTTCTTTTCAATCACTGTTGCCAATCTTGGTTGATATGACTTATTTTTTTATCTGCCTTCATTGTTCACTTTATTTATGCCAAAAATCGACAGCAACATTTTCTGTCCGTAATTACACAGATAAGGAGCACAAATCACAAATCCTTCAAGCCAGTAATATCCTTTTAAACATATGGCAAAAAAAAAAAAGTCGATCACGGTATGTGCATCATGGCAGAGACCTTTTCACATTTCAGCCGGAGAAATACCTGTCAAAACAGAAGCCTATCCATCAAGCTTTGGAACTATCATCACCAACTTAGCCTGGAAGTATAATCCTTGTTGAAGCATAATGACTCTAGCCACGAAGTGATTTATGGGAATGTGGCCAACATGAGCAAATACAGCTGTTTGCATAGAACCAGCAGCAGTAAAACTGTAACTGCCTCTTGTCTGAACCCTCAACAGTTTACAGACATGTGAGCTTGCAGCAGGACACGTTCTCCTTGCTCTCCCTTTCATATTTGTATAACTTTTACTGACTCTGACAGAGTAACAGGTTTAAACAACAAAAGTTTCCTGAGCTGTATCATACTAAAAAAGAAAGTAAAGGACAAAAATAATGTGTCATTTACAATTTCTTTTGCTGTCTATTATTTTTCACTTTTAGTACAAAGCCTAAAAGTTTTCCTCTCCCCTGACTTCTCTTAAAAGCTTTCTCCCTTCCCCCCCCTCAGCTAGGACCGCTCTATTGAACAGAGGGCTCACAGATGAGATGGCATCACAAGAATCAAGGAGATCAGCGTGCAGGAAGAGGTAAAACGTTTGTAAAGGCCGTACAGCTAAAAACCTGCCTGTTTGGCTTGGTGCTTTTCTCAAGCCCAACCGGCACCATCACCAGCCCCGCTATGGGGCCAGCACCTGGGCTCTGACAAAAAGAGACCATTCCAGGTGCTGCCCTGGGCCGCGGCCCTCCGGGGCGACACCGGCCCCGCCTGCCCGGGGTGGACAGCGGCGCCCCCCGCGCCAGGGACCCACACCGGGGCCGCCCTCCTGCTCCCTGCCCACACCGGCCGCCCGGGGACGCCACGGCCCCGCCAACGGCCGCCAAGCGCCCCCTCCCCTCCCCCCGCCAGCGCCGGCCCCGGGACAGGGCGTCGCTCGGCCGCGGGCACCTACCCCAGGTCCTCCAGCGACTCCAGCACGTCGCTCTCCAGGAGCTCGAACTCCATCCTGCGGCGGGGCACGGAGGGGGAACCTGCGCGACAGCGGGACTCAGCGCCCCCGGTACCCGCAGCCCCGCCGCCTCCCTCCCCCGACCGCCCCCCCGCAGCCCGGCCCCGCGGGGGGGGCTCAACGGTCGCACCCCGCTCCCGCCTTGCGGTGTGGGGGGAGCGAGGAGCCCCCGCCGCGCGCCCGTCCTCCCCCCCCGCGGCGGCCCCACGTACGCTGCTCGCACGCTGCTGCGCCGCCGACTGCCGGGTTGGCATGTCAGGGTGGGGAGGGAGGGAGGAGCAGGTCCCCGGCCTGACCCCTCACCCGGCTTCTCTCGGGCCACCCCGCCGCCATGCCTGATCGGCGCGGCCCCCTTCCGCGGCGGTCCCCGCCTACCCGCCGAGCCAGGCAGCGTTGCTAAACGGAGACGCGGGTGTGAGGACGGGCGCCGGGGTGTTTCTGTGGGACGGGAGCCCGGGACGAGCCAAGGATCCCACGTTTCTGTTCAGGCGGCACCTCGGGCAGGCCCCGGGGAAGGACCCCTCCTCCCCGCCGCGGAACCCACGCTGGAATGTGCTGCGGCGAGCGGTGTCGCGGCAACAGGCGGAGGGGGACGGGGCGGCAGAAGGGTCAAACTGCGTCAGCGAGCGAGCGCTTCCCCACCCGGGAGGCCCCCGCGGCACCACCGGGACCACAAATCCCAGCATGCCGTGTGCCGCACAGGACCCCTCGCGGCCGCCGTAGGGCTGCCTCCCGCCGCTCCTGCGGGGCCGGGGCCGCAGCCGGCGGGGCCGGGCGGGGGCCAGCTGCGCTGGGCCCGGGGGCGGGGGGGGGCTCGGGGCAGGTGTCGCGGTTGCCGCGGGAAATAAAAATAATAAATTGAAATCGCCGCTTCCGCGGGTCTCGTTTCTCCTAGGCGGGTTTGCGCGAGCCGGTGGGTGATGGCCCGCCTCTGCCGAGGCGGCTGGGAGGCCGCGGGGGCCTGTGCCCCGTGCCCCGGCGGCGCTGGCTGCAGCAGTGTCTCGGTGCCCTACTGGTGATGTGGCTTTTGGGGATGCTGAAGCAGCGCTGGCCGTACCAGAGCCTGCCCGACGCCGTGCTGACAGTGAAACTCCTTAAGGCAATGCTCTGGCGGCTTTTCTAAAATTGCTTCAAATTCTGGGGGCCGGGGCCGGTGTGACACCATTCGCTTCTTCCAGTTGTTCAGTTGCCAGCATCTTCAGAAGAAAAACTATGCACGTGGATAAAGATGCATCATTAATAATGGAAAACTCAATTATAGGATTGTAGGGGAGGGTTTTTCTTGCTCTTTCTAGTTCTCTTGGGCAGCATTGCCATATCGCCTGGGACACAGCAGTCCCGCAGAAGGCACATCAGTGCTAAAAAGGAAGCGTGGATAAGAGAGCAGAGTATGTCGTAATGGCTAGGCCATGCCAGAGAAAGCCAAAAGCGCTCATGCCAAAAATAATCCCAGTCCATCAACAGCAGTGAGTTGATGCTCCAGCAGAGGAGTCCTGGCCATCTGTGCTTCATGAAATTGCCCTTGGCAGGCATAAAGAAGAAAAGCTGCGGTCAAATAAGGAGGGGCCTTGTAGTCTCAAGATAGGTAGGATGACAAAGAAACAGCACCTCGAAGGGCTAGAAAGAAGTAATTCTTCACTAACAGATGGCTCAGTCACTGGTTCTGCTATTAAAGACAGGTCAAGCTACAAATTTAGGGGAAAATTACCCCCTAAAGACTAAAAGCTTAACATGAAAGGAATAGTATGGGCATTTCTGTTTCTTTGTATATTTGCTTCTAGTTGTATAGTGGTTGGTAAAGAGTAGCCGTAGGCTATTTCAGTTTTTTAAAAAATAAAAACAGATTAAGGCTCTTGGCAAGCTGCCTTATCACTGCTGGGCTAAACTTGGCTGTAAGAATTTCCTGCCTTGACTTCAGTCCATTCACTTTGGATTTACTCACAGCATCTCAGATGTTCTGTCTGGGAGCCTTGCCTGGGGGGGTATTCTAAGCTGGAGGTTTGGGGGAGTGGATTTTTTCCTCCCAAATTCAACACTGCAGCTGAAGGCTTGTGACACTTTTTTGATAAAACGGTTGCGTTCAGCTTGCTTGCACAGCTGGAAGTGTACAAAGCAGGGCAGTACGCCCATAGTCTGACCCTGCTTCTCAGTTGCTGCTGCTTCTGGGCATAATGTTTAGCCCTTATTTCTGAACTTTTTTTTGTTTGTTTTTTTTTCCCATCTGCCTTTTGTTTATTTCTCTCTTTGATTCAGTCATGGCAATACTGCAGGGTAGGGACAAGATGGAAGGCATCTTCTCCAGTCTGTATCGCTCAGTTTCACAACTGCCTTATTTTCCTTTCTGTGCTGTGGGAACCAGCAGTTTCGTGAAAACCGTATGGATCTTGTGGTTGGGGAGAAGAACAGTCAGAGGTGTGATGCTAACCCGGAGCAGGCAGCTAAAATTTCCCCTGAGGACAGAGAAGACAGCGTTGCTTTGTCATTCTGTGTCTTGTCAGTTGTGATTTTTTTTTTTCCCTAACTACATAGGGTTTTTCACCACCCAAATTTTGGAGGCATGGGAGGTATGAATGGCAACTGTGCAACATCCTGGCCCGTCTAGAAGAAATTCACTTGGACACTGTACAGTTAGTTTTTGTTTTGCATACAACTGCTTCTCAAACAAACTAATCTTGTTTGCTATCACACAATGAGATTCATGGCTTTGCAGAACGGTTACTTCGGGAGCAGCAGCCACTCAGGCTGTCAGCTCACACCAGGGCTGTAACTGGGGTAGCTGATTTGCATGGGCTACCAAAGGTTCTGCAGAAGTCTTGTCAAGCTGCAGAACTGAGCTCAGCTCTCCTCGTGTTTATTCTCTCCCTGCTTGGGTTTGTTACGGCTCCCTCCCCACCCTCACTCGCAGGAAGCTGTAGCTCTGGGAGTCCATGTGGTTCTCAGGCAGCTTCACTGCAGCGTTCTGGCTAGAGCCGTACAACTCCCTGTGCTGTGCCAGCACTGGAAAAGCCATGTAATACCAATTTCCCCTACAGGAAGAACCAAGCCAGCCCAGGCTGCTGCTGTCCTGTCCATCGGACCCCTGTAAACCCCTTCCAGCCCCCTTAGTCCTGGAGGGATGTGGATACGTATGGTGGATCTTGGTCAGGTGCTCTCAGGCTGTGACATATAGGTTAAGGAAGTTGGCAGCCTTTGCGTGGCCTGAGGCTGTGCAGCAGCCAGAAATAATTATTCTGAGAGGTGTGAGGTGCTCCACTGCTCTGATGCCAGTTGTCATTTAACAAAGACAATTGGTTTCCTGTGTATTTGCCTTTTGTGATTGATTGGTTTTGGTGTCCAGGATGATGTGAGCTCTGACTGAAGATAAAGGACTTCCTCCTGAGTGGATTCTCTCGCATCTAATAAAGCATGAGCCGACGTTGCAACTCATCCCTCAGCTTTGCACCAAAAGGACCTGCCACCAGTGTGGAGGAGGCTTGTTGAACTTGCCTGGAATGGGTCACTGAGCTTGAAGATACAACCCTGATGGTTTAAACCTCACTTCCATAGGAAACCTGGCCAAAGATGACAACCTTAAGGCGGACATTATTTCATTAGAGCCAAATTATTTTCACAGTATTTACACCACCCCACCCCAGGTCTTGCCTGTGGTTGTCAAAAATCCCCATGACAGAGGCATCCTGAAATCTGCACTTGTGGAACAGCATGAAACACACTTGAGCGTTACAAGGTGCAGAGTGCGCACGTTAAAGTGCTGTTAATCACTTTTGTATCAAAATCAAATTTTTTACTAATTTCTCTGATGCTGCTGCAGCTTTTCCAGAGTGCCCAGATGCAGCAGAACCCAGTCACTGTGTTGCAGATAAAAGCCCACTGGCTGCCAGACATACAGCTGCATTTACCATTATCTAGGAACGTCAGTTCTGGCTCAGACCACGCTGTGGTTAGCTGAACAGCCTGTTGGTAGCATTAACTAGAACCAGATACCATGGGAAGATCAAGAGCAGGACGAGCACATGACACTTCCCCTAATACTCTTCCAGCCTCTGACTACTTTCAGCTCTCTGGACTTTTCTTCAGTCCTTACTGCTGCCCTGTCAGGTTCTGCCTGAGAGGATTAGAGATGAGAGGGCACCAGAGCCGGCTACTGGTAGGACTGCCTAAGGCCAGTTACTGAAGGGATCCATAGTCTGTGGGCGCCTGTGTTTGCGGGTGCAAGGGGATCCAAGTACCAGCAACGTGAGCGGGGCAGTGGGCTTCAGGGGCTTGTATGACCAAGTGTCTGCAGCTGGAGAGAGCAAGGATCCAGGGCCAGCTACTGGATAAATCAGCATCTAAGGCCTGTTACTGGAGGGACCCATGTTGTATGTATGTCTGTGTGTTCCACTAAGGACCTTCATTCCAGAGAGGGGAACAGGATTATGCTGTTGGTCCTGTTTCCATTTGCAGAAGTGCCGTTTTCTGGTTTTATATGTGTTTATCTGTGTGGCTGGCCATGTGTTTGTGTGTGTGCGTGCCTACTGGGAGCACACGCTCAGCCTTGCTACTGGCTGGACCTGGAGAGACGGAGCTGCAGGCAGCTTCACCTCTGTCAGGCTACCAGGTTTAGCAACTCTAACCAACACTTCTCTCCTACTGCAGGCAGGAGGTAATTTTTGCTAAAGAACGAGGTTAAAATGCAGCCTTTGTGTTGCAGTTAATTTTTTCACTAGCGGTACTGTACCGTGTTCCCGAATACCTTATCAGCAGAAATACATGCTTATTTTATTTTCTAGAGTAGCTGGATCTCTGCTACTCTGCTGCTTTGGTTACTGAAGAAAGGGATGAAAGTACAGGCAGTCTCTTCTAGACAGGGTGTTTGAATCCATCCCTGGATTACATGTCTATTAGCCAAAGGATGTCAGTGCTATGGTAATTAGTTTACCAGTCAGCCTCTGCAGTAGCAAATTAAGGAAGGGGAAAGGGAAAGTTGATCTGTAACACAACAGCAGGCTGAGAGCTGACAATTCAATACTTAAGATTATACAGCTGGGTAAGACTTACCAGGCACTGCTGCTAGGAAACGTGTTAGCATTGTGCGGAGCTTGTGTGGGGGAAAATAAATATTTCTAAAGTGCTCTCCTTCCCTGAGCAGCACCAACAAACTAGTTTGTGTTTTTTCATCGCATATAAAGCAGGATGAGCCTATCTACATACTATAAAGCAAACTCTAACACATTATTTTCTAGAATAATCAACAGCTATGATAAATCTATGCCAAAAAGCAGGCTGTCTGTTGTTTGTCCTAACAGCAGCTACCAAGCATGTAAAAGAATAAAGACATTTTTGTTGGTGAAACACAGCACCATCTCCCTCAGGTGAAATAATTGCGAAAAGAGTTAACAAGGGACTTCTGTGAACATATGACAAAAAAGTTTGTATGAATAATTTAACATGGTAGCTGAGTTTAAAAATAGCTGGAAGATTCCAGATTAAGTATAAAGACAGGAGTTTTAAAAAGCTTTTCCCCTACTTTAAGCAGCTCTTCCAAAAGATACAGAAACTAGGTCACTGTAGGGCCGTAAAGGCCCTATGAATTAAGAAGCTTCAGAGTCTAGCGCCCTCTCTTGCCACTGTTAACACTTTGAAGTAGCCTGCACTTTTTTAATCCTCTTTAGAGAAAAATTTTTAAACAAACAGCACTCAGGATACAGTGTTATTTCATAAAAGTTTAATGTTTGTTTTTAAAATAATACTGTTTAATCAAGAGAAAGGAAGCATCCACACATACACAGTCTTCTTGGATGCTGGCAAAAGAACTTACATTACAGACATACCCATGAACAGCATGTTTAACCATTGAGAATATAGAAAAAGCCTCACTGATTAATCATATTAATAATAATGAAAAGAATGTGCCCTCATACCAAAGAGAAGAGAAAGAGATACCATTCCAGTCATGCGAATCTGCACCCACCTTCTCAGAACAGGATTCCAGAAGTCCAGCATTTCCAGATAACATTTTCTTAGCTCCTGTGGAAATTAACCAAAAGCCAGCAAAGAGAATGGGCTTGTTACAGCAAACTCAATGCTCATCCTAAAATCCTGCTTGCTGAGCATCTGGTGGGTTTGACTGTCACATTCCCAAATCTGAGGCCCTTTTAATTGTTTTCCCCTCTGCATCAAAAGCTTTCAATACCAAAAGCTTTTGATGTATTCTGAAAGAAATCTGGCAAGCCTGATACAGAAAGAAAACAGCTGTAGTTGAACATACTGTGAATGTAGGTAGTGCACCAGGAGAAGAGATTTGTAAGAACTAGGATGACTAAAAGCTATGTATTTGATGCTTTGGTCTAGGATGCTAACCTTATAAAGCAGAGGGTTTCATCTTACAAACCTGAAATAATCTTTCAATCTGTAAGCCTTTCTTGGGTTCTGAAACACAAATTCAACTCTCAGAGGAGTAATTACAGGTCATTTAGTATCTTGGATGATCTCTCTTCTGTAGACATTGTAGCCAGCTCGAAGCAGGCTGTCCACACCTATCAAACACCAGATAGATCAAATGTGAATTATGAAGTACTGTAGCAAATGCAGATACGGATTTTTTTTCCTCCAGCCAAACTGAATCCTTTGCATTAATTCATTGCACTGAATGCATGAAATACAAGTGCAAATTACTTTTGTAATCCTATCTTGGATGATATGGCTAGAGACACAATCAAGATATACTGGTTTTGAACCCCTCTCATACACTTGGTAAAGCAATATAATCTGTGAAACTAACTGGCAGAGGACAAAGTTTAAACAGTACATGGAAAGCACCATATTAAATAGGTTTAATTGTATTAAGTCTTCAGTTCTTATGAGAAAAAGCAGTGACTGATACTCCTTTGCTAATGGACTTTGTTCCTTTTTTCTCCCACTAATCAAGCATTTCTGAATATCCATCTTTCAGGTGCATTAGCTACATAAGTCCTTCTCTCATCTAATTATTTGGCATTTACCTTCAATTTGTTTTTTTTTTCCATATCTGACAGGAGATGAATACAGCCTAATGTGAGTGCTGATGTGAGGATCATCCCTACCATTTCGTTACCAGATAGCTGTTACAGGACTTTCCATATTCTTCACCACTACCACGGCTCCTGAAGTGTTATTTTGTTTCTACATTCATCTAAAGTTTGTAAACAAATTAGATAGGTTCGTATCCCAAGTGATTGGTATTAATTAGTGTTGCTTCGGTTCTGGCTAAAGTTCCCCCACAAAGCAGTTTCTTGAAGAAAAAATATGTTTGATTAAGAATTGAAAACATTACCTTGTGTGTGTGCTTTCTTGTCTGTAAACTGAAGATTCTTCAGTCAGCCTACTGGAAAAGGGAACAGTTTCCCTCGAAGCAGCTCTGATACAGGTCTTATTTCCTGCAGGTATTCAACTGTTCTTCACCACCCGCCCGAGCAATTCTAATGGCTCTGCTCTCTGCATCCCCAGCTGCTGTACAGCTTCATGGGAATTATTACAGCAGCTTGACTCGTTTTACCAGAGCCTAGAACTGCTGACATATGGTAATCAGCCTTCTCAAGCAACAAGACAGCCCAAGAAGTGGGGGTGGGATCGCAAAACAAAACCCAGAAACTAATACTGAATATGGAGCCTTGGTTTTCTGCTCTAAGGCAGAACATAGTCTGCAGCTGTGTTATTTTGCTCAAGTTGGTTATAGTCAGGAATACATCCATATTGGCTGAAAATAGCTAACAGGAAGGATGGTCTAGGAACCATAATCTGCATCTCTCTCTCTCTCCTTCTTCATGCTAGATAGAGGCAGAGGAGTCAAGTAAAATCAGTTTTATGGCTGCTCTATACTCCCACAGTGGTGGCACGTAGGCTGTTTGCGCTTACTCTGCGCAGCAGGCAGAAGAGGCCCGAATTCTGCCTCAGGGAATGATTTTGCTCCCTTTACCTTTCTGTAATGCTCTGAGAGAGTAATAAACCAACAGTATTACATCAACAGCATTGTATCAAGTGCCACATGACAACCTGTCTCATGCGATTTCTCTTGCCCTTTGCACTAAAGAAATACAGTTTTATCATGCTTTGGGATGCACTAGTTTGGTGGACGGTTGTGGGTTTGTTTTCTGAAGAGGCTTCCGCTATCATCGCTTACTTTCACTTGCTATTTCTGAAAACCATTTGGAGTTTACCAGGCTAAAAAAATAATCTGTTTTTGCCCGCTTTCCTACTATCTGTTTCCATGGGCAAAATTTAAGATCTTCATGCAGCTTCCCTTAGCTAAGAATTAGGCATTTATTTCCACCTTTGGCAAGAATTAAGAAATGGCACAGATTTATCTACTGCTTGCACTTTTTACCACTAAGACACAAAGACATTTGGAAAAAAATAACAACAGAATGCTGGTTGATACATTTCTTCCCTGCTCATATGCCATTTAAAAGTCTAAAACAAACAAAAAAACAATCTCCCCCCCAAGCCTACCTGCTGCTTAGTTAAAACTTAGTCAAAGACAAGATTAGCAAGCTAGAAGCAAGATTTACCTGCCCAAGAGAGTACCCCAGGAAAAAAATTTACTGTATTTTGTCTGAAACATTACCTTTGCTTTTAAAGTTTTCTGCCAATTGTAAACATTTGAAGGCTGCTTCTTCTTTCCAAATGCAGCCACAGATGTTAAAAAGAAACTGGAAGAAGTATTAAAAAAATCACCTGGACTTACAATAGACTGACAGAACGCCAGCAGCTTTTCCATGGCCCTCCTTCCACTGCCTCTTAATAAAGCTTGGTTTTGCAACAAACTTCATCCAGGAGAAAGGCCTTTCTGCCAGCCTCCACCATGGCAACCTAAAGGTTGCAGCATCAAATGAAAGCTTCAAGTTAATCCATTGTCCTTTGAATTTACTAGTTATTTGTGCCTGGTTTGAAGTAGTGTAAAGAAAGAAGCATTCAAACTAGGCTTATTTCCTCCCTATCAGCAGCTTTCTGAAAACCAGGAGAAAGGTAACTTCTTATGCCTTATGCAGCTTTTAGAGAACTGGGTCAGGAAGGAGAGGTAATGCTGTATTGCACCATTCAAACACACAAGTAAATCCCCTCCATTAACTCACCCCTCCTCCTGAGGATCTGGAGTCAAGAGTCCAAGGCCAGCCTAGAACTTAAGGCTTCCCAGTCAGTGCACTATGCTACAGCTCTGCCAGCACAGGGGACCAGTACAGTGGATAAATCATTTACTGCATGCCTCTGGAAACCACAGCAAAAAAAACAAAACAAAAAAAAGAAACAAAAAGAAGACATAAATAAAAATATATGCCATTTCATAAAATTGCAAGACAGTGTTAAAGCCTCTGTCTGCCAGTCTGCCTAGATGTCAACATCTACACCATCCGTTTTGTTCTTGTCCGTTCCAGGAGTACCTTTTACTCCTACCTCAAAAAAAGACCAAATTAATCTTTCTTCCAGTGTGGAATAGAGAGCCCTACTCCACTCAGGGATAGAGGAACAATTATTTGACAAAAGAGCATGAAGAGAAGTACTATTTAATTTGTACTACAGGAAGGTTCAGCTTCTGGAAAGCCGAAGACAAATATGCGGTAGCAATTCCATTTCTCATTTGCAAAGCTCTTGCTTTCCCTTGGTGCTAGCTGCTCTCCATTTGTGGCCAGCCAGGTTCTGCACTGACCACCACCACTACTTGTAGAAGCAACTGTAGGAGAGCAGATAACAAGGATATTGGATTTATAATGATGTTCTTTCCCCCAAAATAAAGTTAATCAAGAGTACGTCCCACACAGGTAACACAACATTGAATAAGGTTGTCTGAAGACGATTGTCCAAATGATTGTTTGCCGTTGCATGCACCAAAACCTTCATGAAAACCAATCTGCAAAAGGAAACTAACCAGAAAGCATGTCTGTATTCCAAAACAGCACCACCTAAAATGCAGAACTGTGCAAAAATTCAGCCTTCCCTTTAGTATCTCCCTTCCCTGCACTGATATCCCTCAATACAAGGCAGGCAAGAAAATCAGTTCCCCTCTTCCTCTGTGGATTTACAAGGGACCAGGCACTTCACTGAAGAAATTGGAGAGAAAATGGGGGGAAAAAATTCAGCTGTCAAATGTAAACAAATAAACTCAGATATATAATCGAAAAAACATTTACAAAAGAAAACCGAGAAACAACTACAAAGGACTTTTTTATAAACCAGGATTTAAGCAATCTCTACTCATTACCCAACTCCATTTTAAAAGTATCAAAGCACGTCAAACCTTTTTCTTTGGTTTTGACAGCAAATGGTTATTTGAAGAAAGTAGGGCAATGATACTAGCAAAGACTTCTTATATTCAGTGCAGTAACTGCTTAACATCATAAAAACAGCTCAAAGAGCCTTTCTCAAAATCCTCTTCCCTTAATTACCTTTTTTTTGGCGACTTGACCATTTATACTAGATTTCCAAATTCAGCTTAGATAGTTCTTACATTTCTAATATGAAAACCACCATAACGACTCTGAAAAATGTTTCATACCTTCTTCACACACAGTCATGGGAACGGAAGAAAAATGGTGATTTTTCTCCCTCTGGAGGTCCACGTGCTGGTAGTGATTACAGAAATATGAACTCTGCTTGGGTTCTGCCCCCGACCCCCCGCCTTGAGCTTTACATAGGGCTCAGGACTTCAAACAAACTTCCACTGATGATGTTGACAGTAGTTCTTCCATTGACTTCAGCTGGGAATAAATCAGGTTTTTACTGAGCAGGCTAACTGTTGAATGTCTTCACATCTACAGTTTCTCGATTTTATCAGCTACGACAGGAGTTAGAAACTAATTGAAATAAAACACTTTCCTTGAGTTAAAAAAAAAAAAAGAAAATCAAGAAGAAAGTCTTGTTGACCACCATATGTTTATTTTTTAAACAATTTACAAATAAAAATGTTATATTTATCCAAGCAAACACATTTAATACTTTAGTCTTTAACAAGCTATACAAATGAGAACCATCATACTAGAGCTTTTGATAGCTCAAGGACCATTCAGGGTAGGCATGCATGTGTCTGTATCACATGAAGCGAGTCCAATTCCTGACACCAGGGTTCTGATCTTCTGCTTCTTCAGAGCTGGTCAGCTGCTAAATGATTTAACACAAATAGTTACTGGATCACAATACAATGAAAGAAAGCCCATTTCAAATCATGTAAGTGACCTCAATATGTCTGGTCCAGGTGTCAGGCCACAGAGCCTTACCGATTAGTCTTCTTCTCCAAAAGCCAGTCGGACAGATTTTCTCCCCTTGCTTAGTGATGTGGCATCCATACATGTGCTTATACAATACAATGAAACAGCTTAAGTACAGATGTAATACAACAGTAATTACAAATCACAGAGACATAAACAAACAAAAAAATCAACTCTAATCACATTCTTGCATTTCAAACAATGAAAGTAAACAAAACCATGCATTACAGTTTAAAGAAATTTTCAGTTTTAGCTCTTCTGCAAGTCTCCATTTCCTCAAGTTCTAAATTTCTGTTCTTGAGCTTGTCCCAGCGGCTGGGCTACTCACGGTGCTACTGACACAAACAGGGTAACCTGGAAATCATCCAAGAATGGTCAAAGAATAAAAGCCCCCAAAATAAACAACAAAGACGCACGCATTATAAACGAGAGATTCCATTTTAATAGCAGAGTGTAGAAAAGAAATTGGCAAAAAAATTCACATGAAAAAACATTTTACACAATTAATTATGTACAGAATAAAGTACGTGTCTGGTTTCCGATGATGTAAGTTTCACTTTAGTCAAGTCCTACCACAGGATGCAAAATACACCCAAACCCCTCAACTGGAACAAAAAACCAAACAAAAAACATATACATAATCCCAGCTCTGGCTCCTCAAATATTGGGACTGGCTGGGTTCACTTCAACCCACTGGGCTTTCTGCTAAGCTTTCAGCAATTCCTGAATTTGTTTTAGCTTCCAAACTACTGTCAGCAGTTTCTGTTTGCTCAGTCTTCTTGCTCTGAATGGTGCATACTCCCTTGCCTGCTGAGCCACCCTCCTTTCCGTGTGTGTCTTTGAGCCCAGGAAGGAAAGTTTCCATGCACCCAGAAGCCTGACTTTCTGTGCTGCCTCCGTCAAAGCTCAGCGACGGCATTTCAACAGTGCCACCTTTGCTCTCCTCCACTTGCAGAAGGATCTCAGACATGGGAGAAATCCCCTGCATTTCTAGAACTGGCATGACCACTTCTGTAGTGTCACTATTTGAGGACTGCAATCCAAGCTGCGGCATAGCTGTTTGAGAAATCCGTGTGCAAAATTTACCTTCCCGACTACCAGAAGTCAATGTAGCAAAATCAGTAATCTCTGTTTCATCCACTGTTTTTTCAATGCCCAGCTTCCTAAGCTTACTGGACTCCAGCCTAATGGATGCAATAGTTTCTAGTTTTGAGACTTCTTCTGTATTCTCATTTAGAAGTCCCGCTGTAAGGATGCTGAAGCATTCGTGTTTTACCTTAGTATCTCCCAAACTGAAATCAGTGCTTTTGAACTTGAGCTCTGCTTTCTGGGAGGGAGTCTCATTGTGTTTCACATCTTCTGAGGTCAAAGAAACTTTCTTGTTATCCACATGAACATTTGCTGAGGGACTTTCAGATTGCTCAGTGTTCAATCCTGAGTGAGTGGTATTCAGATGAAAGTCATTGGCTGCTGAGGTTCTTACAACCTCATGCTTTGTTTCTGGAGAGTGGACAGCTTCTTCTGAAAGATGCTCCGTATGGAAATCTGCTGATAAAGCAACTACTGACTCTTGGACAAGATCAGAGCGAGCCCTAGAAAAGCCTCTAGTCCCTACTTCTTTTGCATCTCTCTTGACAAAAACATTATCTAATGTTGCATCAGATCCAGTGTGTCCTAATGATTTTTTTTCAACTTCAACTACTAATTCTACACTGGATCTGAGTTCAACAATGTTCGCAGAGCAGGCGTTGACTAACCATGCAACTTCCTGCCTTTGGGTTTGGTTATCTAATATTGCATGGCCTGAAGGTTCAGGTCGAACTTTTTCTTGAGCTTCTAATACGCTACTTCTAGTTTCTGTGTTGGCAAGACATGTGTCTGGCCATACTTCTGTCAATTCTGAAGCACTAACTTCATTAGAACCAGTTTTTATTTCTACATTTGGAGTATTTGATAGATCCCAACCACTTTCAGAACAAGAACAGGCTGTGATAGCCTGTTCTTCTCCATTACTAATTCTCGAAGTGTCCCATTCACCAGGACTTCTTGTCAATTCTGAAATCTTATTCTGAGTTTCTGAAATTCGGGAAGCTTCGCCAAGGACTCCTGGCTGAGATACTTCCAAAGCTACACTTTTTAGTTTTACATCTTTTAAGGAGGCATCATTAGAATTCTGTTCTGTCATTACTGCTACTAAAGCTTTTTCTTTTGAAGTGTTTTGGGAATCACAGAGCAACTCTGGACTATCAGTTTCTGAGTGAGTTCTACAGTTATCACTTAACTTTTCCTCTACCAAATGAGAATTTCCCAAATTCTGAATTTCATTTTGTGTTTCAGGTAACGAAGTCTTTGGGTGCAAGCTAAGCTCAGGCTTTACTGCTTTTACTTCCCAGTCTTTCATCTCTGCATCTTTCTCCAGGGTACCAGGAACATTTGTGTTAATAACTGCAGTTTTATTTGCATCTTCCTGTCCAACTTTCTCTTGGTCCTCTGTTTTCTGTAGATCACAGAGTTCCTGACTGCCTACCTGCTCCCCACCTCCTATATCCACAAGTCCAATTTCTGCAGGCATGTGGATACCAGAAGCAGTTTTTGTTTCTGGCAATTCTGTGACTGACATTTCTGATAGAGGAGGCTGAAGTGGCTTCTTGTTCATTTCGGCCTGATTCTCACCAAGAACCCAACTCCCCGTTACTTGATTATTACACTGTGAGGAATCTTCTTTCAATTTAGTCCGAACATCTGTTGAAAGAGGAGTCTGAAATTTTTGACCTACATCTTTCTGAATACCATTTTCAATGTCAGGGCTCATCTCAGTATGAAGTATTAAAGTCTCCTGAATATCAGTTTTCTCCAGTTCTGAGCTCCTCTCAGCTGAGTGAACTTGGCTAACTTCAGTAGCCACATTCTGAGAATCCTCTTTCAAGGAGGATGAGCTATTATTTGTTTTAGGGTTTGCAGATAAGTCTGCAGGTTTTGTTAAGTTAGAGTTTTCTCCATTTGGAAGTGCACAACTTGCAAGCTTGCTGTCAGCTGAGCCCTTTCCACCACTACTGTAGAAAATATCATAGAGATCTTTAGCATTGGCTGTGGCCAAGCAAGAGTTTCGTTTCTCTACCTTTTTTGCCTGTTCACTGAAAGCAGTTGAAGGTGGTGGTGGTGGCGGGGGTCTCACAGGCATTGCCAACATTGTCTGTTCACTTTCAGACACACCTGGAGCTACTTCATCTGCAGGGATGACAGCTGCCTGCTGGACTGCTGGTGGAGGAGGGGGTGGAGGTGGTATATCAGAAGTCTGAGAAGACTCACTTTTGTCTGCTGCTTTCAAATCCTCCTCTGCCCCTTTTAAAATTACTTCTTCTCCTCCAAAAGCTTTTGAGATGATATCCGGAGGCAGTAGAAGATCTGCATTGGTTTCTTTTACCACAGGCAGTGGTTTGGTGGTAGCTCCAGAGGATTTTATGGATAAAAAGGTGTTCAAAGGTGCTGGTTTGCTAACTGTTGCAGTAGTAGACTTCCTGAAAATCATAGTGGGGACTGGTAGATTGGGTAGAATTTTTGCTGGTGTTGGTGTGGAAACAACTGGTGTCCATGGGCTAGTGTGTGGAATAACAGTTTTCCCAGACAGCTTGATTTCAATGGGCTTGACATGGGGTTTCCCAGACTGACACTTGTTCTCCTCTTTGTTTCCTTCTGTACTCTCCTCCTTTGGAATAGCTCCTCCTGAGGTTTTATCCTCTCTCTCTGTCTTTTTCCAGCTGAATTTCCCAAAGGAAGTCTGGCTTGGTGATTCCTTTTTAGATTCCTCTTTCTTTTCTTCTTTTTTCTCCTCCTTCTTCTCTTCCTTCTTCAGCTTAAGCTTGATACCCATTTTTCGCCCAGAAGAATCTATTTTGCCTTGAGTTTCACTAGTCCCTTCTCCAAGCTCTGGGATGCTCTTCGCTTCCTCTTTCTTTATTATTTTTGGTTTCTTCTCATCCTTCTCTTCTTTCTGTTTCTCGACTAGTTTCCGTTTCAGCTCGCTCTGCCGCCTGCGCTCTGTTTCCAGAACTACAGCCAATCCAGCTTGACGGTCTAGATTTCTCCTCTCTTCATAGAGTGGGTTTTCATCTATGTATTTCTGTGGAAATAAATGGCACAATTTTAGCCACAGTTTCCGTGAAAAATAAATAAATAAATTCAGCTCTGTAACAGTTTTGACTTGTTCAGTAAGTGCCATCTCAACACTAAGAGAGCAGAGAACTTCTTCCTACCAAGAAACTGAGATGCTACAAACTCCACATTCTGTAATTTAATGTGAATTGAGTCGTGGCTTGCAGCAGTGCTGGCACTTTACAGAAGAGTCTGAAAATCAACACTGGGACTTAAACACCATTTCAACCTCATGCAGATGAAAAATTAGTCTCTATGTAGTGGGAAGTTCTGCTTGTTTAGTTCAGTAGACTGTAGTGAAGATAACCAAATACATATACTCTGAGGAGTCAAATGTCATTCTTCAGGAAAGGAAGACAGAACAAGTAGAAGCTAACACAAAGAATGACTCACTCCTGGTACACCAGTTACCAACCTTATATTTCTCATTGTGGGGATGACTTTTCACATGCTGCTCTGCTGAGATTTGATCTCCAAAAAATTCATGACAGAGCTGGCAATAATATCCAGTGATGGGAATCAGAAACTCAGAGCCTGAAAAGGCCGAAGAAAACGATCAGAGAAACAAAACTTAGTAAATGCCGAGCTCTTAACAAAGCCAGATAAACATATCAAAGAACAAGAGCAAAACCTCCAGCAATGTTCCTTTCAGAACAGTTAATGCTGCTCTCCTTATGCTTACAGTATGGGAAACACCACTACCAGGAGCAAACATGTAAAGTGAAGAAGCTTGATTACTATGATTCAAAAAATTATTTTAGTGCTCTCCATCGTATTAAGGCTATCCCCTATTCAAGTAGGTTAATATTTCCTACAGTCTTAATCTATTTTCTGTCTTTGTATTATAGTCTGCTCAAATACTAAACACCTGGTTTATAAAAAGAACACAAGTATTTTCATTGAAGTTCAGCAAGACTGCATCCTTGTGCCTACAGAACCAGCTGTAGTTATCTAACATACTGCAGATTGTCCTTTAGCAGGCACTACTAGAAGTACGTAACAGATTAATAAACTGAGATTGATCACTGGCAGGCCTATTTAGACATTCAGATTTTAAATCTTATATTAATTTTCAAATCACTTACATCCCCCTCCATATGGCTTTCTCAGATTCTCTGTATCCACACTCTACCAAGTACTCATCAGTGATTTTTCAGGGACTCCTCTACTAAAAATGTATTGAGCGGAAGAGTCTGTTGCAAGACTGTGTGGAGTACCGCACAAGATCTGCCCAAACACAGCAAGCTCTTGTGGTCATGTTCTGAATTCTAATATGTTAGCAAAAATCACTTCAGAACTACACTGGAGAAAGAAAAAGTCACCTGGTATTCAAAATAAAAACCTAAACTCTAAAAAGAAGAGAAGGAACCATGCTATGTTTTCCTACACTCTTGCTTCATGACCTTTTCCACAAGAACAACCAGGAAATTAGATCATTTGCCTTTTACCTAATAATACAGTATCTATATGTGCTCCTATAACAAGGTAAAGTTTTGAGATTCCTTTCTCTGAGCAACTGGAACCTGCTGGAGGGCAAAGGGAGATGATACCCAAGTTAAAAAAAATTAACGTACCTTTGGCAGGAACAGTTATCTTATCGATGCGTTTTATGGAGTCTTGTTTGGTCTCACTCTGGGTCTTCGAAGCCCAAGGTCTGTTGTAAGGATCCAGGGTCTATTTGCACAGTGACAGAGGTATACAGGCTCATATATTACACTAGCAAGGCAAGAACACTTGTCTCTTTCCTTTTTAACATCCTTTCAGAACACTGAACATTAAAATCAACGTGCAAATATTTACAGGAACTATGTTTTCCTCTCTTTCCCCTCCCATTTTGCAATTTATAATGAGAAAATAACCTGTGAAAAGGGTAAAATGTAAATGATAGCAAAGGACAGGTAAACATATGAAACACAAATATCAAACGCTAGTTCTCGAGTGAACTCAACACAGGCCCCATTTACACTAGTCGGAACACACCGGTAGCTGTACAAACTGCTCAAGTCCAACGTTAGGGAAAAAGAATTTGATAAGCAACTTCTTGGGTTCATTATTACTTCAGGTTCTCTTGTAAAATGTAGTTCTGTGATGTATGTTTTAGTGTTAGTATTTATAGCAATATGAAATGCACTTAGTGAAGGAAGCCTGCAACATACCTGTCTGTGTTTCTTATTATGCATGTGTGTGAAAAAGTCAAACATGGTCCCGCAGATGGTATTGCAGTCTTTGCACCAGTGGTTCCCTGCATCATAATATTCATAAATATTGGCCAACTGGAAAGGATGTTTGGAGGACTGTGAAGAGGATTCTGCTGGCTTCGGGCTTCTACCTCTGGATTTTTCATTAGTAGTTTTTGATTCCTAAATTGAACAAAAGGAAACACTTCTCTAAGACAAGGCAGGACAGACATAATGCTCTAGAACTCAGAACCTGCCTCCAGCAGAAGCCACACGCACCAAAAAAAAAAAAAAAAAAGATCACCTGCTTTTCAGCGCCCAGGCTAATTCCACTGTTTCAGAGAGCTGGTATTGCCGACTAAGACGCTGCGTGGCCACAGTGAAGAGCTTCCAATAAGGCTCCCAGATGTAATGGCTGGATGGTTGTAGGTAATCAAGGAACCAAATGAACAAATTCCCTATGGCATGCACCCTTCCCACTTTATGGGTTTCACATAAAGATCTGAATAGTTCCAATTTACCATACTAGCCAAACAGTGCCCAGAAGACCTAAAATGGTTCCCCTAGAAGCATTCAGAAGTTACTGTAAAAGTAGCTTGGATGAAAGCAGAATGAAAAAGGAAGTAAGAATTAGTTGACTAAATGTATTTAACTCAATCAGCTTTACCAGATTGAGAGTTCCTGAATTCTCCAGAAGACTTGTTGCTTAGCAATAATAGGTAATTAACAAAACACGATCTTTCTAAGTATATAAGGTGAAGCAGCTTGTGATTTAAGCATGTGATATTGGCACTTACATTGATTTGTACAGAAAGACGCCATACAGTGATACACAGACATTTCAGGATTCTAGCCAAAATTAATACTACACTAACACTGCAGAGTAGCAAAACAAATAATCCCTGAAACAGATCATGAATAAGCCCTGCTAATTTAGATTACAATAGTACTAGATGTATTTTGAGTTACATTTTCAATGGCTGAAAGTCCATTATGTTATCATTCCTAATCTGCATGGCAGTCTGGAAAGAATAGCATGTTAACTTAGCAGACCCGAGTTGGTTGCATGATTTCCAAGTTATTTACTATTGGTGTTGAACAAATTTACTTAAGCAGATTCAAAATTCTTAAATAACATCTGCCTTACTTGAAATTCCTTTTGATAAACAGGGATAGATTCTCTCCTATTAACACCACCCCACACAACATACATCATAAATCAAACAATGAAGAGACACCCAGGCCACTATGCACCCCACAGATATCCATATCCCAATGCAATCTAGTTCTTGGTAGCAGAGTAGGAAGTGACCTGGTGAATATTTGCATATATACTGTCTGCAAGAACATAGCAAAGCTGACATTCTCTTAAACAATGAGAAGATCAACTTATGATCCGCAGGAAGTGCACGGAAGGATGGAAGGATGTTCATGATGTCTGAGAAGTGTCATTGTTTATGTTATTTACAGACATACACCCACCCAATATATCCTATAAAAATACTATCTCAACCAGAACTTTAAAAAGACAATGCTTCTCACATAGAGAGGTGACAGAAAACTCTTAACCCCAGTTTGTGCTTAATCCCAGCTCAAAGATGCCTTTATAATTTGCCGCTATTTAGAGCTCAGAAGGGATGATCTGTCTGTTTAGTACAACAAGGCTAGCTTCACCTCTGCACTGACTATATAACTACAACACACAAACATAGGCTCAGCAGCAGGAGACCACAAGGTAGCTTGCAAATAAGCAGAAAGGCATACGTTTTTGCCCTTAGGTTGGCAGAGTCAACCGATCTCAAGTGTCAAAAGGCCTGCACCTTCTTTCTTTTCATTTAAAAAAGTTAACAATCAGAATTACAAGGTGAATCTTAGAGACTAAGGGCAGTGTCCTATGTGCCTACAGATAGCTGAAAATATTAAATGTTCCTGGCCAGAACTCAGAATTTTCCATATTAAAATAAGGAACTATGAAAAGGGGATCAAGTCATTATGGGTTTGGACAATACAAACAATGAAAGTTAAAATAATGAAAAATATATTCACACATGCCGTATCTCAAGACAAGAAAGCAATATAACTTAATGCAATGTAGGATTTAACAGACATTGTTGCCTACTTTAGTTTTACGATGTGGTGACTGAAGCAAATGATTTGTAAAAATAAGTGGATACTAGACTTCAGTGATGTTTTGAGAAACAACAAAAACAAAACACAAAAGCAAGCCTTAAAATGAAAGACATCTAATGAGTTATCTGAACCAGACCAGGATGAAGCATAAGGAAAAATTTACAGGATACATAGATTTGAGTGACCTTGTAGGAAACACCTCTTACCCTGCTGACATTTTCCTCTCTGCAAAAAATACACAGTAAGGTCTACACAAAAAGCATCTACTGTCTCCCATCAGCTATTTCAGTTACATATTTGAATAAACATCTGAAAAGCAAGATAATTAATCTCCTGAATACATGCATAACCTTTCAGATGTTACTATCATACACTACTTCCAAAGTAAAAACTATCTTTTGGAATGCGATAAGCCTGTTTTGGTATATCCAGCACTCAGTAGTATAGACCATGTCACCATACTGATACATACTGACATTTCTTAAGAAAGAGCACGTAGCATGTACGTAATAATCATGTTAAGCTGGCAATCATATGTAAATCTTGTGATTTGTTAATGTCATCACCCAGTGAGAAGACCAACAAACTTGCAGAAAGCTTTGCTGCCACAAACATTCCTCCTTGACAGGCCATGCCAGAAATGCTGCAGAGAAGTCTGGCCTCCTGGTATGGCATTGAGACTGAACAGCTACAAACACTCATGGTACTGTTCAATCCAACCAACACCTCAGCAAAACCAAGATCAAAAACAGTAAGTGGTACTGAACTACACAAACCCTGAAGGAAGTTATAAACACTGATACATTGACTCTCACCTGCATGCACCATCAAAACCAACGTATGAGATGTGATAACAAATGACATCAAATGATCCCCAAGTAAATGTTTGGGAGCAGCTGTCTCCCCAGTGCCCTCTTCTCTTAGTGGGAAAATCATTAACACACAAGCCAGAACACTTTACCTTGTTGGAGGAAGATGTTTTCTCCAGACCTTTTGCATTTTCTGACTTGCTGTTCTTTTCCGAGGAATCTTTGGTTTCCACAGATGGTTTCCGGGGTTTTTCAAATATGTTAATCCCCAGGATTTGTGCTACTTTGTCAAGCTCAGACTGCTTCTTGTCAGCTGCATCAGATTCTTTATGCAGCTCTGAAATCTCCTTCATAATATTCTCTTGTAGTCTGTTCACCTCAACCAACAAGGGGTCTTTGTGTCCATCCTTCTCACGACGTTTTTTCCTCAACATCTCTCCTGAGCCAATCAAGGAAGTAGAAGAGTTGGAAATGCAACAGGAAAATTGTCTTAAGATCTGTACAACTATTCCAGCAACAAGTAAAATACTAATATAAAATATTACAGCTAAGTCTTAACTAGGAAGTTGTAAAGATGAAACTGACTCTCAGGCACAGCATCAGTAAATCTGCACGATCCACCTCTATAAGGATTGCTTTAATATACACCTCTAACAGAGGCACCATAATCCTCAAGAGAGAGAATCAATTTAATAATCACTATTTCCCTGTGTGACCAAACAAGTAAAAGTTAATCATACATTCTAACCTGAAAGTACCATTTTCCAAAGGTGAGGAAAGTTAGTATTTAGTTGGACCAAACCAAAGTTTTAAAAATAAAAAAAGTTAGCTCTGTCTTGAGAGGACTTTTCCTTCTCCAAATAAGATTAACGAAAAATTGAAAGGCACGCTGACATGTCTTCAGTTACTATTTCTCACTTCTTCTAAAGAAGCACTAAAATGCACAGTGTAATTCATTTTACTTATCAAGCTGCCAAAGAAGATGCAAGAGCAACTATTTGCTTCAGTGTAATAGCCAAATTTTGACGTAATTAATTTTAATATAGTCATTAGGTCACTGCTTTCTCAAGAGTTCTGCATTGCCCGGAGTATGAAAATGTCAGTTTTAAACTACAGAGTATTATTATTTTGGTCTTCACTTCTCCTAGCAGGTACTGGGACTTGTGACATGTCCCAGTGGAAAAAAAAAAAAGCAGGGGGGGATGCACTGTACCTTGCTGTTTACGAAGCCTGTCCAATTCAGTCTTGAGATAGTAAAGCTTCTTCTGCCGTGCTTCTCGTTCATTCTTCAGTTTTTCTCTCTCTTCTATCACCTAAACAGATTGGAAGGGGACTGGATTTTCTTTTCTTCCCAACACAAGTTAATCAGTCTTGCAAGAATGACAGCAAGACCTCAGTTTGCCAGTCACAGAACACTGCTCACTATTCTCAAAATGTTCTTGAGTATTTTAACATAAGAAATACACCTCTTCTTCTGCATCTGCAGGTAACTATATCATGTGCTCACACTTCAACCCTATATGAAGGCAATTTTTTTCTTTTGGGCAGTGTATTCCCAAAACTGATTTGATTGTTGCACCATTCCCCAAGGCACTTAGGCTCAGATGACTATCTTCTACAGGGGTGAGCAAGATCAATGCTAAATGGCTCTTCAAAACTCATGTAGTATCTCTACAGCTGGCATGTTCCATCAGTGACAAAAGACTTCACAGCCCTTCACCTTGCCTCCTGCTTTGACTCTGGGCAATTTTAGCTATTATTTAGGCTTCTACTTCAATCTGATCGTAACTGTATCACCAAATATATTTTGCAGGCATAACTGTCTGAAATTAAACACCTGGATGAAATTTGTTACTTGCTCAGTAAGGTAAACTCTGGCATGAGGAGCTCACAAATCCACTTTTCACTGGTTTTCATTGATTCTCACAGAAGGAAACCAGGGAATATACTAAAATGAAACCTGAAAAGTTCTTTGTTTCCTTCCCAGCTTCATTTTTCAAGAGACAAATCCCAATTTTTTTACCTTCACAATGCTCTTAAAGCTTACTACTGACTCATCCCTTGAACATACAACAGCTGACCCAAGGCCTTGTCTTCCCTAGAGAATCACTACTACTATGGCAATGTAAATGTTGGCAGGATCCCTAGATCCTGCCCGGAGTAAGCCCTGGAAGGAGTTCTACCAACACAGTTAGGCCACGTCTTAAATGCCACAAGTTTTGGGGGTTTTGTGTTGGGTTTTTTTAATCACCAAAACACCATTCTCTCATTCTGGGTTTTCTGCCAGCATAGGGGCATCAACTGGAGCATGCAAGTTTTTATACTCCAAGCCATCCCAGCAAAAAAACGGTGGACTGAGCCCAAGCCAAAGACATCTGTAGTGCAGACAAAGCCCTAGAAGTTCTGCCAAGACGCATAGGTGAGCTACCAAGGTATGTCACGGCAGGAGAAAACCACACACCTTCAGCCAACAGAGCTCTTCCAGAAGTGCCAAGTTTCATTAACAACAAAATTTCAACCATGTCAGCTGAAGAAATTGTTATTGCTGCAAGCAGTGAAAGCTCACTTATCTGCTGATGTAGCACTTTGTGTAAGTACTCCGCTTTAAGTCACTTCAAACAAAAAGCAGAGAGGTTATCTCAGACCAAAATTTTAAAGTGACTTCTTTTGAACCTCTCTTGGATTCAGTGGTCCATCTTTCCATGGCCGGATTTGTTCTTAGGAGCGTGATATAACTGAGTAGGCAAAAGCTTCCAGCCTCTGCCATGTGCTGCTCTTCTACTAGCAGATCTACCAACATAATGAATCATTAGCACAGCTACACTGAAAGAATGTCTCTAATGCAGATATGCATACGTAGATGAAAAATTAGGTAAGAGGAAGCAATGTGCACTTGCAGCTCAGAAAGCAAATTGTATCCTGGGCTGCACAAAAACCATGGCCAGCAGGTCGAGGGAGGTGATTCTCCGCCTCTACTCCGTTCTCGTGAGACCCCACCTGGAGTACTGCATCCAGCTCTGGGGCCCCCAGCACAAGAAAGACATGGACCTGTTGGGGCCATGAAAATTATTAGAGGGCTGGGACACCTCTCCTATGGAGAAAGGCTGAGAGAGTTGGGGTTACTCAGCCTGGAGAAGAGAAGGCTCCGGGGAGACCTTATTGCCGCCTTTCAATATATAAAGAGGGCTTATAAGAAAGATGGAGAGAGACTTTTTACCAAAGCCTGTAGTTGACAGGACAAGGGGCAACCGTTTTAAACTAAACGAGGGTAGATTTAAGTGGGACATAAGGAAGAGATTTTTTATGATGAGGGTGGTGAGACACTGGAACAGGTTACCCAGAGAAACTGTGGATGCCCCATCACTGGTAGTGTTCAAGGCCAGGCTGGATGGGGCTTTGAGCAACCTGATCTAGTGAAAGATGTCCCTGCTCATGGCAGGGGGGTTGGAACTAGATGATCTTTAAAGGTCCCTTCCAACCCAAATCATTCTATGGTTCTATGCCCTTATTTTAACAACAAAGACTGAGTGGACACCGGTTTGAAAACCCAAACAACTTTCAGGAATCTTCCAGTCCTTTGACAGTTAATACAACTACAGTTTCCTATTTTAAAATATGTTCTTCCCACTACTCTCTAATTATCATACAAACCAAGATAACTAGAAGAGGAAAACATTAACACCCATAACTAAACTGGTGTCAGATGCACCAAGTAAAGAACAGTTTCCGTTAAGTTCTTCTGATTTTGTGATTCTTATAAGAGATAATTAATATAAATGCAGAGGGAAAATTGTATGCAACTGTGAATGATGACATCCTTTAGTATGTATTTAAGAATGTCTAATATAGGTATAACCATGGTATTATTATACCATGTACCATGTTCAGATGGAGCCTCCTGTGTTTCAGTTTGTGCCCATTGCCTCTTGTCCTGCCACTGGACACCACTGAAAAAAGCCCAGCTCCATCTTCTTTATATCGTCCCTTCAGGTATTTCTATATCTAGATATCTTCAGGTATTTCAATATCTAAAGCTCAGCGGAATAAAGCCAAGCTGTGGCCACCATGTGTTTTTTCTGTAAGATTCTGGCTGGCCCCAAGAACTTCAACTTTGTGCTTGATGTCATCTGTTCAGCCATAACCTATGGGCGTACAACTTTGCGGGATTTTAAACGCATTTTTTAAAATTGTCATAGAGTAATACAGAAAAATGCCTAGAAATCTTTAACAAAAGCAAATTTAGTCCAACTGTTTTTAAACTAGAGCCACTCAGGAAAAAAAAAGGCACACCTGAAGAGGAAAAGCTTCTATCCCACCAACCAAGAAGTCCAACATGTTTTGTATTAGGGTAACATACCTTCTGCTTTTGAGCTGCCCGATTTTTTTCATCTGACATCTTTTCTGTGGTATTTTTGAGAGGGTGTGAAGGCAGACGAAGGGGCACTTTGGAATGAGCAGGAGTGGTGGGGACATGAACGAGCACAGAACCATCTCTTTTTAAATCAGGGACATCCTTTCCCATAGAGACTGTCTCAATCACACGGAGGTTGGGACGGGTGGGGTTTGCTGACATGGCCATAGTAAGAAGACCATGAGCTTCTGGCAGTGTAGGATTAGGCTGCTGAGCAGGGGGGTACATGGTCCAGCCAGGGGCTGCATATGCCATATAGTGCCCATATGCATCGTATCCTGGAGGAGCCATTGTGGGAGGTGGATAGTTTTGGGGCATTTGAGTGGCAGTGAACTGGGAATAGTTGGGAATTTGGTATTGGGAAACAGAAGTAGGTGTAGGCGGCAAACTAGCAGGAGCTGGTGGAACTGAGGGAATGAGAGAGACAGAAGGAAGAGGCTGTTCTGGTGCACATGGAGGTATATCCTGTCCCACTGGCTTGTTCTTAGTATACTCTGATTTCTGAAGAGAGGATGCATCTTTAGACTGCTGGAAAGCGACTGGAGGTGATGCTGAGCGCTGCTGGCCTGACTCGGGAGAACGAGTGTCACTCCGGCTGCGACGCAAGTCCCAAGGGTCCAGTCTGCGAGGATCTGAAGAGCGACGATCAGGAGAACGAGATGCCAACTTTTTGCCATGAAGGCGTTCCTGGGTACGAACAGCCAGTTTTCCAATTTCAGCAACACCAATGTCAAGTCCAATGGTTTTGAGTAAATCATGGATCTTCGCATACTCAGCATTAGGCTCTTCTAAAGGATCCAGCTTGACAGCTGGAGCAGGAGAAGGAGGTGGGCTCACTTTCTGGCTTATTATCTCATTGCCACAACTCACTGGGGGCTTCTGAACAGGGAGAGATTCAGTTTTGGTATCTTCATCCTCATCACCATAAAGAAATTTCTCTTCATCCTCAATGTCAGGAAAACTACGCCTCCTCTTCTCCTGAGCACTGACAGAATCAGCCATCATGCCCAGAATTCGTGAGAAACCACTGCCATCCTGACTGGCCCTCTCGTGAGGCAGCAGGAAGTCAGTATGACGATCAGCAGGCTCTAACTTGGGTTCTACCTTTTCCTTGTGACTTAAGAAGCTTCCAAACTTCTCTTCAAACGTGAAAGTGTCTTTGGGAGCCCCAGAAAGTGGGCTCCACTCATATAAACCATCACGCAACTCCTTGTTTGCAGACTCCACAGCAGAGTCTTTGTTAAACCGTTTGAGAAAGTTCTCCACTTCAGAGGCAAAAGGAGCCATGTCGCTCTGGGGCAAAGACGAATGACTAGAAAGAAGCGGAAGATCCTTGCTGGGAGCCGGACTGCTTGAAAAGCCCTCAGGCTGAAAGAGAGAGAAGTTACTATTTACTACAGCACCTTCTGAGGGGACTATGCACCTCACAGAACAAACAAAGGAACCTGTTAATTTCTCCTTGAGTTCACAGCTGAAGAAAAGAGAAAAGACAACATACAGTTGAAAGAGAGCACAGAATATTACAAAACAAGTTGCCTAATGATTCTGGAATGTCATGTCCAGCAATCAACACTTATACCAGAGAATACACAAAATCACAATTATATTTCATTAATTTTCTGCAAGCATAAGAACTGAAACTTTTAAATTGAAACCCCATAACATAAATTTGGCTACACTTTGAGTTTAATCACAGACAAATAGGATTTCAACACCTTAAGGCAGGTAAAAACAACCGCATTGGGGTTATTCCCAGTCACTTCTTCAGATATGCATAATTAATGCCATATTAAATAGGATTTCCAATAATAGGTATAGAATGGGATCCTCAGTATTGGGGCACCTCCTGAGATAAACATGTCACTGTCAAACCAAAACTGATCAGTACAACAGGCAGATCAAAAGTGATGCGCTAAAACATGAGAAACGTCAATTTATCACAGTGGTCGCAACCGCGTATCTTTCCATTGCTCTAATTTTGAGACTCAATTGGTATAGCTTGGGTACAAATTAAGTAGGGTTGATCCCAGCCTACAGTCCAAAGGGAAAAAAATAAGGAAACTCGAAGATGTTTTCAGCCAGAGGTACTGAGGATGCATTAGGCAGTTCTCTAAGTCTATAAAGAAACAAGAAAGAGGCACTGTGACAGGCTGAGAGCTTCAGTCAATGTTCTGACTGCCTGTGGTACAAAAAGACTCAGCTTTTCTATAAAAGCTGGCCCAGATCTCAGCATCCTGGGCTGAATTCCAACAAGGACATTTTATTCCGCCTCAGATTTTGTATATATATGATTCTTGATTAAATGCCTTCACTGTTTAAAGTTTCTAATGCAATCCTAACTTGTATAAGCCTGCAAAAAGATACTTGTCCTCTCAAAGACAGGAAAATGTAAAGATTTGGCTTTTCTATTTTGGAAATCAAACTAACACTCTGCATCATGAAGTGACTGTTTTGGAAAGTAGAAACATATAGACAGACAGACAGAGATCAAACCTGAATAGGAGACTCTACTTCCATCTCCACTCGTTTCTTCAAAATAGATTTTTTGGGCATGGATGGGATTTCCTCAGGCCTATACATATACCGAGGCTCAGAAGTCTGTAGTGTGTTAGTCAAGCCGGGGATCACATAACCACTGCCTGAAACATCATGATTCAAGTTTCTACTACGCTCTTCTTCTTCTCTTTTCCTCCTTGCACGGTCAAGCTCTCGGAATTCTTCATTCAGGTATGACGGGCTCGGGCTTCTACTGCGGCTGCGGCTCCGTCTGCGATAGTTTCGTGTTCCTGATGAGAAACCCTGATGCTCTCCACTCACACCATGCATCTTCTCATCCTTTTCGTACCGTGGACGCTTTATTTCTCGTCCCCTCTCTTCTGGCCTCGATGGGTAGGAGGATTTCCTGAGTTTGTCACCATCTCTGTCAGATCCACGAGGCAGCTCTTCTCGACGACCGTAATGCGGACTATAATCTGAACGATGGAGGAAAACATCTCGGTTGCGGTAGTCTTCATCATGTCTCATGATGAAGGGACTTGAAGGTTGATCTTCATGCGATGGGTACCTCTCAAGGCCTCGAGGACATGAGAGGCCTCTAGTGAATATTGGACCATCAGCCATATCATCCCTGTGTAAGAGAAGCATAGAATAAACACAAGTACTTGAGTCAGAGTAAACAAAGTCTTACTCCTACTCAAGAGTAAGAAATTTCCAAATCAGTTTCAGAATAACATCTCCATCGGTAAACAGAAGCAACATTTTATGTACTTAAAGGGCAGGGGAGAGAGGAAGACATTTTTAATGGTACTATACATCCCTCCTAGGAAGTCACCTGCAAACACAGTGACATGAACAATTCAACTCATACTGCAGAAGGAGAGCCTTGAAAAATTGATAGGATGGATTTATTTCTGTGAAGGAAAAAGACTACATGTTTTTAAAAAAACATTACTATCATATTTCAGATGACAATCCCTTTCCTCATGTCTCCCAGCAAGATGCCAAGGTCACACTTCATATGAATTATTCAAGGCATAATTCAGTTTCACACTGGCAAATGCAACCAGATCCTCTTTTTATCTTCAGCTGTGGACAAGGACCACAAATTCTAGCAACATTTTCTGTTGCAACAGATCTGTAGACAGGACTGTCACTAATCACATGAACTGCTATACCCAAGAAGCAGCACAGTTTTTTTATAAGATATCTATGAACCAGGGATAGTAAATGTAATAGTATCATTCCTTTGTGCCAGCCCCTGCATTATTACACGCAGTGGAAGTGCAACTGGCACACCACCAGAATAACTAGCTACATCTCTTGGGAGTATCTTCTTTTGGACCGATTCCTACACACACCTCCAGTTAGGAGTACTGTTTTAACTAAGGCCTTTTTCCCTACCCCTAAAAACTTTTCTGGGACTGTTCTTTAGATCAGGCAGAAACAAACCAAACCAGCTGCTGTTTCTACTCACAGGCATTTCAAAAATATAGCAAGATCCTCCAAGAATGGGAAGCAAATGTGCTCCTTAAGTGAAATCAATGGGACAGAAACCCTAGAGAAATGTCTAGCCCGAGTGATCAAGAGGTCAACTTGAGATAAACTATGTATGATTGCCTGAATCCTCAAAAATCACCTCCTCCTACTGAGAAAAGTCCCTCCATAGATCTGAGAAGGGACAAATCAAGTCATGCCAGATGACATCTTCAAAAAAATTTGCAGAGAAATTATTGCCCCAGTTTTTAAAGTCACCAGACTAAAGAATAACAGACATAAACAGACAAGATCTTTTTCTTGAGTATTTTTACAGTTTACACATGCATATTTAAGAACAAAACCAACATGAAACTTCACTTTATCTCTAACCTGCATCATTGCGAAGCATTTCATATGTTACTAGATGCTCTATCAGTCCAACATGTCTTATAAGGTAAATATAGCATACATCAGTACCCACAGTATTAGATGGTACCTTTCCAGCTTCCAGCAAACTATACACATCCACCCCCTCCAAAATCACCAAAATATCTAAGTAGCTAGAATTAAATTTCATACAGAAATGTTGCTGTTCACAGCCTACATAAAGGTATGTCTATCCCCAGTGTCACCTTTTCCGAGAGCCTGCTAAACCTATACAAGCTGCATAAACACACCTGGTGGAGTAACAGATGTATTTCACCATACACCTTCAGCTGATTTTTGTGCAAATAATTTGCATGCATGAATGCTTGCCAGGTGTCACCTACAATCCAAATGCTTTGACTGCAGTGACAAGGCAGAAGGAATATTTAATCATACATCGAAAGAAAGGAACAGCAAACCTACTATACTTACAACTAGAAAGATGTTCCAAATACACTCTGAACAGCTAAGATACAGACTTAAAACTCAAAGATTAAATACAGGTGTGAGGAAAAGGATTACTTGCCTTTCAGAAACTGTGATTCTTTGAAGTATGTTTTCTGTAAATACAATCCAACAGAGATATGTCTCTCTTAACTGGTTTGGGTGCTTTTAGTCAGCAATGTCCACTACAGGCTATTGCATCCATGAGAGAGGATACAAGGTGGTACCACTGTGACCATCCCAATTGCTTCACCAACACAGAATCCATGAATTACTGGAATTTGCAGTTTCAGAGAAGAAGAACAGACCATAGACTACATAGACATGATGCCTCAGAGAACTGCAACTAGTGTAAGGTAAGTTTATTTTTTGGCATATTTATTCACGTACACAGAAACAGAAATAAATAATGGTATTCTGCTGTCAGCAACCAACAGGACTCCACCTTAACAGACAGTCTTTGAATAGGAAGTCAGATGAGCTACTCATACTCAAGCCAACTGTCACTCTTGATATTATGCCAAAAAAATGCTATTTCAGAGCACAGCTTAACACAGACCAAGTCTCTGCAGTGATATGGTCTAATTTTTTGGATTAACCTCAGATGAAAGAATTGGTGGGATGCTCTGTATAGCTTGTGCCAGCTCAGATAGTACTAGAATAAAAATACTGACAGAGGGAGAGATGGAAGACAGGGAGAGGGATAAGATATATTCTTCACTTTGATAGACTAAGATTCTGGAAGACAAAAAAAATACTAATCTGTTGAAGCAGAAGACTGAAGCTGCTTAGGTGACCTTGAAGTCACAAGCCAGCAGCATTCAGCATGCTGAATGCATGCTTAGACACGTGCAGGAGGCCAGCTGCCCTAGAAACTCGGGGCAAGTTCTTACAGATGTTTTAGGATGGACCTGCACATGGACACACACCCTGAGAAATTCTCCTGGGGCATCATGAAAATCCACTGCTGCAGGAGAATCCAAAAGCATCCCTGATATCCATCCTTTGGTATTTTATTTCCTTTATAGGCTAATGAACCTCTCTACCATCTCAAGGCCCTGCAAATTACAGAGAATAATTTGTAAAAGTGATTGCTTGAAATCTCCAAGTAGAGTAGTTAGCAAAAATAGCTGAGAATAACTAAATTCAGAATTATTTGCTCCAGTTACTTCAAAATTTGAAGAGACACCTTCAGAAAACACCCTATGTTTTTCTTTTTTTTTTTTTAAATGCAAATGAGAATGTACCACATGCCAAGTAAGAATGTGATATGCCCAGTATTAAACCCAACGATGATTCACAATAAGGGCTACTTTAAAGCCCAGTGATAGATATAAAGTCAGTGTCCCAATACCAGGACAGCCTCTCAGAGGGGAAAAAAAATGCATGACGAAAAAATACATGATAAACAATGTCCTTAACCGAATACAAAACATCTTTTAAAACCAACCAAAATGGCTAAACAGTGAAGAAGTTTGGAAGTCAGAAGCAGCACCCAGAAGCTTTAGGAAAAGCTAAGGGATGACTAGGTTGTCGCACACTTTAAGCTTCTGGACAGCGGGCAGCACTCAGACAAGCGCAGCCAGCACAAACAGATTGGACAAAAACCAAAAAAGTAAATGTAACCACATAGAGTTCTTGCATACCTACACTACAAATATATGGGAAGTCACTTAAAAACTGAGGTCTACACGGTCTCACTTCCTCTTATTCTCATTCTCATTCATCTGTCACTTCTATACCTTCTCAGGAGTCTATTCTGACCATTTTTTTACATCTATGGGTCCTGTAACAGAGATAAAGTGAAAGTTCTTCGTCATTTTCACTCATGTTAAAATAAACTCCACTGTACCTGATGTTACTTCTAACCATGCATCATAAGTACAAAACAGGTTAAATATAAAACCTCACTGGAGAAAAGGAAGCAATGGGACAAACACACCTCCCCCCTGCCCCCATGTTCTTAATTTGCCAGAGCAGCACCAGTTCTCCTACATACCATTTCCTGCTCCTTCCAACCACTGTACTCTCCCTGGGCACATGCACTCATTTCATTCAGAAGACTGCAGACTGCACAGGGGATTTACAAATTGAACACTGATCCCAGGAGAACTGAGGTAAAGGCGTAAAAGTGACAATACTGAAAACTAAACTCTCATTTGGTTTTCCACACCTGCTGAAACTTAACCTTACACTTGAGAAAGACAGGAAATTCACTTATTCTGCTCACTTCTTTTTCTCTTTTTTTTTTTTTAACAGTTGGGGATATTTGCATAAAAAATGGAAGTTATAGTGCTTTTTTTGTGCTGGATGCTTATTCCTGACCTGAAACTGCAATTGTCTGCTCTGGGGCACAAACTATGCCATCTTTAACTTCACAATTCAAGACAAAGAAAACAATTTTATTCGCATAAAGTCTTCTGATTTTACTTCGACAGATTATACCTGTTCTCCTACTGAAGGCAAAGATTTCCAAACAGTATCTACTAATATTTATACTTCACTGTTCACAGCAGTATTTTTAACATAAAAGACATCTTTATTAACTATGTTTCTCTCCAATTCCAATCAGGGGACCCTAAGAATGCTAACATTTTATCATGTATGAGATAGTCTGACTACGTTCACTTCTCCTCTGCAGGGTTTTTAAAGTCAAAATAATAAATTTTCTTCAAGCTACACTGGAGCTTTCTTCTGGACTATTCTCAAAAATGAGGAAAGTAGATGATTCCTCCCAATAAATGAGGAAGTTGAAGCTTTACACTATCCATAAACAACCTTCCTTTCAGTCAGGACTAGGTAGGTTCATAAGAAACAGAAGAAGGTGGCTGAAGCTGTGAAATGTCAAATGAAGCAGCTCCCCCTCCTGCAATATACTCTGGGGACTTCTAGTTTATATGGGTTTTAAAAGCAGTAGACAAAAATCAGAGAAGAAATACCTGTTTAGAGTTACTACAAACACAGATAGTGACTTTTGTTCAGGAATCCCCTGCACCACAACTTGCTGGGGGCTGGGGGAGTATTCCAGCAAGCATCACTACACGCTTGCCCTCTTATCCTCATTCCTTAGGCATTCACTGGGCTAATTACATGTTTGGTCTCACCCAGTACAGCCATTCCCACGTTCTTACTGTTTCACACACTTGAATCCCCATCTGTGGAGGACCATACCTGTCACTCAGGTTATCAATTGGTGAGCCCAGTCTATCAGGCAGCCTCCTTCGCTCTGGTGTGCCAATGCAATACCGGTCATTACCAACAGTAATCCGCAAACTCTGTTCCAGTGAAGACTCAGAGCGGAGACTCGGTGAACGTCTCTGTAAATTGAAGAAAGAGTGCAAGCCCATCAATCAGGGAATTTTAATCTCAGCTACAGAAAGGCAAGTGACGCTGCTCTGCTTAACATATGAGACTTGCAGTGGATGGATCAATTAAAAAAAAATCAAACTAGAAGAACAATTGTTCCAAATATTTCAATTGTCTTTAGTTACTAAAGATAGGAGAGGGTATTGAGTGCATTTAATTTCTCATCCCAGCTGCCAATAACACGGTCTGTAATTACATTATCTAGAAGGGAAATTCTCAACTCAAAAATACATTTCATAAAGCACCATTTTGGAAGGTGGAAAAACAGAGAGAAGTTCAAGAAGTCCCAGATTTGCTGCTGCCCTCCTTTCTTTGTAGAGGAGAAGCAGCTAAACAAACATTGCATAGAAAACAGTGCCAGGAATTTCTTAATAAAAGTGTCTGGATTTCTGGCCCTTTCCAGCTTTAGTAACAACATGAACCAAAGTATAAACCAGTGTAAACAAAGATTTTCCTAGCAGTGATGTTTTCAACAGTTTTCCTCACCTCATGCTGCTTTCAGCAGGTAAGCGCAACATAATACGAAAACCGCCAGTGACTATAGAAACACCTTTTACAACAGAATTCCCATTATCATCATTATTTATTATTGGTAGAGCTAAACCAGAGCTAAGTAAAGTTGTCTTTCAAAAAACTACAGCAGAGAAGGCCTGAGCTAACCACCTCTGCACAGAACTTCCTTTGGACACGTACTCAATACAGAAAATGCCATTACTGGTAAGTTATACTTAACTAGTTACGCCTCACATCATTCTAGAATAAGGCACTAGAATACAGGAATGATCAAAGGGGAGTTCCATGAGAAACAGATGAGGCTGCCTGAAGACAGAGATACTTGATTTACTTTTTTAAACCAACACGGTTTAGATTCTGCTTAACAGGAAGCAATGAACCAGCTTCAGTTCTGCCAAACCAGTCATGCACTGCATATTGCTTTCACCACTGAAAATTGCAGCAGCAAGCAGCAGGTGCACTATGTTGTCTGCATCCACCCTGAGAAGATGCAGCAGATTCAGCTCAATCCTCTAGGAGACCAAAAGAACAGTACATAATCTCCAACAAGAAAGCAAAAGAATTCCCTCATAATTTTGCCTGAACAAAATTTATTTACAGTATAAATCTGCACTAGAATCCGTTGTGCACATAACCTTGTCCTAAGGTACATGTGTCTTACACAAACACACTCTGAAGGCTCACATGTGCCCAGTATAACACTGAATTTTGAGGGCTGCCTCAAGAAGTGATTATCTTGAAGGGCATCTTCTTGCCATCAAGACTGTTGGCAAGTTGGGCACATACATGTCAACCATCTCCAGGAACTGGAGACAGAGAAGTGATGATTACATCTCAGAACAAACTTCTGGGCAAAGGAAAGAAATAGTTTACATTTAGAAAGTTTGGGATGTTAGGATTGCCCAGAGACAGCAGTTACAGTGGTACATACTTGAACTTCACAAGTCTTTTTTTCAGTTTGAGAAATTCCAGTTTCAACAGCTTTTTCATTTGGAGCACCGAAAACCACCACTAGTCATTCCTACCTATGCACTGCACTGCACTTTCCTCCCTTCCTGTTCTGGCGCCTAAACCGCAGTTACCATTGCCATATAAATGCACAGGTTGCATACCAGCTCTTCATTTCTTCTTTCTCTGTTGACCCAACATACTCCAGTCCTCTAATTTCAGCCAATTTTCTTAAAAGAAAGCAAAGAAGCTGAGAGAAACTATAAAAAGAACAAGCACGCAGGTCAGCAGGGACAAATAAAAACAGTATGTGTCAGTCTTGCAAGACAAATAAAGTCCACCAAAATCTCTCACTCTACAGCCCTGAACTTCCTCTCCTCCATTACATTTTTCAATACTCACTCCAGACCTTTGCTGTCACTCCATGCTCTTCCAATTCCCACAAAGTTTTCCCCAGCTACTAGGAAACTAACACCATCCGTATTTACAACGTCCAATACACAGATCCACTGGCAGTCAGCATCCCAGTTATGCATGAGAAAATAGGTAATGATGCTGGTAACCTGGGAATGCATGCACTCCATCTCAAAAAAAAAGCAACTCCCAGAATCAAGAAAAGGCAATAAGAAATTTCAAAGGATGCTCCTTCCATACTCCAATTCATATGAAGGGTAGGGACAATAACTCAGAGCTTGTATTCAAAACTTTTCTGCTTTTCAACCCCACGCCCTTATCCCATCAGTGTCTTCATTCCATATCCTACATCTTCCACCCTTACACATATACTCCCCTCTTCCAAGTCCTTCTTCCTTGTTGCAGCTTAAATTTCTCTTCCTCTCAGTCTTCCGTCTGAATTAATCTCCTTTCAGTGACAGGTCCAAAATGCCACTTACTAACACATTTGTGTAACTCTCCACATTCCCACACTTTATATCCTCAAACTTCTGGAGAGGGGGGTTTAAGTCATATAAATCTGAAAACTTTATTAAAACTTTACCCGATCATGCTGACCCAACATATTGCTGTCTGCTTTGTTTTGATCACACTTAGTTCCACTGTTTGGAAAGCCTCAGCATAATTCCAGCTTTTATCTTTCTCTAATTAATGCTAATTTTGTAAACAGTACTGCTAAAAAGTAAAATCAACCTGTATACGTATTTTATGGTTTATAACATCACTTTTATATAACTTCACTTTTAAAGAAGCAGTGTTGGTCGAACACCTTTTGGTGGACAAAAACTTCCATGGAAAAAATGTGCACAATATACACTCTAAGAATTACTTACACTGGACTTTAGCATATGCAAGAGACAGCACAATACAGGTTAAAGAGCTATACTTAATTGTCTCAAGATCCCTCTTATTGTGAGAGCTGCTTCCTAGAGAAAGGTTTTCCTCAGATGCATTAATATTCTTGTAAATAAACAAAAAATCTATTTGGCTTAGCAGTTCAGCACTAGCTAACTTGCTAGAGCCTAATTGCTAGAATTAATAATTTTTCAATCCTTATTCTCTGAAATTAGAATAGGCAAGAAAAACATCAAGAATCTGCAAACAATTTGCTGAGATGACTAGTGTAACTTGAGCCAGAAGGGTGCAAAACAACACTGGAAGAATAGCGTTTGTCAAGAATAATGTTTGTGTAAAGTGGGGTTTTTTGGTGGCTTTTTTTTTCCCCTAAAGGGGGAGTTGGAGGCTTCCAGTCAAAAACTCCTAGCTCAAATTTCTCCAAGTCTGAACCACCAACACATCTGGCATTGAAAGTTTTGTTACAGCTGGCACAGGTTCACAGCCTATCATGGATACAGTGAAATGGCAGACTGAGTGATGGTGAAGTCAGTTTAAGAAAGTTCTGCTCCTGTATCCCAGTTTGTCATCCCCTCAGTTGTGACTATGCAACTGTCCATCGAGCTACAACACAAACTGACATGAATCAGATTTAAAATTATCTCCTTTTAAAAAAATCACTTATTTTTAACCTGGGTCTTACTAGCAATGCAATTTGCAGGGCTACCCCACAGACAACTTATAGGACTGAGAGAATGGTGAAATACAGCCTAAAAACAAATGGCCAGAGGCAAGCTTCTCAGCCTGGCTTGGCTTAACTGTCAAATACAACATTATATTCCCATACCTTCAGGACAGCTCACCTTTAAATAACAAATAGCACCAATAGCCGAATTTTACCTCCACTACAATCACCTGTGATCTCTTCTATGGCCACAGCTCCAAAGAAATCCATTAAGAACCTGTACCACCATCAGAAAGGGCAATCCCCATTCTCTCTTGGAGTCCCATCACGCAATGAATCATGGCAGACTATATTTTTGTTGGATTGACTTTCAGCCACATTGTTTCCTCACATCAACTCACCCTGCAACTTCACAAACACAAGTGTGAGCACAAGGGAGGGGGCAGAACATACTGCAGAGCAAGAGGAAAAAGTGAGTGTACCGTTCTTTTTAATTGTACATGTGCTGTACTGAGTGACCATGGAACCATAGCCTAAAATATCCCAATATTAAAATCTCTTCTTTCAGCGCAATACAAACACACAGCGAACCTACTGCACACCACAGCTAACAGTTATCAGACAAGACAATCATTGCACCAAGGAGTAACAAGAGAAAACCTAAGTGAGCGAATGCCACTCGCTCAAAAAAAGGTATGGCTATACACTTTGGTTTAGTACGAAGGTGTCTGCATCCAAGATGGTATCACTTCAGATGCCAAACCAGAGTTTCACACGCGCAAATCAGATTTTGCCAGGACTGAGCGAGAAGACTGGAACACCTTGTGCACAGCTCCAACTACAAAGCAGTGCCTATCAAAGAATACCTCTCAAAGATATAAATCTGTAACAGAGTCTCCTTTGTACGCCCAAGACAGCACGAAGAACTCAGACAAAGTACTCATTCAACATCCTATTAAAAAAGTTACCTTCCCATAAATTACATGATATTTATACAACAACACAAACCAGTGTTAAATGGAGGAAAGTGACTAGTTACATCCTTTGCCTTAGCAAAAGACAGCATCATCTCTGAGCGTTATCTAAAATGGCTCTAGCCGATAAGAGAGAAATAAAAATGTAACGGAAATTAAAGGAAAAACATTACTTAAAATGGAAATCAATGATTTTATTTTTTTTTCCATTTGACTCTCTAAGGAACAGGGGGAAATCGCCCTTCTCCCTCGCACAGGGAGAGCCCGCGGCCGGTGCAATTCTGCAAGGACCCCCCCGTGCCACGTTTGGGGACCTGGCCCCGCTGCCCCCCGCTCCCGCCCTTCCGCCGGCGACGACACGGGCTGACCCCAGGGCACAGCCAAGTGGCCGGGGTACCGCTGAGGGGAGGCCGGTGCCGGGAGAGACACCCCCGCCACGCCGCGGGGGACGGTGGCCGCCATCGCCGGGGACCGCGGGGACCCCTCGCGGCCTGACAGCCCCCGAGGGAGGGGGCGAGCCCCGCACCTAGACCCTCAGCGCACAGCAGTAGTTACCCGGCTGCTGCTACCGTCTCCGTGCTCGTTCCCCCGGCGGCCCCGGGTCCCCCCGGGCCCCGGTCCTCCCGGCGGCGATGGCAACCTTCTGCTGCGGTGCGGCGACGGGGATCGGCGGGAGGCGCCGCGATGGCCCGACGGGGAGCGGTGGCGCCGCGGCGGGGGACGGGGCGAAGCGGAGCGCGGCGGCGAGGCGGAGGCGGCGGAGGCGGCGGCGGCGGGCTGCGGCGGGGGAGGCCGGCCGCGGCCTGGCCCCGGCCCCGATGTGCTGGAACGGGAGGCGCGGGACCCCGACGAGCTGCCCTCTTTCAGCCGGTGGGAGGAAGACGAGGACGAGGGTCCAGAGCGGCCGCTGTTGGAGCGGTACATGATGGCGCCTGCGGCCCGGGGGTCCCGGCGGCCTGCGCGGGCGCCCCAGCTCCTCTGACCCGGCCCCCCCCCCGGCTGCCCCCCCCCCGCCCCCCGCGCGTGCGCCCCGCCGGCCGCCTTGCGCGCGCTCCCGAGCCAGGCACCCCCGGACCCGGCGGGGGGGGGCGGGGTGAGCCCGGGCCGGGGAGGGGGCGGGAGGCGGGAGGCGTTGCTTGGGGACGCCCGCACAAAATGGCGGCCGCCAGGCCCCGGTCACGTGTGGCGGGGCGGGCCGCAGCCCGGCGGGAGGCGGGTGCTGCCGCCGCCGCCGCCGCCGCGTTCGGCGGTGCGGGGCGCCGCTTTCTCCCTCCCCGCTCCTGGTTCCCGGCGGCCGTGAGGGGGACGCGTTAGGGTGCGCGCAGGCGGCTGCTGTGGGGGGGCCTCTCTCTCACGGAAGCTGAGGGGAGACGCTGGGGGCCGGGCCGTGGGGCAGTGGGCCTCGGCCGGGCCTTGCCGCAGCTTGGTGTGCCTACGGCGACAGCAGCCTCTAGGTCGAAGCTAAAAGCAAAAGGGCTTTGGTTTTTTTTTTTTTTCCCCCCTGTGCTGTGGAGCTTGTCGGTATGGCTGTTGTCCTTAAGCAGAAGTGTGTTCAAGAGCTATCCTTGGCTGCTCGGTGAGGTGATGCTGAGCCTGAGCTTCCAGCTCAGAAAATTTCTGAACAAATTTCCTTGCTGTGACTGCCAGGAGCTGGGATGTCATGATAGGGAGGAATCGCTTCCCGCCTCCTCCCTCTCCTCACCTGAGCACCCGCTGCTGACCATGCTTAGTGCAGGCAAGTGAGTATGACAGTTTCGATTCTCCTTAGTGAAGCATGAAACGCTTCTCTTACTTCATGCTGGGGGCTGTTCTCCGGTGAGGAGGAGGAAGAGTGTTTTCAATTAACTGAAATGGGCTAGCAGTAGAAAGAAATGAATGCAGAGAAATGAAGGTTCTGATAAAATTCTCTGTTTCCCAAATTCCTGAGCCTTTATATCTTGTTTATTTTCATGCATTAGATTTGTATTTTATTACTAGCTAGATGACATGTGAGATCTTGTATTTGAAGACCCAGTCAATTTTTGCAGACTTGGATGAAATTTTGCCTGTGTTTTTTGGGAATGTATTTGCTAGAACATAACACGCCATTTGAAGCATACTACTTACAGCAGCGGCAACAAAGCAACAGGCTGATGGGTGGGGTTCTGTCTATATAATAGATGTCTGTATCCGTAATAAGGTCTGTATCCGTAATAAGGTATTTCGGCTGGGAGTGGTTGGGTACAACTGTGTATTAAAACGAACTGCTCCACCTTGACATTTTCTGAGTGAGTGCACCACTACACAGGCTCAGGAAATACACTCAGTTAGGCCAATCATCAAAATAAGCATGAGCTATATAAAGACTACCTTATTTTCCGTTACCATCGTCCACTCCTCCCCCTTCTCTCCGAAGGCTGATAATGTTCATCAGTGACCTTAATTCAATTATAAGTATCCTGGGATAAGAATTTCATCTTTGAAGATACCCGGCAGACTGCAGATCTGCTTCTGGTGGGAGCAAAGCACAATGACTGTGGAGGCAATGGATACTCAACCTGTTCCAACTGACTACCCTAAGCAGCAGACTCGGTGACACTTGGAGAGGCACAAAGTTGTGCTTTACCATAACTACAAAACTGATGTGTATGTAGGAATTTCCCCTCGAGTTTTATATTGTAGATCACATCCAAGTAGTTTATCACTATAAGGAATATACTGTTATCCCAACTGTGTTCTGTTTCTTCATTAAAAGGAAAACCATGTTTTCATGCATTAGTGTCAGGCATCTGCATCAAGTGCTCAGTTTCACCAACTGAAATAAGTACAAACAGCCTAGCAAGAGAGAGAAAATGGACTTGTTTGGTTTTGGACATCTCTTCCATGCTGTTGCCGTCTTTACATCAGTTTTAAAAAATGGTTTTAAACCACAGTTTGGTTTCAAAAGTCAAGAGTAAAAAGCCACAAACCTAAGAAACCCAGCGAATTTTTTTTTTCCTGTCAGAGTTTATATATAGTTATGCATATAATATCTACAAGCTTTGCAAAAAGCCAGAACATTAAAATATTTTCTAACTTCTTTTTGCCTTGTATCCAAAGGAGGTCTACAGGAGATAGACTTCAGTGGCATTTGGAAGGTAAAGGAATCCAGATAGGAATAACTAATCAGAAAGTTCATTAAAACTTGTATCTGCCCACCAGTAAGTAAACTGCTCAAGGGAGGAATGGTAAAAAGAAAGCAAACAGCATATGTGTTGTGGTGTTAAAAGAGTTCAGAAGAGGAAAAATACTTGACTGACTAGTGCTCATCAGCGTTTTGTAGCACCCTGTCATCTTAGTGAGCAACACTTTACAATTACGATTTATAAACTCATTCTGTACTAGCTGTAGTGTCATCTTTCAATCACGTGCCTTACTGAGTTAAATTTTTAAAGGGACTGAGCACCCATAGTGGGATTCAGATAAATTATTCCTAAAATCAGTACTGAAATTTGGACCCAATGGTGCAGAGCAAATTGAGAGTTTTCACGTTTTTGCAAGAGGAAGCACTACAGTTTGAGGGATTGAAAAAGTCAGGCAAGGTCCTTACCTGCTTTGCAGAGGTTTTTGTAATACTCCTGCAACTGGTGCTGCAGACTCTCACTGGGCAAAGGAGGTGCCAGTCAGTCTGCTCTGCTACAAGTTCAGCTCCCAAACTCTCTGGAATTCCAAAGCTCGTCTTTGAACTTGCAATTAGCTGCTGTTTGGAGAGATTTTAGCTAATTCGATGCTGAGGGCAATGTTGGGGTAATAAGATACCTCTGGATTCTCATTAGGCCTCAAATAAGAAAGTCACGGGAGCAAATGACATTGAGAAAGAAAAGAACAGAATGAGAAAAATTAGCAGTAGCTCAGTATGAATGAGTAAACAGAAATCAGAATTGAAGTTAATTCAGGTTGGACTGTTAGGTTAAAAAGCAGTACAGTAACAGAGAAAAACATAAGACAATTACAATTTTTTACCTTCTTATGTCTGAGTCAAGACTAGATCTAGGGGCATGAGACAACCATGCAACACTCCCTCTAATATTAAATGGCTAGGTTACTAGTAAGAACAAAGACAATTTCTGTGTTTTTATGACAAAATGAGTGTTCTCGTGGTGGAAGATACTCCTCTGTCTTCTGAACTTTGCATTAATTTTCCCCTGGAAAACAGGGCAAAATAATGTATGTTTTGTCTTCTGGTCCAGGCAAAGCAGCCTGTTCATGAAAAATTTTGGACTGAGCCAAGTAATCAAGCCTTCCTGGGTCATGATGTCATGGAATTTGAGGATGGTTCAGCTGATAGCAGAGCCCTGGCTGGTAGGACAGAAAACGCATCCAAACAGACAATTGCTTTCAGATATTTTTACATCTATAATTACAAGGTTGATATTTCTGAATTTAAGGCTTGTCTAGGCTGGCTTCTTGTTTCAGCTCAATATTTACTTTTAGCTGGGAAGTGGAATGGGCATGCAGCCTCTACTCATTCCCCGACTCCAAGTCCTGGAAAGGGTATTAAGTAATCTGTTACAAAATAAACTTGTAAGAGAAGGGGGGGGCAGTCTCCCTTTGCCAGATAGCTCTTCCTTGCTGTGGGCGTATCAAGCTAGGGCATTAAAAAACTCTGGATAATAGACAATGAATAAAATCTGGCCTGCATTGACCTGTGGGGGTGGATTAAATTAAACCTGATGTTGTTTTTTTTTTTCCATTTTGAATGCTCTGATTTTTTGATAAATGTCAGGTGTATGATTATTTATAGTGCGCAAGGTACTTTGTAAGCAATATACCCACAAGCCTGTATTTCACATGGTGCACATCTTAAATCAGTCAAATACATAGCAGTCAATGTCACAGGCAGCAATAGTCAGGAAGAGCCGAAAGAGACATTCCTCCTTTTCGTGCTTCCTTTTGGCTATTTAGATTCTTGCCATGCTCCTATTTCAACGTGCTTATGCAGAACAGGCACCAGTGATTTCAGATCAGTTGGGGTGGATTGGTATTCTCCTAGGCTTCCTTTTTTTTTAATACCCTCTATGTTTGTTTTCCCATATGAGTGTAGATAATGCTGTCTGGAGCAAAAAGGGATCCGTGACATCTGAAAGCTGTCCATCTTTCAGTTGAAATGGAAAAGTTGGTGTTTTTGAACATGAAGAGGTTAGGAGAGATGAGCAAGCAAAATGCAGCACATGAAAAAGGAGAATGCTAGAACATAATGTGGATGAAATGGAAAAGCTCTGAGAGTGATTAGCTCGAGAGAGAGAGGATGGTCTTTGTCCTCATATCTGAGAACTTCTCTGGTATCTTAGTCAGGGGAAGTGGTTGGTTGGTTGGTTTTTTGGGGTTTGGTTTTTTTGTTGTTTTTTTTTTCTTTTGGAAATAAATAAGACATCAGAACCACGAAATCTGAAAGTTTCACTTGTATGCAGCTCATGCTCCAGCCTCACACATCCCCTATTTGCTGTCTTGAGAGTTTGCTGCTTTCACAACATTTTTTTGAAGGGCAGCTTCCTTGAGTGGAGAGGACATAAAACTTATTATCAAGGCCTCTACAGGAAAGTTTATTCTAGAAGCCTGTGGATGACCTGTGGGAGAAAGAGCAGGCTGGCCAAATACACACAGTGTAGAGTGTCAGTAGCTAGCTTGGTCGTGAAAAGGCAGTCTTGCAATTCTGACACACAGGCAAAGATTACTTGCAGGGCTGTGAGAAATCAAAATCCTCAGAGACAACAATTAAACAAGGAGAGAGATATATAGGTTTAGGAAAACCGCACTCTCCTCCTGCTCCTTTCAAGGAAACTCTGATTAGATGGTACTGTGGCCTCCAAGCTCTTGCTCTTATCTGCTGTTTCATACTCTCTCAGCCAGATCGCTCTGTTTTCTCAGACAGGAATGTTACTGATATTTTCCTTCCTCAGCACCCCACTGATAACACTTCTAAGCTCAGAGAATGCTTTATTGTATCTCTGATGAGCTGCGTGTTGAAAGTAAAGTTTGCTACCTTTGATGAATTATTTACAGGGATACGCTAATTTTCCCTGGCAAGAGAGACTACTGAGGGAGGGTTTGGGAAAGTGAAGTATCCAGAGCATCTGCTATAAAATCACCAGTAGCAGCTAAAATTGCCAGACAGTGTGGTGACATTTACTGCACACTCCCGTTGTATAACGGTCTGGAGGGAATGAGGCTGGATGTCCTCTGAGGTTCGTTTTCTCTCAGCTGGAAAGTTGAGCGTTTACTCACCCCCCAATGCAATGTGCTCTTGTAAAAACCGAGTGTCGTGTTTGGGGACGCTGCTCGCATGTGTGTGTTTATGCTTGGGACAAACATAGTCACTGAGCAGAATACAGATAAAACCGAGCGGATTTGTTTAGCTTGTGTTATTCAGATGATTGCATAAGGTTAACATAATGATCTCGCTTATATGGCTGTTACTGTGCTAGGAGAGCTCTGCCGCTTTGGGTATGTTGATCTATTGTTGGCAAAGTGCTCTTGTAGTAGTATCTGCTACGAGCAAAGAACGCTGTACATATAAAAGCATATTTATACCCATAAAAGTACTGCCTGGGCTGCACCTGCCGGTGCTGACTTACACAGCGGTGTATAAATATTCCTGTGCTGGTCGACACCGCTAGACTGTGAGGCTGTGAAGTGTCTGCTGTGTGTCAGTATGAAAACATTAATGGAGTGCCAGACGCCGTGCGCCAAATGCGATAGGAGGAGGAGGGGTGGAATAAACAGGATCACCAGGAAGGAACTGGAGGAATTTTGGGGAAAATCACATTTGTTCATGATGGGACTGATTTTTAGTTTGTTTTTCACTAGAAAAGTCTGAATGAGCTGCATGTGTTTAATTCGTTTGCTTCTCCTCCTCATCTCGGCCTCCTGCTTCTGACCGAATCCCTGCACTCCCTTGGGTTCGCCATCTACTTGGCTGCGGCACAGCACTTTAAAGGCCGATGAGGTGGAGCTGCTTGGGAAGAGATGACAACCGCTCCCAACCGCAGGGCCCCCGCGCGTCGCCTCCCCGGCAGCCTGCGACCCTGCGGCCGGGCTTGGGGCCTGGGCCGCCGCCGGGGCCCGGCGCTCCCGCCTCCGAGCTGCCTCCCTGGTCCGGATGGCCCCGTTTGACTCGCGCTCCTATTTCGCTGCCCGCCGGCTGGTACTTGGCCCCGGCCCCGGCCCTACAGCGTCTCCCCCTGGCCCCCTCCCCGGGCCCCTCGGCACCCGCGCTGCCCGCCCGGACCCGCCCCGCTCCGCCCGGTGCAGGACTGCAGCGCGTCCTCCCGCCCCCCAGGGGGCGCACGGGGCGGCCCTGCGCCCTCCCCTCCCCCTGCGGTAGACGCGGGGCAGGGCGAGCGGAGGTACGGCGGGGGGCAGGGGTCAAAGTTCGGCGTGCGGCGGGAGCGTGGGGGGGGGGGGGGGTGACGGCGTCGCTGCGCGTCGCCCCGGTGGGAGTGGCCGGAGGGTTGCCGGGGGGTCCCGCAGGCCGCCTGCCGGCCTCTCCGCCTGCCCCTTGGCCCAGCGAGGCGGTCGCCAGGCTGGGCCTTAGCCAGGGCTTCCCCGCACCGAGGGCTGTACCGGCGCAGGCCGGGAGGGCCGCCATGACAGGGCCCGGTCCCCAGGCTCCGGTGCTGCAGCGCCCCGTTCCTGCGTGCCGAGCTCGGCCCCGCGCCGAGCCTGTGGCTCTCGGCCGGTCCCAGGCTGGAGATGGGACCAGCTGGTGCGAACAAAGAAATGACTGTAAAGCCGAGGCCTTCCCAGGTGTGCTTCAGCACACCAGGACTGAGTCCTGCTGGTTCCCCTGTCCTGTGTAGCTTGGAGGTGCCGCCCGCTTTTCTGGAGGGACACCAGCATCCTCCCCTGCGATCTGGAGGGTGTTTAATGTTACACGCTGTCTTAAGGAGTACCATTGTGGGAATTGTTTTGAAGATGGAAAGATAATTGATAGATTATTGTTTAAGCAGCTCAAAATATTTTTCAGAGCAATCAATAGAAAGGCAAATGCTTCCTGATGTTCGTTTCAAAGGATAAACTGACCATGGGAAAAAATCAGCCTGGAAATGAACAGAAAGCTTCAAATTTCCAGAGCGTGGAGGTCCCAAGGTGACTTAAGGGGACAAACAATGTAATTTATTTTAAGCTGGAGCTTGATCATTTTGTAAAGTAGATGATACGATAGCAAGTGTGCAATAGCAGGGCCTGGACTCTGTGACCCAGGAAGTTGCTTCTAGCCCTTATGTTCATTTCTTATCACAGTCTGCCTTGGACTGGGGCTGTACTTTTTTCAGTTCGTACCTCATGCTGTTTTTCCTTTTCTACCCTAGGAGCTCCTGTCTCTCACATTGTTTTCCCAGCAAAGGATGGAGAACATCCTGGCTGGTTTGTGTGGGACCAGCCCAGAAAATCCGCTCCCTGTGTGGGTTCATGGCAGTGTTGGCCACTGCTTTAATCAGCTGACATTAAATGTGATTCCTCATGTGATCCTTGCAGTGGTCAGTGCCTGCTTTCTTGGCACTCCAAGGTATGACAACTAACTTGTCTAGCTCTTGATTATTATGCAGGACTGGAGGTGGGGTGGAAAGGCTGGAAATTAGATCTCCCTATAATGTGCTGAATATGTAATTAGAGAAGGACACAATATTATAGTGCTATTATATTTGTCAGTATCCGCCCTAATTCAGAGCACTGTGTACAGCTCTGGTCCCTCCATTGCAGAAAAGAATCCAGAAGGAATAGAGACGGTAGTGAGCATAAAATCACAGAAAATAATTCAAAATAACTTCAGTGAATGGGGAGTGGGAAAACTGGAGAGAATATAAATCCAAGGTGGCATGGAAGATGTATATAAGGTAATAAGGGGTTCAGAGAAACTAAAAATTCTTTTTCTGTTTACCCTCTTCTGAAATTCGTAAACATAGCAACATTCACTGATATTGAAAGGCCACAAATGATAATGAATCAAGTTATAATGAAATATTTTGTTGGGCGATAGATTATGGACTTTACATACACAGCATCACTGAAACCAACAGCGATAAAAATAATGTTTCTAGAGAAAATATCACAAGGACAAGAGAAATCAAGGATCAGAGATGTGACGCAGAGAATTTGATCATCCAGAATTTGTGTTAAAGAGGTTAAATATACTTTTTTTTTTTAATCCTCAAGGATTGGAGTCTGATTTAACCACAAAATATCACAGTTTGCAAACAAATTTCTGTAGAGAAATGCTATTCTTTGGTAGCATCTGAATCACTGGTATTGATCAGATACTGAGCTATATTGACCTGATCTAGTTTAGCAATGCCTACAGTCTGAAAAAGTTACAAATCTAGGTAGGTGAATCTAGGAGGTTAAGTAAGAGTGAACAGATAGAGGGGGGAAGAGGGGAGGAAGAAAGGAGAGTAATGACTGAGAGGTGATGGAATTTCAACTGTAAATTTTTTTCTCTGCTCTTTCCTCCTCTAGATCTGGCTCCAGGGTGCCTTGCAAGCCAGGCTGGGGATGCAGAATCACTGCCTCCTTTGTACTTGCTGGCCTGTTCCTTGCTGATACCATCCCAGCCACCATTTCTCAGCAGGAGCTGGGCCCTGTGTACCTGGAAGTGCTGGCAAATGGCACTGCCGCCCTGACATGGCTCACGCACGGCCTCGCTCTTCTCATGCTCTTCAGGTCCATTCACGGCTCTACCAGGGGCCCTGCAGCCCTGGCTTTCCTTGCTCTCTTACCCCTACCTTCCTTCATCATCACGCTGGTGTGGTACTACCAAAGCGGGACAGCGTGGTCCCCTGCCCACCCTGCTGCCTCCTCCAGGTTCACCATTCTCTGTCTGCAGCTGGCCTCTCTGCTTGTGTATGTGATCGGCTACCTCTTACCCACCGCTGGCAGGCAAGACTTCCTCTCCATCAATCGATCCTGGCAACAAGACCAGCTCGTCTCAGAGCCAGGGATCTCGGTGCCTGATCAGCAGAGAGTGGCAGAAGATGGTGAGAGCTGGCTCTCGCGCTTCTTTTATGTTTGGATGAACCCTCTTATGAAACGTGGCTATCAGTGGAAGCTGAAACAGCCACAGGATGTCTATGTGCTTCCTCGACAGCTCCAGGCTGCCAGGGTCTGTGATCGCTTCTACTCTTGCTGGCAGAAGAAGACAGCTCTGCACCAAGTAGAGGAGGAAACAGTGTCTCTTACTAGCCCAATCATTGCTGGAGGTGATGGGAATAGCGATGCCCCGGACAGCTCGCACCATGCCCAGGAGGCCGTGCAACTCTTCTCAGTCCTTCATGCGGCCTTTGGGCTTCGTTTTTACTCCCTTGGACTTCTCAAGCTGGCTGGCAACCTGCTGGGTTTCTCGGGTCCTCTGCTTCTGAACCTGCTGGTGAACTTCATGGAGTCACGGCAGGAGCCCCTGAGCCATGGGGTGCTCTATGCCCTCGGGCTCTTTGCTGGCTCCTTCCTGGGCGCTCTCTTGCGGAACCAGTTCAGCTACGAGGTGAACAAGGTGACGCTGATGGTGCGGGCTGCCACCATCTCTGCCATCTATCGCAAGGCTCTGCGTGTCAGCAGCACCAGCCTTACCCGCTTCACCGTGGGGGAAATTGTCAACTTCATGAGCATGGACACCAGTAGGTTGGTCAACTTCTGCCTCAGCTTCCATGAGGTGTGGAGCCTGCCTTTCCAGTTTGCCATTACCCTCTACCTCCTCTACCAGCAAGTGGGGGTTGCTTTTCTGGGAGGCTTGGCCCTGGCACTGCTGCTTGTGCCCATCAACAAGGTCATAGCCAACCGCATCATGATGAACAACAAGGAGATGCTGAAACACAAGGACACACGGGTCAAGGTGAGGGGCAGCTGGTGGCATTCTGAGTTTGTTGCTATATTTTCTCCCTGTTTGTCCCTAGAATGTTGGCTTTTTGGCCACTTGCCACGATCCCAAGCAGATTAATTGAATCACAGCTGTTGGGAAAAATGCCAGAGGGGGCACACACACAACACACACACTTGGTTCAAAAGTGTTTCAGGGTGATGCAGTGTCGCCACCCACAAGATAATGAACCTCTAATGCTTGTCTTGCCCCCTGGGCTAATTCAGGTTCCCTTGCAGGTTTCTTTTCTGTGTGTAGTAGTTAAGGTAGGTCTCCTGATTGCTTCCTCTAGAGATGCTTCTACCCTATTAATTACTTCAGTAATGTTATCAATGGTGAGGTGGCTTGCAGTCTGGACAGAGGCAATGATTACAGACGTAGTGGTTTTATATCACTCCAGTGTGGCACCCTCAGTCATCTTTTCCACTGCTTTCTGCGTATTTGCAGTGCCATCTCTTTCCTTGCCACACATCAAACATTTGATTCCCACCTTTTAACCTTGTATCTCTAATATGAGGGGACAGCATTTTCACTCGCTATTTCCATCATGCTTTGGAAGCATGAAACATGAGTCAGCTCCATAGCAGACCTGTTGGGAGCTTTAAAAATATTTCTCTTAGTGACAGAAGGTGCATCTAGTTGTATGGGGTGTGCTGGACCTTCTCCAACTATTGCGAGACTGGTTTGCTGAGTGAACTCTCACTTTTTAGTTTTCTTTAATGTCAGGCACAGACACATCTTGGCTTGCTTTGCACATGCTGACCTGAGAGCAGGAATGAGAGGGCAGCATGCTTCAGGGACACCTGAGCTGCTGGATGTGAGACAGCCAGGCTCTGGATACAGACTAGCTGTGTCATGGCAGCACCAGGCCTGAGAGTCAGGTGGTATTATCTCAAGGCGCTGTCAGGCCAACGTAGGTAAATGGCATCCAGGCTGGAGCTAGTAATTCCACACGTCCCTTCACCTGTGTTGCACATCCTTCAGTTGGGAAGTAGTGTAATGTTTTGCCATTTCCCGAGCTGCAGACAGCACAAATGGCTGAGGAACTTGGTGGAATAAGTGAGAGCAAAGTTCCCGATAGCTGCCACTTGAGTTTATGTCTTTGTTAGCAATAAATGGTTCCTTCTCTAGCCTGGCCCTTAGCAGGAGGCAACTGCAAACCTGGCCCGAGCCCCAGTGCCTAGCTGGCATTTGGTGTGTTAGGCAGGTACCGGTTGCTCTATGTGCTTTTCCTCTTTGCCTGCAGCTAATGACGGAGTTCCTATGTGGCATTCGTGTGATCAAGTTTTATGCCTGGGAGAAGCACTTCAGCAGCAGGATAAATGCCTGCCGGGCTAAAGAGCTGCAGAAGTTACGAGCCATCAAGTACTTGGATGCTGTGTGCGTGTATCTGTGGGCAGCACTGCCTGTTGTTGTCTCCATTGCCATCTTCATCACCTATGTCCTGTTGGGTCACCAGCTCACTGCCACAAAGGTGAGTAGGTAGTAGGGAGAGCTCCAGCCTTGTCTCGTGCAGAGGACAATCTACAGTGGGACTGAAGTCCTGAGGCATCTTCTTTGGGAAATGAACCCAGCCTGTGTCTCCCCACAGCTCTTCAGGCTCTCACTGGTGAAGCTGTTTGGAGGATACAAGATGCAAGGGAGGTACTGCCTCCAACTCATGGCTGTTTCCTTACCCATGCAGGTGTTCACAGCATTGGCCCTTGTCGGGATGCTCATTCTCCCCCTCAACAGCTTCCCATGGGTGTTGAATGGGACCTTGGAAGCCAAAGTTTCCCTGGATCGAATCCAGCGTTTCCTTGAACTCATGGACCAGGACCTGGAAGCTTATTATGCCCTAGGTAATGGCGAAGGATGCTGCTGGGCTTGGGACCCTGGGCAGGGGACATTCGGAGCAGAGAGCTGAGGTGTGAGGCCCAGGGGAAGTACTGGAGGGCAGCTGGCTGTCACCCCATGATTCAGGATGTTCAGTTGTCAGAGGCAGAGTGAAGGCACTTCATTCCTGTGGAAAACAGGAGACAAAGCTATAACATTCCTCTTTACCAACTCTAGGCCATTGCTTGCCCCCATGGAGCCCTGCCATTAGTATCCCTTTAGAAGAAGCTGCTCCCTCCTCTATCCAAAGCTCCTCTGACACTGAAGCCATCAACAACCTTGGCTTTGCCTGGCAGAAAGGCTTGAGTGGGTACCCCTCCCCTGAGCCATCTCAGCTCCCTTTCTCTCATTCCTTGCCTTTTGCCAGCTCCCTGACATTCTTTTACCTTCAACAGTAATAAAACCAGGTTATCCTTACAGTGTCTCCCTGACAGTCAGCAGGTCACCACGTGTGTCTGGTGGGAGCTGGAGGAGGGAGGTGGAGGTATAAGTTTAAGGGCAAGTCAGTAGGCAAGCGTCTTATTCCATGGTTGGGTCAAGGGCATCACGGCGGTGCCCTGTCTGTGGTCTCATCCATTTGGGAACAAAGCTGATAGTATTTGTGATGCCAGGTGCCTTTCATTTTCTGGCCTTCTCATAGTATTGCAATGCTGTGCTGCTTTTCTCTTGCAGATAGCCCTTCAGATACTGCTACTGCCGTGGAGATGCGATGTGCAGCCTTCTCATGGGTGCCAGTTGAGGAGGAAAGCACCAGGCAGCCCTTATCCACAGGCACGCTGCAACTGCACATTGAGAACCTGTCAGTGAGAAAGGTGAGCAAGGATGCAGGTGGTAACAGAGAAGAATGGCACTAGAGAAGCCAAATAATGGAGCAGGGGTGGCATGTGTTTATGTTTTCCTGGTCTTACAAGCTCTGCATCAAAATCTTCTCTTGGTCAAGAGGCACAGGGCACATATTGCATCTCTCAGAGCTGAAGGGTGCTGGAGGAGATCCAGGCATGGCTTACAGACAAGAGATGAACCAGCTCCCTCTGCTTTCCACCACTGCTGCAGGAGAGGACTGGGCAGGGAACACAGCTCGGCCCCAGAGTTAACACTCCCTGCAGACTTGTGTCCTGCCATATCAGGAGTCTGGTTTACCCAACAACTGTACCCAGCTCTGCTGCTGAATCTGTGAGATAGTCCTAGTTTAAGACAGCAGTCAGCTTTCTTACAGGCTACGTGTGGCTCAAGAAATCTGGACAAGCCACCCAGTATTAGCGCATCAGGTTGCTCCTTTTCATTTCCCTTTGCAGGGGATGCTCCTGGGGGTTGTTGGGAAGGTCGGCTCTGGCAAAAGCTCTCTGCTTGCAGCCATCACTGGAGAGCTCATTAAGTAAGTAGCCTAAAGGCTCCTTTCTGCCTGGTTCCTCCATGCCATGGCAGGCAGGGACTATCCAGTGCTATCCCTATTTGTAGGCCATTTTGATCTGCCAGCAGTTCTCCTTTGTTGCCCTTTCCACCCACTTCTGGTGTGCTTGCAGGCAAGGTGGACGAGTGTATGTTTGTGACCTGGAGCAAGGATTTGGTCTGGCCACACAGGAGCCTTGGATACAGTTTACCACTGTCCGTCAGAACATTCTTTTTGGGCGGGAATATGATGCCAGGTTGTACGAGGAGGTGGTGGAGGCCTGTGCCCTCTCCGAGGACCTGAATGTGAGTGCCTAAACTGTAAACCTGCCTGGGCCTTCTTGGCCAGCTTTTGCATCCAGCCTGAGCCTCACTGGGAGCAGTTCTCATTCTTTCTGGATATAGACTGCTTTTCCAATGTCCCAATCACACAGCGTTACTCTTATTACCAATCCCAGACCATACCTGGCCCCACAGTTCTTTAAGGTGTGAAGTCACTCTGGTAGCGCTTTGGATGGTTTCTTCTGCTGCTGAGCCAAAAGCTCTTGATCCTGGGGAAAGGACATGTTCTTGCAGAGCTGATGACTGCCAGATTTTTCAGGCAGAACCTATCAGCAGCTGATGCTTTTTTTGGACCAGAAGGAACTTCCCTGGGATCTGGAAGGGCTGAGGCTGTGGTCCTACTGTCAGTAATACACATATTCTAGGCTTGAGACTTATGGCTATATTAGCCAGTAAACCTGGCTGTTACACATGGTAGGAAGCTAGCCTTCTCCTCCCAGTTTATAACCTGATGCCTGATTTTCTGAAGTGCCTAGCACTAGGAGCTCCTGTTTGCTTTGGCAGGAGCTATGAATACTCTGTAAAGGCAAGATACTTATTTGAGAAGTAGTAGACTATGCCTATGCTACCAAATCAAGAGGAAACTGTTTCCAGCTACTGAAACTGCAGGTTTTACTGCTAAACTGTTTGGATGGGCCCTAGCATGATTTTGGTACGGGCACAGCTCTTGCTCTCCCAGAAAATTTCCAGGCACAATTTCAGAGTTATCTCAGACCAGAAGTTGCTCTCAATGGGTAGTTTAGATGTGGCCACCCTGTTCTGGAGTGTAAGAGAATTTAGTTGCATAAATGCCAAGCTTGCCAGTTGTCTGCAGAACCAGTGTATAGACTGTTGCATTGTTTAATTTTTGGTAAGGTGTCACCCTAAGGAATTACTGCCAGAGGCAGGAGAGGGACCCCAATGTTCTTGTTTTGGGTCCCCAGTAGTTTCCTGTCCTTTCTAAATGGATTTTCTTGAATGTTTCAGATTTTACCAGCAGGTGACCAGACAGAGGTGGGCGAAAATGGTGTGACACTCAGTGGGGGACAGAAGGCTCGAATAGCCCTTGCCAGAGCCGTTTACCAGGTAAACAGCGAAGCAGTCATGCTATGGCAGATTGTGCCCAGTGCCAAGTCAAATGTAAAGAAGCTGGCAGCACCCAGCTGTACGATGTGCTCTGGCAGCATGTCTTAAACCGCATCGTGCTGGCCTAAAGGTGCTGGCGGTGTGCCACACAGAGGCACTTGCACTTTTCTCTACAGCACTGCCTGCTCCGGCAGGGCCAGCAGCTGTATCCTTGTCTTTTGTCTCGCTCTCAGGAGAAAGAGCTTTACCTTCTTGATGATCCCCTGGCTGCTGTTGATGCAGACGTAGCCAACCATCTTATGCGGAAGTGCATTCTTGGAGTTCTCAAACGCAAGACCAGGATCCTTTGCACCCACAGGACAGAGTTTTTGGAGAAGGCCGATGCCTTGTTGTTGATAGACAATGGCAGGATAGTTAAAACAGGTACACTGGCTGTCTTCTCAGGCATTCGTTTGTGCCTGTGTGCCAGTCTTGGAATGGTTTGAACAAAGGCAGACATAAGGGAGTAGGATTAACTAGTGGGGAACCCAACGATAAAGAGCTTGAGGACACTGCATGTGGGTAAAGATGGGGTGGAAGGGAATGTGCAGATGCACAGATAAAACAGGACAGCCCTAGAGGTGGGGAGCTGATAAGGCAGAAGGCCATAGCAGGTTGTATGGAGCAGGGCCTTCAAGGATGCAGGTGCTGTGAGAGAAGATAGGGAATGTTATGAGAAAACAAAACTGGGCCATTTCATAGCAAGAGGCAGTGAGTAGCTGGCATCTGTTCCTCACAGGCTCTGAAGCTTTTGCATGTCTCTTCACAGGCACACCAGCTGATATCCTGCCGCTCGTGGAAGCCTTCCCCAAGTTCAAGGATATAGACAAGACGCAGAAGGATAAAGGTCTATACCTGGCGAGCTTGAGGGTGGCTGGGTCAGCACAGCTCAGCTGAGCACCCAGACAGAACCTGTACCTGATGGCTGCTGGCCTTAGAGCAGAGCTCCCACCACCTTGCTCTGCTGTGGCAGTGCTGATCTGTGGGTAGTGTGTGCCATAGAGGGAGAGGAGGCCCACATATAGTTGGGTATTGGTCTAGAGCAGTATTTGAATCTGTTGTTCCACTTGTGGTCCAGCTTTGGATGAAGGTCTGCCAGGATTGGTGCACCTGTCTTGAAAGGAGAGAGAGGAGTGAAGAAAAGTCTCCTTCATAGCCTAGACTTGCTCTGTTCACAGCAAGGAGCAGCTGCAGGAGGAGCTTACGTTGCACTGACCTTTGCTTTTGCCTCCATTCCCACAGCCCCTGATGAACAGGGCCAAGAAGAGGCTGTAGAGACAGAGGCAGAAGAATCAACCCAAAACAATCATCTCATCTACAAGGAGGAAGAGAAGAAAGAAGGGGCAGTGGCTTTTCAGGTGTACAAGGCATATTGGCTGGCAGTGGGCAGTTGCTTGGCATTATCCATCCTCTTCTCGCTGCTCCTGATGCAAGGTGAGGCAGTGGCCAAGCAGCACATCTCTCTTTAGACATTCCTCTTCTCGTTCCCTGGTTGTGTGGAGTCCAGGGAAGAAAACAGGCCAGGGGGTTAATCACTCTCCCTGCAGCAGGAAGAGCCCTTTTCTCTTCCCCAAACTGAAGTAGCACAGTTGGGAGGGGGCACATGTGGGAACAGGATCTGTTATCTCACTGCTGCAATTGCATGTCTACTCCTCTAGCAGTGCCCTGTCGCTGCTGCAGCTCAACACTGTTCCCTTGCTCCTGCTCTACTACTAACAGTGGAGAATGAAGGCAGGGGAAGGCTAGACTGGGCAGTGAGACAATAACAAAAGTTGTCCAGCAGCTTCCCCTCCAGCTTTTCTGCTTCATATTTGCTGATTCAAAGGTTGAATCCCTCTTTATGCAGTCTGTCTTTCTCTGTAGCATCCAGAAATATCTCAGATTGGTGGCTGTCACACTGGATCTCCAGCATATCCCAGACAGCAAATACCTCTGTGATGGTCTGCTCAGCTTCCCCGCCTTCCCCAGAGCTGCTTCTCTTCTCCGTTGTCGGGCTTGTGTAAGTGAATGCTGGTCAGGAGGTGCCAAAGGAAGCTGGAAACACACTCCCATTTTGCCCTTAAGTGCATTTCCTGTGAAGATCCTTGTTGAGAGCAGGGATAAACTGTCGACCCCACTGCAGGGGATCTGTGTGGCTGCTTCGACAAAGAAAGAGAATCGAAATCTCTGACCTGATGAGGTGCCCAAAGGGCTTCTGCCTGGGGCTGATGGAAGACTCCTAGCTGCATAGTAATCAGAGTGTTTGTCCCAGCATGCCAAAGGGGTAGTCTCTCACAGGAGTATCAGGTTGACGTATCCTGGTTTCCCCTTGAGTATGCTCCTGGGTTCTCATGCGCTGTCTGTGAGTTTACTGTTACGGGGACCTTGGCAGATTCATAATCTTCCTCCTTCTGTGTTTCAGCTCCCCCATTCAAGCTCTGGACACCACCCCAGTCCCTTCCAATGGTTCACTGGATGTGAATTTCTACCTGATAGTTTATGGAAGCATTGCAGGGGCCAACTCCCTCTTCACCATTCTTCGGGCCTTCCTCTTTGCTTATGGCACTATCCGTGCTGCCACTGTCATTCACAACCGACTGCTCCAGAGGGCTCTAAAGGTAATGGTCAGAAAGTCCAGGGCAGACTGGGGCTCCTGCAAGTCACTCTGCCCTGACATTCTTCTCATAGTTGGGAGTAAGGTTTTGGGAGGTGTTTCTGCTGGTATTAGCTGATGAGCTCCCCTTAGGACTATATCCAAAAAAAGCTGCACCACAGCCAGCACAAGGGCCCAATGAGCTAGGATTCAAAATGTGTCCTGTAAGGCTTGTTCCATTCCATGGAGAAGTGTTTTATGGCTGGCACCTGCATCTGTTCACTCATTAGGCTTAGATATGTAGCCAAAGTGAGGACCAATTGAATCATAGTAGCTTTTGCAGAATCATGAGCTCAGATTCAGATGAGATTGGAAGGAGTCATTAAGCAAGATTTAGGGCTGGTGCTGTTATGTACCAATTAACTTTCTTCAGGGTTTGGGCTTCCTTGGGTTCTCAGGCTAGAGTTAGGATTAGAGCATTAGAAGATAGGATTAGAGGCTAGGATTAGAGGATTGTCTCACTGGCTACTGGTGGGCTAGTATGGGATCTGAGTGACTGCTATCTTGGTAGCTGTCTGCCATTTGCCACAGAAAGGTCTCCTTCATTTTGCCATGCGAACAGCATGAGTTATTTGGCTGCGAGTGGATGCTGGCTTTGGGGTCTGAGATTTCTCCTCCAGCTGAGGAAAGAAAGGGTGCTGTGGTGGCCACCCCTTTGTGGCCTTATCTGCTCCCCTGGGTGCTGCTCTCCTGGGCACTGTTCTGTGGCTGGATCTCACTGCAGCTGATCAAGTCTTACTTTCTGGTTTCCTTGTTGCCAGGCCACAGTCACCTTCTTTGACACCACACCAACAGGCCGGATCCTGAACCGCTTCTCCTCAGACCTGTACTGCGTGGATGACAGCCTGCCATTTATCCTCAACATCTTCCTGGCCAACATGTACGGGCTCTTGGGCATGCTGGTGATAATCACCTATGGCCTCCCTTGGATTGGTCTGGTCTTACTCCCTCTGGCTGCTCTCTACTTCTCCATCCAGCGCTATTACCGGTGCACATCCCGGGAGCTCAAGCGCCTTTACAGTGTCACCCTGTCTCCCATTTACACTCACTTCTCAGAGACCCTCTCGGGACTGAGCAGCATCAGAGCCATGCGGGCAACACAGAGGTGAGTGGAAAGAAAGAGAGCCAGAGCTTTGGCTTTATAGACCAGGGCTGTCCTGACGTAGGGCTGGTTGGAATGGGTGGCAGGAATGTCCCTGGTCTGGGGCAGCAGAAATGGAGGTTGAGTGGTGCGCAGCCTGGTGTGAACCTCTGTTGTGCGCCTGCCAGGTTTGAGTTGGAGAATCAGCTGCGCCTGGAGCAGAACCAGCGCTGCCTTTTTGCCAGCAACACAGCGATGCAGTGGCTGGACATCCGCCTGCAGATGATTGGGGTCGCTGTGGTTACCGCTATTGCAGGAATTGCCATCATCCAGCACCAGAAGCAACTGGGAAATCCAGGTAGGCTGCCAGCGATTGTTCTATGCCCATTCCTAGGCTGTGGCCCAGGGGTTCCTCCTCTCCTAGTCCAGAGCTGCACATGTCCCTACACCAGGGTAGGATCCAGAGCTCCTGCTCCCTGTCGCTCTGCAAGTCACCCACAGTGTAGTGCTTCAGCTCCTGTCACTCCTCCTGTGTGTCCCCATCCTAGAGTGGGATCCCAGACTCCAGAGTGCTGACTTCTCCCTTGTTTCTCTGTCCTACCACCAAGATCCCAGTTCCTTCCCTGCCAGTAACATCCTTCCTTATGCTTTTGTCCTCACAGGACTTGTGGGCCTTGCGCTCTCATATGCCCTGTCTGTCACAAACCTGCTCTCAGGCCTCATTTCCAGCTTCACTCTGACAGAGACCACGATGGTGAGTGTGGAGCGGACAGAGGAGTACACCACAGACATCCCCGTGGAGTCCCAGGGTAAACTGGTCCAGGTAAAAGCTCAAATATGTTCTCAGGGACTGGCCCATCTTCTGGCTCTGTGCCCTGCTCTTGCCTCCTGGGGAGGTCACAGGATTCCAGTGAATGGGTGGAGAAAGAAACCGCCTTGATCACTCATCCTTTACCAGTACATCTCCTGGAGGGGATGAATCTCTGGCAGGAGTTGGTGAAGGCTGGAATGACAGGAAGCAGTAGGAGAGCAGAACTCACTCTGCTCCTGTCTGATCCTATCCAAGCTGTGAGAGAAAAACAAGCCTAGGAGTGGGCTGGAGATGGAGCTGGGCTGTGCATTGGGTCTGCTCAGAAGCCAAGCAACCATCCAAAGGGATGGATGGGGCTTGGCCTGTGGGGAGGTGAGGCTGAAGATGACAGTGGGTCACGGTCATACCCTGTCTCACCCTGGTATCCTTCTTAGGTTGCTGCTGACTGGCCAAGCCAGGGGCTTGTGGAGTTCCAGCAGGTAGTCCTGGCCTACCGAGCAGGCCTGCCCAATGCACTCGATGGCGTGAACTTCACTGTTTACCCTGGAGAGAAGGTGGGGATTGTGGGTCGCACAGGATCTGGAAAATCCACCCTTTTCTTGGCCCTCTTCCGCATGCTGGAGCTGAAATCAGGCCGGATTCTCCTGGATGGTGTTGACAGCCAGCTGGTGGGCTTGGAGGAGCTGAGGTATGGAGGGCTGAGCAGAGTGGAGGGCAGCCAGGGGGGCCTGGAGGCTGAGAGCTGTCAGTGGTTGGATGCCAAAGGGAAGAGTGAGGAGCAAAGGACTTCCCATTGTGGCATCCTCTTGTCTGATTGTGGCAGCTTCTTACGAGTTGCTCTGTTGTTTCTGAACAGCTGTGCTAAGGAAACCAGGCTGAATATGTGACCCATGTCTCTCTGCCTCTAAGCAAGCCAAGACACCCCACCCCAGGAAAAAAAAAAAAGGCCTTTGCGTTTCTGCAGCACCCACCCCATGAGCCCTCAGCTCTTGTTTGCTTGCAGATCTAGGCTGGCCATCATCCCCCAGGATCCATTTTTGTTCAGTGGCTCAATCCGAGAGAACCTGGACCCCCAGGGAAAACGGACAGATGCTGAGCTCCATGAGGTGCTAGAGCAGTGCCACCTGCGGGATGCCGTTACTCAGATGGGTGAGTCTGAACCCAGCGACAAGCTGGTGAGCGCTGGTACTGGGAGAGGGGAGAAGGCCTCAGCTCAGTCAGGGAGCTGAGGAAAGGGAGCCAGGTGAATGCAGTAGGGAATTGGTTAGGTGAGGCCACACTAGGACCAGGGTGGGAACAGGTCAGTGGAACCCTGGTGGCATTCCCTGAGATTTAGGGCCATGAGACTGACAGGTCTCCCACCATTGGGTGGTGGGATCTTGCTGGTGAGACCAGGCCCCAGTGGATGTTAGAGCAGAGTCAGAGAGAAGCCAGCCTCTATTTCTAGGGAAGCGTGGCATCTCTGTGCCAGTCATTGCTTGCGTCCTAGTGTAAATGCTCTGGTTCCCAAGGCCTGGGCCTGAGCAGGACTGGGATTTTGAGTGCTACTGGGAAAACCCCAAACTGGGGGAGCCGTTTGGGGCCCTGTGCAGAGCCTGGTGGGGTGACTGCTGAGCTTAACCCCTGCAGGTGGATTGGACAGCGAGCTGGGAGAGAGGGGAAAGAGTCTGTCTGTGGGACAGAGGCAGCTGGTGTGTCTGGCAAGAGCCCTCCTGACGCAGGCCAAGGTGAGTGCCCCGCCTCCATCGGAGCAAGGGGGAGGGTGAACGCTGACGGTTGTGCTCCAGAGTTGGGGTGTCGTGGGAACAGACAACCTGTGTTAACCTTCTCAGGCTGTACCTGGGCAGGGATTGGGGTCTCCCCTGTGGTGCTTGGGAGCTCCCTTCACTCTCTGCCCCTGGCAGGTGCTGTGCATTGATGAGGCCACAGCCAGCGTGGATCAGAAGACAGACCAGCTGCTGCAGCAGACCATTCGCCAGCGCTTTGCTGACAAAACCGTTTTGACGATTGCTCACAGGTACAGAGGAAGCAGCACTCTGTGCCTAAATTCATCCTACCACTCACAGGGAGTGGTGGCTGCACCTGCCATGCCTGGGCCTTGAGCTGAGCAGGGAGGTCTCCATGATGAGGCTTTTCAAGTGCAAAAGGCTGGACCTTGCCTGTTTGCCTTTTCTGCTTTATTAGCCCCTGGGTGCTGGAACAACTGGATGTGAAAACGTTGTACCCGGAAATTGGGGGACAGCAAAGGGCAAAAAAACGCATCATAAGGCAGATGGCTCTTCCTGGGCACTGCCTACTGGGATCAGGGGAGTGAATCGGACCTGTGGTTCTGCCAAATTAGGGAAAGGAGCAATGGAGAACTATCCTACAGAAAGGAGCAGCATGGAGACCTGGGAGAAGCAGGTGTCTGTGGCTCAGTAGAGGGCACTGCAGGACAGCCGGTGGCGAAGGGCTGCAGCCAGCTCCTGGCCAGGGGAGGCAGAACGCTGGGTAGTTCTGTTTTCTAAAATCGTGAGTTTTGGTCCCAGCCTGCACCTGATGCCAGCAAGCTAGACACTGCCCAGGCAGGACAGGGCAGCAGTGCTTGCCCCACAGCTGAGAGATTTAATGTAGGAGTAGAACAGTAGATGGTTACAGGCGGAGGGAGGAGGGCAAAACGTTAATACTGTGGATACTGAGAAGGGACGGGTTAGCATTAGGCAGTGCTCCCACTCTTGCCAAGTGGAGGAGAATTTGGAGGAGGGTTATGCAGTTGTATGGAGGGTGTTTTCAAAGCACAAAGGTTACCACAAAAATAAAAATCAAATGAGCAGGTGGCAGGGGCTGGTGTCCTGCTGCACAGAAGTGGGAGTGATGGTTGACAGGCAGGGTGGGCTGGGCCTGGCAAGTGAATCCAGTGGGTCTTGTTAAATACATCAGATAGGAGTGAGGCAGGAGGGGTGTGAAGGGAATGTGGTTCCTACACTAGGGATATTATGCATAAATGGAGTAGAAAGGTAAGAGCACCGTGGGCTGAGGTGTGTGTTTGGGTTGGGTGGGGGGAGGCCGCCTCTGATGGAGGAGTAATTAGAGAAGAGAACCAGCAGAGGAAGGAGTGGCAGAAGGCAAGGCAGCAAGACTGGGTTGAAGATGGCCCCAGCCCCTCTTCCACTGGGATGAAGGGAGATGGGGGAGAGCAGTAAGGAAGGAGAGGTGGTGATGGGGTTGTTTTGTACTCATGGTTCTTCCATGCCATGCAGCTTCAGGTGAACCATTAATGGGATGGGTGAAATCTAGGATGGGAAGTGACTCGGTACTTGTCTCTTGTCCCTCCAGGTCACTTCCAGTGCTGCAGCCTGGAACTCTTTTGGGGATGAATGTGTAACCAGTCCTGAACTCCATAATGCTTCTTACCTGCTCAAATCCTGTGCAGTGTCTTCCCTGTGACTTGCAGCTTTGTAGGGCTGTAGTTTCGCACTGAACAGTGCACGACTGTGCAAAGGCATTCCTGCTGCCCTGTCTTCCCTCCCCAGGGCCAGAGCTTGCTGCCCTGCTAGCAGTCTGGGCAGAACTGGGTGCATACATGTACTGTGGGTGCTGTGGTTGGCAGTCTGGCAACTACAAATCCACTGGTGGTGGCAGCGTAAGCAAAGATGCCAGACTGCTGGGGAATGGCAGCTGATGCACAAGTCCATTTCTGCTGCCCTCAGGAGGTGGCAGGTGAGGAAATGTAGGGGCAAAGAGAAGCAACTCAATAACTCTCCTGTGGGAATGGAGACATCTTGTGTAACCCCAGAATCAGGCATGCCCTGAGCTCTCCCTCCACAGAGCTTCCCTCTGTGCTCCTGGTGCCCTGCCATGCCCAGCAACTGGAAGGCATCGCTGTGCTCTCCTAAGAGGTGGTGCATTTCAGTACTGTGCAGAGGCTCTCTGGGGAGCTGGACTGCAGCGTGCCCCTGAGTGCACAGGGAGATGCTCCACAGATCCTGATGTTGGGCATGTCTTGGGCCACCCCTTGACAGCAGGGGAAGCAGTATCCAGGGTTTCTCCTCAGATCGACCAACGTGTGTCCTGGTGTTTGCTGTCCACAGGCTGAACACCATCTTGGACTCAGACCGTGTGCTGGTGATGCAAGCTGGGAGAGTGGCAGAGCTGGATTCACCCACCCACCTAAGCCAGAAAGATGGCTCCTTGTTCCAGCGCCTCCTGCACAGCAGGCAGCAGTGACCTCCCTCCTGGGCTGAACCCAGGCAGCTCTCCTGGCTCTGTGCCTGGCTTTCCTCTTGCCTCAGCCACTAGCCCTGTCCCTGCAGGGCCAGGAGCTGCTGAGGTGAGGGAAGGGGTTTTCCTGCCTGCAGACAGCAATTGTGTGTCCTTGGGGACGGGAGCATGGCACTGCAGCCTTTCCTTTAGTAGGGAAGATGGGACCTGGTGTTTAGGGCCATGCAAGCCTGGCTGGTGGGATACTGATCCCCTCCAAGGCTCCCCTTTGAGATTACAGAGGGATTTTCTGCTCACTGAAGAATCAGTGACTCTAGTCTGAGACTTAGTCTCACATGTGCAATTTAAAATAAAGTGGAAACACATCCTTGTGAAGCTCCGTTATTCAGGTCCCTGTCCCCTTTTCCCCCCAGACACAGACTTCCTTGTGAGATAACAGGAGTGGTGCCCTCTCTGCACAAAGACAACCCTACCTGCTCCCTACTACTTTCAGAGGGCACTGACCTCTCCAAGCCCAGAAGGTTGCACCCAGGGACCTTGCTGCTCTTCCTCCAGTTTACAGTGGAGAAGGCCTTCCCCTGAAGGGACAGAATGGGATTACATTAAAGGCCTCTAAGGCTAGTTTGTTTCAAGACCACTTTTCCAAGGGAAACTCCCTATCCCTCCTGCCCTGCTCCCAGCTGTGCAAACCCACAGCTGCTTTCAGTTTCAGTATCAGATTACTCTTCTCGTCGGCCCTCTTGGACTCAGTCTTGGGTTTTCCCCTTCTCCCCAACACTCTAAGGCAACGCCTAGCAGGTACACACCTTTGCTACGCTGTCCTGAGGCAGGTCCCGTTCTTTCCCCTGAAGCTGCAGGAGCCATCTCCACCCCTGCAGCCAGAGCATGGGGCAGCACAACTCCTGTGCCACAATCTGGGTTTGCGTTCTTGAGGGAAGTGATGGACATACTCGTGCAGAACAAGTAGCTGAGCAACCTGATCTAATTGGATCTGCTGAGAGCAGGAGATTGGTGTCCAGAGATCCGTTGCAACCTAAATTATTTTATGATTCTCTGATAACACTCTTTCTGGGCTTGTATTTGTTTTATTTGATAAAGGTACATCATCCATCCACATATTAAAAAAATAATCTTTCTGATGAAGCCCCAGTCCCCTCTCCCAGGTCTCCCTCCTGGCTGAGTGCTCACTCCTCTGCTGTCTTCACACCATCCTGAACCCAGCTCTGCAACCGTACAGGCCAGTGGTAGGGTTTGGGTTGTGGGGTTTTTTTTTTACCCCACTGCTTAGGCCTCCGTGCTCGTGAGGAGGCACAGAAAACCCTGGCCCTGACAGAGAGATGCTGATTGCTGCACAGCAGACCAGCACAGGCAGGAGCAGACCTAGTACAAAGGCTAAGTGACCTGGCCATTTACTGTCTCTTAGCCGTGCTTTAGCAATGGTGGAGAAGGCAGTATCGTATCTGATTCCTATGGTCATCCCAGGCTCGGTAGCCTGTCCTCACATGCACTGTGGGGAGCTTAGCCTTTGTTGTATCAAGAAACGCTACAATGGCTGATTTGAGGTTAGTGCCAGCTGCCTGCCTCAGAGTGACTGGGAGAGGAAAGGAGAATCTGGATCTTGCATTGCTCCTGAACCAGCCACAGCACATCTCCAGCCTTGTCTATCTCCAGTTTCACCTGCGAGGGCATATGAGGAGGACCAGCTCAGGCCCAGATGACCCCAGAGGGAAGCAGGCCATGCTCCTCCTTGTCAGCAAATGGTGAGGCAGAAGTGCGTGTTGGAGAGGGGAAGGAGCTTGGTCGTTTGTGGCCAGACCAGAAAGGACGGCTTGGTAAGTGGGGGGAGAAGACCCCTGGATCACCAGGAGGAAAGTACAGAACGTGTTTGTAACCCCAAGTCTGACAGCAAGAGGAGGGGGCATCACCCAGGGCAGAAGAAGGGCACGAGGAGACCCTAAATGATCTCCAGAGTCTCTTTGAACTGGCTCACAGAACCACAAGGCCAGAGAGCAAGGGTGTTTGCTCGCTCCCTATGGCATCTGAAACGACAGCCTCCAGAAACAACTGGGAGCCACCCCATCCAGTCCTGGGGCAGGGAGGCCCGTGCAGCCACGACCGTCCTGAAGGCCCCAGAAGAAACATCCCAACACCAGCGGAAATGAGGACAAAGGCCCTTCCAGTAGTCACAGAGAGGAGTTAACAAAGGGCCTGGCAGAATTTGGGCTTGCAAGAAGGCCATGCCCTCCTCAGAACTACCCGTCCTGTTTCTGAGAGCTCACATCAGATGATACCGGCACTGCATGGCTTGGGCTGCTGCAAGCAGCAGGTTGCCGCTCCCCTGCAGGGCTGGCCCAACATAGCCCTGCTTTCAGATGCCCGTGGGTGCCAGCTGCGCCAGAGACAGCTCAGACCCAGGCGGGGCCATCACACCAATGCTTGACGCCCAGGGGTTTCGTTGATGCATTTGCTGCCCTGGGAGCCCTTCCCTGCTACCCGGCTTGTGCCAGCGTGGCTCCCCACGGTGCAGTTCGAGGGGTTTGCCAGCACGACGACCTGCCAGGGCCCGGCTCAGAGTCCTCGCAGCTCACAGCTCTGTCGTCTTCCTGGGCTCGATCAGGATGGTGTTGAGCATGCCCACCTGACACTCCTGGTCTTGGAGCTTCCTTGCAGCCTGAGAAGGGCTTTGGCACCAGTTCAATCTCTGACGGCCCCTCTGCCAGTTCCTCAGCATTAGCAGGATGGTGATGAGGACCAACACCGCCGTCAGCACCCCAAACACCAGCACTGTCACCAGCTGGGCTTCGCTCAGCCCCGAGTCCCTTTGGGTCACCACCTCCTTCACAGAGATTTTCAACAACCCTCCCCCCGGCTCTTTCTCGCTGTGGTTGGCCATGCGCCGCCCTGTGACCACGGTCCTGACAGGCTCTGGCTGCGTCACCCCTGGCATCTCGCTGGTGGTGCTTTTCATGCCCCCACCGTTCTCATGGTTTGCAGGGTGGTAGGGTGGAGCCCAGGTGGGCTCAGGGATGGAGATCTCGCAGGTTTTGCCAGTGAAACGGTCAGGACACAAGCAGTCATAGTCATTGATACGGTCGTAGCACTTTGCCCCGTTTTTGCATGGCTGGCTGGCGCAGTCGTTGATGTTGATGGTGCAGAAACGCCCTTCGAAGCCCACCTGGCACTGGCAGGAGAAGCGGTTGATCCCATCGTGGCAGGTGGCACCGTTGGCACAGGGACGCATCAGGCAGTCATCCACGTCGTTCTCACAGAGAGCCCCCACGAAGCCAGCAAGGCACCGGCAGGTAAAGTTGCTGGCAAAGCCATTTTCGTCTTGACACTGGCCCCCATTCTTGCACGGAGACCTGCATGGAGAGAGCAAGGACGGGTCATGGCCCTGGAGGGCAAGCAGCTTCCCCCGCCCCAGGGAGGTAAACACACACAGCTGCTCGCTTGGCCAGTGGGTCCGGCACCGGCTCTCTCCATGGAGGCAGCTATCTCAAGGAGAAGACCGGGCAGGAGTTTCTGCCTCCCCGAGTGAGAGGCTGTGGGACCTCATCAAAGGCTGTGGCTGTGCACAGGCCCACCACCCACCAGGGAGGGTCTTCAGCCAAATGATCTGAAGAGGAAGCGTCCGCTCCTGATGCTCCCCAAAGGCATGATGGGTGTCAGCTCATCACACCTACAGCAGCAAGAGATGGGAATCTGTTCAGATCACAACAAAGGCCTTGCCCTGGTGGGACCGTGCGGTGCACACAGGTAAACCAAAGCCAAAGATGGTTTTGGCTTAACTACATTAGTGCATGGAAATCCACAGATAACGAGCCAAGCTGGGCCACTGCTTGGCAGTGCGTGGCCTGAAGTTAATGCTGTCTGTAATCTCACTGCCCTCGCTGCCATGTCTCACCCTGCCTTCTCACATGGCCCTGTCTTCATCTCACAGTCCTTCCCGTGGAAGCCTTCTGGACACAGGCAGGAATATTCCCCGTCTCGATCATAGATGCACTGAGCCCCGTTCTGGCATGGGGACTGGTGTTTGCAGATGTGTATGTCTGAGGGGAAAGAAAAAGGTGGGAATTAGTGAGAAAAGAGGGGTGATGTGGCCAATTCAGTTCGAACACAGCCCGTCAAACCCAGTGGGGATGGAGAAATGGCAGGAGGCTTCCTCCTCCCCTCCAACAGGCACTTGCAGCAATAGAAGTGCAGTGCCTACGTGGTGCCTCCCAGCTACAGTCTGCAAAATGCACAGGCTTAGGGGTGCAGAGAGCAAATCATCCTACAAATCTGCATGATATGAAGATGCTGTGCATGCCATCTGGCTGGCCAGTGCAGACCCTGTGGCACAGAGAAGCCTCTGAGGCCGGAGGAGGGGAGTCCACCAGCCACCTGCTGAAGGCAGGAAGCCCTGGGGGAAGCAGGAGGTGCTGCCTGGAGGCCAGCCGCAGCGTGGGAAAAGCAATTAGTTCATCTGCTCCATTTCCCAAGGCTGGCTGGTGTCGTGGCAGCTCTTGCCATGCAGCCAGGGAGCAAGTGCCAGCAGCCTGACCTCTTCTGCAGGAAGGGGATGGTCCCTGCTGTGGCAGCCAGGCAACATCCCATCTCCCGGGCAGCCCAAGCGGCATCACCCAGGTGGCTTCTGGCTATGCTGGCTCACCCGTCCATGCAGGGTGTGCTGGGCTTCTGCCCTCAGCGCTGGAGGCTGGGATGTCCAGCCCGTGACTCACCTTTGTCACAGAACTTGCCGGCCCAGCCGGTGTGACAGATGCACTGCCAAGGCTGGTGGCACGTCCCATGGAGACACCCCGGCATACGCACGCACTCCTCGCAGTACTCGCCCTCCCAGCCTGGATCGCACCTGTAGAAGGACAGGGCATGGCAGCATGATAAAACCCAAGCAGGGGCTGCGGAAAAGCTATCTGCTTATTGTGCAGGGTTCCCGCAGATACGGTGGTGCTGGGAAACCCTCCCAAAGCCCCCCATGAACCTGCTGCCTCCCTCCTCCAGAGGAGGTCAGTACTGGCATCTCGTCTTTCCAAGGAAGCAAGTGGACAGAGCGGGAGCAGACTCACCCTCTGCAGACAGGGAGGGTGAGGGGGCAGAAACACAGCTCAGCAGCTTTGCTTTTAGTACCCATGTCCCACTGCTCTCCTCCAGCCAGCTGCTCTGTATACACCACTGCATTAGCTCAGCAATTCCTGCACCTCCCTCATCACGCAGCCAGTCTGACAGGCAGAGAAAAGCCCCATCCCTAACCCTGAACTCCCTGAGGGAAAGGGACAAGAGGCCCCTGAGGCCCATGTGTTTCATTGTGCCCCTTTGCATTATAATGTGTGTCATTTTTCGTCTGAAGTGCACCGTAATCCAGTTGCAAAACCTTGCTTGCCATGGCTGGCGTATGGAATAGACTTACCAGCCAGCTCACAAGGGCAGTATGATAGGAAAACCCACAGCACACAACGAGCCTTCTGGCCCCAGAAGAGCAGGGCAGTGGCAATGGCTAACTAAAGCCAAGCTGCGTTGCTCCAGTGGCTTCCCTCAGACCTGCCAGCTCCAAGGGGGAAAGCAAGTGATACAAGATGAGAGCTGAGTGGAGGTGGCACCAGCCACAACAAAAGCTATTCTCAAAACAGCATGAAATTAAACCTAACAAAAACAACACGGTCTCTAGAGTAAGCAAGGGGGTTCATTTTCATGGCTGGGGCTCATTTCAGCACGATGTGTGGTGACTGCAGCTTTGCCAGGCTGGTCCAAGGCTGCACTTTCACACCTGGACTGGCTATTGTCACTGCAGGTTGTTCCAAAGAGATGAGGAAAATGGTTAAAAAAATAAATATGTATGTTAATTAGAGGCTTTTTGACAGGAATGGAGGCGATACCACGTGCCTGATAGATTCTGGGGAAATGCATTTATACCTGGACAGCCATGAGCTTACAGAGGGCTGTGGGCACCCCTACCACCCAGTACCTGCAGGTAGCAGGTACCATCAACTCTTCCCCTTCTCTAAAAGGCAGATGGCCAACCTAAAGATTGCCAGGGAGGGGGCCAGGTAAGCGGCCAAGTCTCCCTGAGTTTCGGGTGATTTCAATGGGGTACTGCCAAGCTGCTGAAGGGTTCAGCAAATGCTTTGGAGGCCTGAAATCTGGAGCAGCAACTCATATGTGCCTCCACTGGAAAGACCTGCAGCTGGGCCACCCGCCACATGGAAAAGTACGGCGTCTCTGGCCGCGGCTTTGCAGCACCGAGCTCCCCCAACCAGCCACAGCCGCTGAAAGGGCTCAGGGAAGAGTGAGCTCTTTGCACCTGCAACTGGGGGCCCAGCAAAACCAGAGCTGGATGCTCCCTGACGCAGCAGTCAGTGCGGTTATGGTCACTGCCAGACCACATCTGCTCCATTAGGCGAGAACAAGTGGCCCAGGCATGGTGTGACACTGGGGGCTGTGCTGGGAAAGGGGACTGAGCATGCCCCAGTGAGAAGAACGGGGTGGTGGTGGGCAGTCTGTTCCCTTGCAACACAGGTGTCCGGGCCAGCCTGAAGCAGCCTGCTCCTCCCAGGGCTGCCCTGCAGGACGGGGGCTCCAGGTGGCCCTACAGTGGGATGAGAGGCAGTGTCTGGGGCCGTGGCAGCCCAGGGCAGCCACGTGGTTGCTTCCCAGGCTGAAGTGCAGGGTCAGGCTCTGAGCTTTGCCCCTGCAGGATCTGGGCACCAGCTGGAGCTGGGATGCCAGGGATCATGCATGCACTTCTGCTGTGGTAGCCCCCAGCTTGCTGGCGAGCCCTTTATGAAAACACCCAGAGATCCCCACCACAGCCCAGGAGGGGACCTCTGATGCCCTCAGACATTTATGTGCACACCAGCAGCTCTTCTCTTCCACGTCCCCAGGGAGAGCATCCCCATCTCAACCAGTGAGGAGGCCAAGCAAGCTGGCCAACCCCCAAGCCTGCCCTGCTGCCCTGCTGACTTTCCCCATCTGAGCCTCAAGGCTGCCTTCCATCACCCAGGCATGGCCGGGCTGTCCTAAGCTCCCGTCTAGACAAAAAGGGCTCAGCAGAATGACATTGGTCAGTGTGTGGTGGGGGGGACCCTGGAAGCACTAGAGCTGGAGGGGACCAGCAAGAGGTTGAGGGATCAAAATCTCCCCCTCCAGAGGGTGTCAGGTAAAAAGAGAGCAGAGTCGTCGATTCCAGGTGTGGGTGAGTGGGAGAGGAGGCGCTTCATCTCGGGGCAGGGGTGCAGGCACTGGGGACACAGCATCAAGGGAGGGAGAGCAGTTACAGTCAGGGGCAGCAGGAGCGGAGAGCCAAGGACAAGCCGTACCTGCACTTCCCATCCTGGTCACAGCAGCCGTGGGCGAGATTACAGCGCTCGCTGCAGTCATCACCTACAAGGCAGGAGATGGGTGGAGTTGGGTTAAGCAGAGACCATAGATGACTCCAGATCTGCCCATGGCCCTGCTGGCTCACAGCTTCTTTTTTCCTTCCTAAGTGCTCAGTTTTCCCTTCCCCAGAACTGTAAGGTGGGGGACCTTCCTTTCAATGGCTGGATGCCACATGAGAGATGAGGATTTCGCAGTCACCCAAGCAGCAATAACACTGCCTTTATTGAGAAATGGGACCCTGCTTCAAAACTACCTGGTCTCTGATCATCTTCCCCATCCTCTCTCTGCTGCCTCCCTTAGACTTCGACCCCTTCTGGGCAAGAGCTGGGGTTGCCTGTGCATTAAGGCAACCTGTGTAATAGGGCCTGACCCACCTGGGACCTTGGTCCCAAGCAAGTATGGTGGGAAAGCTCAGGGCCAGGTACTGCGAGGGGCACAAAGGGACCAAGGATGGAAATGGAAAGAATGGCTCCTCTTTATCTCCCAGGATGTCCCCATCCCCAGGGACAGCTATCGGCACAGGGCGGTCTGGTCGGGGCTTCTGCCCTCCACCAGGACCCAGCTGCCAGCACTCCCCCTCCGGCATGGGGAGGCAGGACTGGGCATCGCATGGGGCCAGGTATCCAGTTCTGTTTATTTATTTAAAGGCCACAGAAACTGTAACTGAGCCATGGCCTCACCGTGCTACTTCTCATCCTCTGCTCAGTGCTGGCCTGCTTTCTCCAGCCAGGTGTCCCCTTTCATCTCCACCTTGCCCTCTCCCCCATCACTTGCTTGCATCTTAGCTCCATGGGGAGCTGGCTCACTCCGGCTCCATGGGCAGTAGAGCTACAGCAAATGTCAAGAGGCAGGGGGTTTCTCCAGGAGCCCAGCATGATCCCAGGCCAGGCCCAGGAGATGAATGCCCTTACCTGGCTGAGCCCCTCCATCCCAGACCGGGGCAGATTAAAGCCCCCATGCCAAGAGGCGCACTCAGGCTTTCCCCAAGCCACATGATGTGCTGCCTAGGAAGCGAGCAGGGGGAGAAATCCCCCGTGCATGCATTTTTGCTGCAGTGAGGCAGGCAGCAGGTCCCACTGCTCAGGATAAAAGCCTCCAAAACAAGCCACCATGGAGCTGGAGCAGCATCCTGGGACTGCTCAGCCCAAGCCTGGGTATTGTTGCCTTTCCTATTTGTAACCATCTCTCCTGGCAGATGGCTTTGGGAATTCATCGCTTATCCAGAGTCGGGGGAGAGCAAACTAATCTTTGGGAAGGGATTGTGTCTCATGGGATCCAGGATTAGCCATTCAGTTTTGGGATCTTCTTTCCCCCTCACCGTGCCTCTCCAAACAGGCTCATCGGTTCAGCGACCCATTCACCCTAACTGTGAGAGACAGAGCAGCGGGACCTCTCACTGCCAGTCTGCTCACACATCACCGCCCCCATGGGCACCAGAGCAGGGGTCTCTGTGGTTGCCACCAGTCGCCCCGCAGGTGCCGGATGACTGAGCAGCATTTTCTGGTCTTCCAGGTCAGGCCAGCTCTGTTTTGGATGGAGAACTGAGGAGACTTCAGCAATGCCAAGGACAGGTTTGGAAAGATGGATGTAAGAGAGAAGGACCCATGTCTACAGAGACTTACCTTGGGCAAGCTGGTGATGGGCCAAGAGGATCCAAACCAAGGACATGAGCTGGAGACAGAAGCTCCTGAGCATGGTCAGCGTGGCCCCACCGAGATGAACACCTACAGAGAGAAAAAGAGTAAGCTCAGAAAAATCCCCTGGCTGACACTGCAGCTTCACTTCACGCATCCCTTCCTCTCTGCTACCTGGGAGTTTTGAGTTGAAACATCCAGTTTTGTACGGACTTGTCACTGCACTCCTCTCTGTCTTTCCAGACTCCTTCCTCTAAGGCAACGTTGGAGCACTAAGAATCAAAAAGCCTTTTAACATGCCTGTATGGGAGAACTGAGTGCACACACTCAGGCTCAGGCTGTTAGACCTCATCTTGGAGCACCTGCCCCTGCTAGCTGCTGTCAAGAGAGCAGAAGCCTCCGGAAACACCAGTCCGGTTGTGGGGACCTTCATCTTCCCTCCCTAGGTCTGGGGGGCTTCAGCCCTGTGCTAAGCAAGGTCCCTGCAGTGCACGTTCAAATGAATAGATGGGCTGAGCCTTTTTACAGCGCCCAGGCTGCTTTTCAAGCCCTTCAGGAGGGCACAGAGTCAAGTAGATCTAGCAGACGAGCAGGCGGTAAACGACAGCCCTATTTCGTTTTCCAAGCAAGGGAGTGAAGCGATAGGCACTAGACCCAGGCTGCAGCCCCAGGTAGGAAAGGCAAACATGCACCTCTGGCTAGGTGCGGTCCTTTTCCTCGGCTGTCCTGCAGAGAGCCCCGTCAGCCCAGGGTTCCTGCACCCATCTATTTTCCGACTGCCTCCTGCCCTCTTGAAGTAACATTAAATACTTTCCAAAAATGCTTCATTCCCTCCCAGCCTCCTGGGGTTGTTAAGGGCAGGAAATTCGAGGGTGATATCATAAATATATTACTATAATGAGATGGGAGGGGTTAAACAGTTCTGCTAGAAGAGTGGTGGAGGTGTGGAGCAGATTCCATCCAGCTGCATGGGTATGATGGACAGGGGCCATTCCACTTTCAGCTGGACTCTAGCTCGGGAAGTTTGTGTTGGGTCAAGAGTTGCATGAAAGGCTTCTCAGATGGGGGGAGAAGTCCTCCCCTCACACATACACGTACACATGCATTGCAGGAAGATGTGTTGGGGTCCCTGCTAAGGGCTTCACCTGCCTGGACCAGACAAAATAGCCCACAAAAAGCAATGATGTTGCTCAAAGCATCTCTCCAGCAAACAAACCATCACCTGCAAAGGATGCAGCATTTTCAGAGGGGCTACAGGATGTTCCTGTCACTGCTCCAGCCAAATCACAGCATGGACTGACTGCTGCATCCTCCCTCCCCATGGTCCCCTTGTCACCATGCTCGCAGGACCCTCCTTCGCCTCCTGCCCCAAAACGCTGGGACGCTGGGCAGTGGCAAACAGCTGCTGCATTTCAGGGGAGGGTGAAGCAATTCCTATGAAACTTACAAAATAATTTAGGGCTGAACAGTTGGTGTCCTGTTCCTTCAGGGCTGCGAGGAGCTCAATTGCCGACCACATGTCATTGCAAAGGTCGTTTCCCCCACAGCTCCCCACAGCCTCCTCACTCAAGGCGCAGCCTCTCAGACCTCCTGACATAGCCGCCCCACGGGTGCTGCTCCCAGCACCCACCCAGGGGGCACCCTGAACCCCAGCAAGGCGCTGGGGGCATCCTGGGGGGCAGCCAGTGCCCGAGGGAGCTGTGAGCAGCACCCGGGCAGGCCTGGCTTTGGGTCACAGGGACATGGGGGAGGGAGCTCCTTCCATCCCACTCCTCCGCTACGGCCTGGCTGGGTTGGGGGCTACCCGCTCCCCAGGGGCTGCGGGCTATTAGGGATGCCCCCGGGAGCTATTAACCTGCCCCTCGGGGGTATTAGGGACCTTCGTACGGTTGGGGGCTACCAGGGACAACCCCAGGAGGGGGGCTATCAGGCATCGCCCCCTGGATTGGGGGTATCAGGGACCCCTCCGGGCTGGGGGTCCGGGGGCAGGGGTGGGAACCCAGAGGATGCCGCGCCGCTGCGGCTCGCCCGTCCTGCCCCCCCCCCCCCCCCCCCCCCCCCGTTGCTTTGGGACCACCCCAAGCCCCCAGTGCCCCCCAGAGGGGCACGGCCACGGGGGTGCCCGCCTTCCCCCCACCCCCCCGGCCGGCCGGAGGGGACGCTCCGCGGAGCCCCGCACCGCGCCGGCCCCGCCGGTCCCCCTGCGGCCGGGGCGGCGGCGGTGGGGGGGGGCGAGGGGGGCTGCCGGTCCCCGCCGCGCGCTGCCCCCCGTCCCCCGCCCCCCTGCTCACCTCGGCGACGCGGCGGGTCGTGGGGCTATCGCGGGGCGCGGCGGCGGGGGGCGGCCATGCCCGGCGCGGCGCGGCGGCGGCGGGGCTGGGGAGGCGCGGGGCTGCGGAGGGAGCTGCCGCCGCGTGTGCCGCGCCGCTCCGCCCGCCGCCGCCGCCGCCGCCGTGCAGCCCCGGCCGCCTGCCAGCGGCTGCGTGTGCCTGCACATCCCCGCTCCCTCCCCGGGACATCCCGCCTCCCGCCGCCCCAAACCGCAGGCAGCCCCCGGCCCGGCCCGCCCTTCCCGCTCACCCCTGCCCTGCTCCCGCCGCCGGGGGAGGGGGGGAGCCCGCACCGCCCCGCCCCGGGGGGGCTTGCGTCTGCGAGGGGTCACCGGTCCCGTACCCCAGGACCGGCCCGCAGAGGATGGAGGGGTGCCCCGGCCTGGGGGGTGCCCCCTCGGGGTGCGGCCCTGCTGGGGAGGCCTCCGGCTGGGACTCGGGGGGCTGCAGTGCTCGCCCCCCTCGCGGTTGCACACACACTCTTGGGTAGGGGCTCCAGCCCGCTGCTGCCGGCCTCCCGCGGGACACCTCCACCTCGCAGCCCGGTTCCGCTCTCAGAAATAGGTGCGGGATGATCTGAGCCCTCACTTCGCTCAGATTATCCAAAATAAGTGAAAACGCCTCCTGCAGCCCCTCCCTGCCGGCTTCAGGGGCCACTAACACACCTCCACTGGCAAATCGTAGGGTTAAGAAGCCCCATCCTTAAAGCAGAGGTGCAACGTGGGGCGGTCACCCCACAAGAAAGAAGCCATCCGGCAAAGCTGTGGTCCCTGGCACTTTGCTTGCTGCTGCTCGCAAGCCGTGGATGCCAGCGCCTTGGTGAATGATAAGACAACCGTGGGAGAGGGGCTGGGCCGTCACATCTTCAGGAGGAGCAGCTGCCCGCTCTCCTCCTCACCTCGCATGGCCTTTCTGCTACTTGGCAAGATCGTATCTGTCACCTTCAAAGGTCCTAGCAATCCTTAATTAGATTACAAGTTCACCTCAGGCAGCCCTCTTCTACCCCTGCGCCCCATGAGTTTTGCTGTTTTCCACCAGGAAGGAAGAACAAGATCCTACTGGCACTTACATGGATGCTTCCACATCCCATCTCATCTCACCAGACAAAGCTCACCCCATCCCTGCTCTCACCTTCTCCAGTCCCCCCAGCCCTCTGCAGCTCCTGACAGCCCTGTTAGCACCACGCACCCTGTGGTAGCCATGGGTGGCACTGCAGACCCTAGCGCCCCGGGGACAGCCCAGCAGCCAGCAGCCCCAACAAAGCCCAGCTCTCTGGGCCCCTGCTTGCTCCATCCTCGGCAGGTCTGGACAACACAACCCTACTGAGCAATAACATGGGAGCCTCCCACCCTGCCCACCGCCGCAGGAGCTGCTTCCTTCCTGCCTCTTTCCTGCTCCTCTGTCGGCCAGGAGCACTGTTCCTTTCCTTGCCTGCCTCCTCCTGTCTCTGTCACCCCACCTAACTGCTCCAAGGTCCCCGAGGGCCAGAGAGGTCCACACCTCCTGCTGCTCAGGCTGCTCTGTCAGCTCCTCGGGTATTTATGGGACAGGTGTGCACCAGCTCTGTTCTGAGATACTTCCTGTGGTTCTCCATCCATTCTCATCCCCTGATCCTTCACGTCCAGCTCAGCCTGCTTCTGAGCCCTGGTTCACACCATATCTGGGGCTTACAGCAAAAGGGAGAGGGGGAGGCTGGAGGGCACAGCTCCTGGTACCCGGTTAAAAACCAAACAGCCTCTCCTTCAGTCACTGCTGCTCTAGGACCTGGGAGGATCCACCTTTCTCCTCTGACCCCCGCAACACTCTACCTTGCACTCTTTGCTCTGCCAGTCATGGTTGGAGGCCAAGTTTTTACTGGTGGCACCTCCAACATTGAGTGTAGGCTGCTCAGCCTCACCTTCACCTCCTCCTAAAATCCTACTGCCTACACCGACTGTCTCAGATACAACACCACCTCCTGCAACATCCCTCACCTGCTCTCGCACTCCTCTGCTGGGATCTGCCCCAGTCCTGACCACGCTGTGCTGCAACGCCATTGCACAACCATGCCTAGGTGCTCTTAAACCTCACTTGATTAAACGCACCTAAGAAAACCCTCTGGATGCTGTGTGTGCATTTGAACAGGCAGGTAGGAGGGCACTTGCAGAGTGGTCCCTGCGCACATTGATATCCATAAGTATCTGTGTCCACAACACGAGCGCTGTGGGAGAGGGAGATGGGGTTAGGTTGCAGTCAGCGCAGCAGGACACGTGGCTCTCCCCGTGCTGCTTCTCTCGGTGGTGAGAGCTGTGACGCGGAGCGAGGGCCACCCAGGCTGAGGAGTTGAAGTTGGTTGCTGGAGATCTGAATGCCAAGGCAGGGGAATGGAGAACAGAAACTAGGGTGGGATTTCAGAGGGTGGGAAATGGGCGTATTTGAGGAAATGGGTTTTGGGGTTTGAGGTTTGGTTTTGCATGCGAGTATCACAGACAGAAGCAGGCAGGGATGGGTGGGAGTAAAAAAGGTGGGTACAGAGGAGGGGGAAGGGACCAGAAGGGAACCCCAAGCACTGTGGACCTTGGGTGTGCTCCTTCCTCATCACTGAAGGGCTCCTGTCCCGTCCCCAGGCACACTCCCGAGTCCCAGGCTTGCTCTGGCAGTCCCTGGGCTGCCCAGGGTGATTCAAGCAGAGCAGCTCTATTTGCAGACCCAAGAAATGGGCGTTGAGGAGGGGATTCCTGCACTTGGCTTAGACCCTGCTCTACTGGGCTCTGATCCCTGCCATGCCATCCCTAGAGGCGTCTCGGATGGAACAGCTGCTGGGTCAGAATTAGGAAGGATTTTTTCCTAGCCATAAGAGTCCCTCCACTGCTTTTCCCTCTGGTGAAGGAAATCCCACAAAGCAGGGACATGGAGTGGGAACAGGAACGACCTGTTGCCACAGTCTCCCCCTCGGATGCATGCCAGCCGCAGGCTCCCTCCCCTGCTGTCCTTCCAACACACCATCACCACTCCCAGCCGGAGGGAGGAATTACCTGTCAAAACCAGCTGGAGCTGCTTCCCTTTCTTCCAGCGTCTGGAACCTGCACCTTGGAGGCAGCTGGACATCAGGGGCGAGGAGTGGATGCTGGGCTGAGGGAACAGGTGATGTCGCCTCTTCTCCTTCACCGAGGAGCCTTCCCCGGAGCAAGGAGAGAAAGAAACTCTTCCCTGTGCAGAAGCCTGGAGAAACTCACCCTTTCCTGCCCACTCTAATCCTTTGAGGGAGGCAGAAGAGCAGCACAAACCAGCTGGAGAAAGACGGCAAACACCTCCGAGCTGCCAACTCAAATGATCATCCTCTCCCGCAGCTCCCGCTCTGGGTGACCCTCTCCGTCTTACGCACGGCACCAGACCGGGGTCCCTGGGTTAAAACAAATGTTCTCCCCCATCCCACCCCCCTTGCTTTTCCCATTCCACCCCAGCCCACAACAAACATCAGCAGCTCGCTGGCCCTGCAGCCATGTAACCCAACCCCAGCCATTGTTCCCCCTTCCCCAAGGTCTATATTTGACTCTGCGGCAGCACCGTGGCTGTGCGTATGTGTGTGTGTGCGTGTGCACTCACTGCACACACACGCTCCGATATTTGTTCAGAGCCTCATTCCCCAGATGCCCGGGATTGCTTAGAAATAGCTTCCATGGGCAGTAGGTGTTTGTGCCTGCAGTGGGGAAGTGGAGGGGGTGGGTGAAAGAGAAGCAGGGAGAGGGTGAAGGTCGAAGGTGGAAAACCTCCTGGCTCTTCCCTCCCAATTTGCACCGTCTCGATGATCTGCCACCCTGCGGAGTGTGGCTGGGTCAACAGAGAGCAATGCATACAACAGTGGGACTGGGGCAGATCTGGGGAATGATAGAGAAAAGGCCAAGCTGTGGTCTTGGTGAATCCATCCTGTGTCACCCTGCCCTACGTATTGCTCTCTGGTGACAAAAGTGCAGTTCAGCCTCCAAAAGCCCTTCAGACCTTCCTAGGTCTGGTAGCTGAGGCCACCAGAAATGGCACAGGGGAGGGAAGTACCTAATTCCCTTAGTCTGGTGGCTCTGCAGGGGGTGCCTCAGCATATGGGAGCTGCCCTGGGATTCACCCTCCTCCGTGTCAGTACTGCATTAAGGGTAGCCACCTTGGGCTACCCCGGAATGTATTTTGTGTTTTCCAAAAGCCTCCAGGAATGTTGCCCAAGCCCAGTGTCACATTCCCTGTGACCCTGGAGTCCCTGGGAACACTGCCTAGGATCAGCACGAGCCTCTTTTATTTGCATCCTTTGTGGCCTGCCAGGACACCCAGCAAAATCAGAAACAAGTGCAGTCAAAACAAACAACAGGAAGGATCGCCTTGATCCTAAACATTGATGATCTGGGGAACTCGTTGCCACTGGGTAACAAGAAAAGGCATTCATTTAAAAAATGACTAGACATTTATATAGATAGCGAGAATAAATAGAAATGAACTCCAGAGAGCTATAAAACCCCCTACTCCAGGGCACTGAAGATGAGCTCCAGGCCATGGGGTAAAGAGCAGCTTTCCACAAGGGCAGGTTCTTCAGTAATTTTGCTCAGAGAAATGCTTGTACCTTCCCCTGAGCCGTGCGGACCTGGCCCTGGGAGAGGAAGGATGCTGGGCATGAGGAGGCACCATCCACACATGCCCACTGCCCAGCATACATTTCCCATCACCAAGGCCAAGGGGGGGTGGACTATATGGATGCTCCGGTGGTGCCTGTGAGATGTCCTGGAGAGGTGATTCCCAGGTGTTCAGAGCCAAGTGTCAGCCTCCGTCCAAGCCTCTGACCGCCAGCTAGCCTCTCCTCTGCTCCAAGCCAGCTGCAGGGAGTCCCTCATCATCAGGGCTGCTGCTTCCTGACAGGGGTCTGAACCCTGCACTGGCCTCCAGACAGCTGCTCTGTTGGGACTAGCTAATATCTGACTGTCTGCTGGGTTGCTCCACTAAAACAGATCCTCTGAGTGTAGGAGAGCGCGTGTGTCATTGTAATGGACTTGAGCTCAGTACCTGGCAGCCTCCAAACCTGCTGTGAGGAGCTGGAGAAGTAAGCTTAAGTGACACGTTATTTTGAGATACGGATTCCCTGAGTCCACCCTCAGTACTTCTACCCAAGACAGGACAGAGCCACTGGGGAAAAAACCAAAAAACAAAACAGATGAAATCCTGGAGGCAAAAGGAGTTAGACTTGAAGAGGGAGGAAAAGAGATGGAGGTATATATAGAGGGCAGCTAGAGAAAAGATGTCTTACCTTGAGCCCCCACAGCTCAAAAGACTGAGTCATCCCCCTTCAAAAAACCCCCATGAGTTCATTGCGAAGGTGTAGGATTTTGTTTTGCCCTGTGATTTCTGAATTCCCTCTGCACGTGTGTGTGACAGCTCTCCCAAGGGCACAGACTTCAGGGGGTGTACCCGTTCCCCCCGCCTGCCTCCCACTGCCGGGAGGAGATCTGGAAGGACCGGAGTGGGAAGGAGATGTCTGCCAGGCTTTCCCTTTGCTGGCATACACCCGTGGGTGCCTTGAAGCCTACCTCCAGCCATGTCCTCTCCCTTTCCCTTTCCAGCTGGCAGCTCTAGCAATGAAACCTCTTAATCTCACCGGGAGCGCGCAAGCGTTTAACAGGAGTGTCTTGAAGCAAATATTTTGAGCTTCCTCAGTGCTTGCCTCTGAGCTTGCTCCTGGGTATTTACAGAGGCTGGCATATCTTGGCATTTGCAGCGAAACCTGGCAGGAGAGCCTGTTGCAGTGAATTTCAAGGTCATTTCACGAAACTACGGCCTGTGCTTAGAAAGGCTTGAACCCTGGGTGCAGAGGAGGGGAGTCCGTAATTACCAGCCTCAGGGGATGTGGACGAGTGTTGGGGGGGAGGCTAATTGCAGACTGACTGGCTCCTTGGCCTTCAGCAGCTCATGTGAAGCAGGGAAGCAGTGTGCTCAGCCAAGAACCAAGCGTGTCCTAGGGAAAGGTAATTCCTCCCTGGCCTGCCTGGACCCATCCCTATAAACAACGAGAGCTGCGCAGGGAGACCAATGCTGCAGATTTCACAAAAAAAAGGTCTCTGTGAGCTGGAGACGCGTGCTAGGCACGCAGAAGGGCTGGCTCCTCAGGAGACGACACACAGCCATGTGCCTCTGCCTGAAAAAGCCTGCGAGTCCCTGGTCTGCCCTCAGAGAGCTTGTGGGATGAGCTCTTTCCTCCCCATTTGTGCACCCTAGTGAAGTGCCACCCCCGACACCCCGGCATGCAGCCACCTCCCCTCGTGTGCGGGTGAGCGCTCAGCCCCAAACCCGGACGAAGCCCCATCTGCCTGTATACGCAGCGGAGAGCCAGCGTCACGCCTAACCCCTCCGACACCTCCCCGCGTGCTCCTGTGAGAGAGATATCCCCCCCCTTCCTCTCCACATACTTTTAACTCGGTTCATTTCAAACACTTTATTAGCATGACAAGCTAAACAAGTTTTGACAAAGGGGAAGGGAGGCAGAGCCCCTCGAGTCTTGGTCTGAGGCTCGGGACTCCAGCCTTTGCTTCCTGTGGGGTTTTGCCTTCCATTGGGAGCAGCTGTCTTGCCCCTCGGGCACACGTGCCGTTTCCTTCCACTCCTTCACCAGGCTAAATTGCTGGCATGGGAGGATGACTGCCCTTCAGTCTCTGCTGCACGGCAGCACCCATGCTGGATTTAGCACCCGTTGGGGCAAAGGCTTTACAGGGAGCGTTGGCGGGGCTCGGGTGAGGCTGCGGGAGGAGAAACTGTGCAGTGCTGGGGCAGCTCCTCCTGTGGGGAGTTCACCCTAGGAAGCAGTGGTAACCGTGGCGTGGGTCCCAGCTGGGAACAGGCTTTTTCTGGTAGAATACCCTGTATAATGTCACAGCCTGGTACCTGGTCCCTTGCAGAGCCCTGGATAAGAGTTAGAGGCACCTGTGCAGGGCTCAGTGCAAGAGCTGGGACTGGTTCACCAGGTGAACGTGGCATGGAGCTGGTGGTGAGCAGAGGGATGAGGGGGATGCCACAGTCAACTACTTCAGGCCAGAAGACCCTGATTTCTGCTGCCTGCCCCTGGAAGTGATGCAACTGGCACAAGGCGAGTGCAGAGAGTACAAATCCACTGCTGCCAGGCTCTGCGCTCTCTGCCCCACGATGAAAGACTGCACTAGGGACAGGGCAAGAGGCGAGACCCAGCTGTTGCTGCACTATTTTATGGCTAGTTAGAAATGGCCAGTAGGGGTCACTGATATCTATTTTATTTATTTTATTTTTATACATATGCATTTATAAATATATGAGACATGCATAGGCAGCAATTGTAATGGGGAAGTGTTGATGTGCAATGTATTTGTCAGGTATACAGGTCAGGGGAAAGTGCCCCTACATACGTTTGAAATACCAGTGTGAGCTGTGCATCCCTCTCTGCTCAAACTCTATGATGGCATGAAACCACTGAGGCGTGCCAAGCGCCAGGGTACTGCGACGGTAGTTTTCTGTCATCGTTCTCCAGTTCTGCCTTCACCCTCCATTCTGTATTGGCAGAGATGCTTTGAGAGAGATTCAAGGGATTCAGAGGTTCAAGCCTCGGGGGCAGGATATTGTGTCTGCTTGTCTTTCTGTGCAGTGCCCAGCACAATTACATCCCAACCGTGATGGGTGCCTTTAGGCAGTCCCATAAGACAAAAAGCACTTTGGGTTGGGATGGGTCAGCACAGTTCTGTTCTTCAGCTGCTGCTGCTGGGGATCCTGACAGCAAAGTGTTTGCCTGTGAAAAATCTCCAGGAGTTTTTTGAGGGTTACGTCCTCATGTTAAAACTGAGCCCCAACCCTCAGTTTTATGTAGCAGGATGGACTGAATTATACACACGGGTGTTGTTAGCAACTGTTTTACTGGTGGGTTGTATTTTTCTGGTAGGTGCATGCTCCAGGCATACTGGCAGGGTATGTTTGGCCGTCCAATTCTGCATCCACAGACTTGTTTGGCTGTCCCAGGCTGGCTGTACTTCGCTGTTCTTACTGTTCCTGAGATGCTGTTGGTTTTGGGTGCTGGGCTCCTTTTGTACTGGCATATCCCAGAGTGCAAGCTCTGCTCAAAATATGTCTTGGTTTTTTTTTGGTTTTGGTGGGCTCAACCCATCCATGAAACCTCTTCCGCCTCTGACGGTTTCCCATCTGAGGTCTAGTGGGGAATCCTCTGTGCAGCTTCTTCAGACAGCTGGAGTCAGAGAACTAGCAGAGGAGGCGAGTGTTTCCTAAGAGTCCCTTCAGGACTACAGCATCGAAGCAGGAGGAAATGGGTCTTCATGCAACTCTCAGGCAGGTGATAGCCTCCAAACCAGCTACCAAAGGGTGGTCCGGCACCCGCCGTCTTCCCAGCTTGACCTGGGTTGGTGGAGAACTTGAGAGGACCAAGCCTGCACTGCCTTCTTCTGGTGGGGAGACATTACTTCCGGCATCTACTGCTTCACCAGCCAAGACTGTAGGCACTTTAGAGGGATTTGTCCCTCCACGGGGTGGCACCTGCCCCTCCAGGGGTTCCTTTTATACAGTTACAGGGGTCTATATAAAGTGCTGCCAACTGGAAAGTATTTTGAAGAGATTCCTCCCTGCTCTTCACTAAGGGTCATAAATTCAGCTGGTATTTGAGAGAATCTCAAATGTACTTCCAGGACTGTTTGCCGAGGGCTTTACATCCGCCAGAGGCCCCTTAAAATAAAAGGATTATCGGGAGTCAAGTGTTAGATTACCTGGTGCTTGTTAATTGAACTTCAGAGGCTTTAGTGAGCAACTGGCTCTAGCTGGGAGCAGCACTTTGGTATTAATGGTGTTATATAAATGAATATAATGTAACCTAACGTCATGCTTCCGCATCATGCCACATCTCTGGGCTCAGGGCAGTGGTGAGTCCAGCTTACAAGCATACCGGATACGGGAAAAGGCAGGGTGGAGAGAGAGGGAGAGGGATTGGGAATCAAGGCCTTCGGGATCTGAGGAAAGAGTGTTTTTCAGTGCTCAGAGCAGGTGACTGGTGTTCAGGCATCCCGAGTTCAGTTCCTGGCTCCCTGTGGCTGTCTGACCTTGGGATCTGATTTTGAGAAGAGTTAAGTTTAATGGAAGCAGTAAATGCCGAGACCATCTGAAAATCAAGCTCTCTCCTTCTTGCAGGGCTTCTTTCACCTAGACTTGCAAAAACCTTGGAGATCCTGCTCTGAAAGGTCACCAAAAGAAAGCAAAGGACTCTAATCATTGCTGCCATCAGTGTGCACCCATGGAAACCTGAACAGACCACAACTGTGAAGGCTCCAAGGCAGCAAGGCCCAGTGGAAATGAGAAACCTCATCAGCTATGAAAATTTCATCAGCTGGCGCTGTGGAAGCAAGAATCTGGAAGTGCAGAGCAGATGGGCAGCCTGGATTCTTGGAGCCATTGTCCTTCTGCTTGTTATCTGACTCCGGCACAGGGAGGATTTGGAGAATTTATAGGGGCACAAGTACCAAAGGCTTTCTTGAAATATCCCTGGCTGACGCGTGGCATGGTGCAGACGGCACTTGCTGGGTGCGCAGCAGACGTTTTTGCACAATATTCCCAAGGTCATGGAAGCGGGGTCCTGCTGAGCACCTGTCTTTTATTGTGTAAGAGAAGGGACCATTTGGGCAGAGTTTGCAGCGCTGCGGGCCTGGTACTACCTGAATGCAAATCTGAAGGCTTCGTAAATGGAGTACATTGAGGAACATCTTCCAAATATTGTCAGGACTTTTCTCGACCGCACAAATTTCCTCTGGACTAAGCTCCATTATTTGCCACGTGAATATGAACTCAAGAAATGTTTGTAAAAGAAACGATAATAGGGAAGGGGGGTGGGGGGTGAGTAAGGCTATGCACTAGGCGTGAGAGGCAATGGACAAAGTACCTGCGTGAGCTCAGGGGGTGATTTGAGAGAGAGCTAAATGGGGTGATTTGGTTCAAAATTAAAATGTATTGACTTCTTGAAGTCCCAAGGCTAGAACAATAGAGTGGATGATTTTGCAAATAAAGACCAAAGTGCATTACCTAAGTTGTGTCCAGGTTTGACTAGCTCTTGTCCACCTTTGACTGGTACACACTGTCCTCAGCCCCTCTCCTTTAAGAAGCAGGCAGTTGTCCTTGGGGGGTTTAGGTGGATTTTCCCATTCACTGCTCTCCCCCTCTCCCTGCTTCTCCACCTGGCCCCACGGATGGGGTTATACTTCCCTAGTGACAGGCTGTGATATGCCTCAGAGTGTCAGGGTGTTTCTCAGGGACTGAGGAACGTAACAAAGGGAAGGAGCTGATCCTGGACGCTGCCTCCCGGTGAATTGTCCTGGCTGGCAAAGACCTGAAGAGGGCAGATCACCTGCAGTTACTGTGAGCCCACCTTGGGGTCCTGAGCACACCCACAGGCTCTAATTGCCGTAACCCGCCTATACTACTGTTTTTCTGTCATCTTCATCAGCTCAGAGGTTGAGCTGCCTCTTTTCAAGGTCTGCTCTGGTACGGGACAACCGTGTAACCTCAGAAGTAGCCTATGAGGTGATCAAGGGCTGCAGCCCGGCTGCTCCGTTGGAGCCTCCAGAAGCAAACGCAGGGGCAGGAGCAGGGGCAGGTTCCACACCCTTCCCCAGCCAGGCGAGAGGCCTCTGCCAGAGCCATGCAGCGAAAGGCAGCTAACAGCCTGTCAGCCCATCCCGTGTCCCTAAATACATACGAAGACATCTCAACCCTGCCAGTTTCCTACCTGAGGGCACATGGGTTCCGGTTTGTTGGACTGTCCCTGCGCCATGCCCTCGGTGGCACTTTTTGAGCCGGCTTGTCTCATCAGGGAGATTTATTGAATATGAACGTCCACACATAACCGCGTGGCGTGACCGTGTCCCCAAGCGTCCCCACAGGCAGAGCTGTGCAAAGGCCTCACGGGAACCTCCTCTTACTGGGGAGCACGGGGGGAGCCCTCTCCACGGGGCCTGTCGGGGAAGGAGCCCAGGCAGCCTGGCAAAGCTTTCCCAGACAAACGCGGACCTGCCCGAAGCTGCCACCCGCCGCTTGCTACCATGGCCCCGGACCCCACCAGCCCGGAGAGGGCAAGGGGGCGCGGCGCGGCGCGGCCCGGCGGCCGGCTGAGCCCGCTAGCAGCGCCGGCAGAGGAGGCAGAGGGGCCCGCCCGGCCCCCTTCTGAGGGGAGGGCACCGTCCCCCCGTCCCCCCCCCGCGCTAGCACTTGGGTTCGCTCGTCCTGCTCCCCACCCCGCACGGCCCCGTTGGTTTTGTCCCGTCGCCCCCCTCCCCCGCCGCCCGCCCCGCCCCTCCCCTCCCCTCGCGTTGCCGCGGTGACGGGGGAGACGCACCGCCCGCCCGCCGCCGCGCCTGGCCCCGCCCCCTCCCGTGCTGCCCGATGACGCAGCTGCGCTGCGGCGTGGGGATTCCGCCGGATTACCCGGCGTGCCCCGCGGCAAAATGGCGGCCTGAAGCGAGAGCGTGGGGCCGGGCCGAGCGGGGGCAAAGTTTGGGGCGGGCCCGAGGCGGGGCCGAACCGGGGCCGAACCGGCCGCAAAGTCACTGGGACCCCGGGCGGAGCTGAGCCCGACCGGGTCAGAGCCAGGCTGGGGCCCCGGGGGCGGGGAGCGGGGAACGCGACCGGCTGGGGACCGAGCTCGGGCGGGGCCCCCCGCGCCCCCGGGCCTCGCCGGCCTTCCCGGGCGGGCTTCGGGCCGGCCCCCTGCGAGCGGGGGGCTCTCTCTGTCTCAGTGTGTGGCCCGGGGCCGGGAGGAGGTGTCGAGTCCCCCGAGGACAGCGGGTCCGGGCGGGTCGCACCATGGGCAGGGGGAGTCAGCCGGGCGGCGGGTGGCGGCCGGGTGCGGGAGGGTGGTAGGGCCACATCCTCGGCCCCGGGTAGGGGGCCGTTCCCGTGGGGGAGAGTGGTAGTGCCACCGCCTCGGCCATCAGGGCACTGGGGAGCTCTCCCTCCGGGGGGAAGACCTGTGGCAGGGAGCAGAGCGGGCACGGAAGTGGCAGGCCGAACCGGGTCCATGCAGGGTGTAGCCTTGTCTGGGTGATGGAGAGGTAGGTGGTATGGGGGATGAGAAAGCAGTAGCTGTGCAGGGAGCGTTGCTGGAGTAGGAGCTGCAAAGTGGAACAAGTCTGGGCCAGCATGTGTGTGTTAAGGAACCAGAGTATAACTGACAGAGGCAGAGTTGGAAGGGAGGGAGCAGCACTCCCCTGGTGCCAAGCCTGGCAGGGGGGAATGGGAAATTCTCTACCAGCCTGGACACCCTCTCTGGTACAAGGGATGCTTCCTACTATAGAATTCGTGAGCAGTGCCTGGGAACATGGGAAGACTTTAAAGAAAAAACAGTGAACGATAAATACTGAACTGCATCTGGCTCTGGGCTTGAGCACGCTGCATGGAGCAGAGTAAAAGATTGAGTGCTAATAAACGGATTTTTAGATGGGCAGGAGATTGCATTGGTAGGCATCAGGGTGTGCAAACGATATGCAAGTCTGGCAACGCTGAGAATGACCTAGATCTAAGAGATGCCAGGTGGAGGTTGTCCTGAAAAGAATCATCCATCAAACGTAGATAGTTCTGTGCCAGAGAAAGCTTTTTAGAGGTATGCATCTCTGTTTTACAGATTCAGAGAAGAAACTGGGATAAAGGGCTTACGTAAGAGGAAGCGATGAATCCTTCTTGAAGCATCAGACAGCAGGTAAGAAAGCCAGGAATGAGCTGATGCTGAGTCAGACTGTGTTGTTTTGGTCCCACTACTTCAATTTTTTGAGAGTATGTGAACAACATACCTGAAAAACTGTCCCTCTCTGTGGTGTTCTCTGCATCATAGTAGGCCTCCATTGCCTGAATTGAGAGGCTAGGGGTGTCAATGAAATGGGAGTGACCCTGAAGAATTCAGTAAGAGGCCCTGGGAAGAAAAGCTCAATTAAAGACGTAAGCCAGTGCTCTTTACACGCCATCCAGAGAAGCAGTCTAAAGTCTGTTCTGTCAGTGCTGAAGTAGCTGTGTTCTCTGTGTAATCACAAGAGGTCTACCCAGTCAGAATCCCAATAAAATCCTTTCCGATGATCGTGCTCTTGCAATAATTGTGATGCCAAAGTTAGGTAATTCTAGTGATCCTCTGTTCTGTTCGGTTATTTCTTCTACCACGTTGTTTTTTCCACCTGTATTTTAACTGATCCCCTGATGGGTGGTGCAGGTGTACCGCTGGCCTTTCTGTCCTCTCCTGACCTCACTGTTGAGATCCAGTTTAGAGGGGCAGCTATTTGGTACCCAGCAATGGGGTCCTTTGAGTTGTTCATACCTTTCAGTTACTTGTCAAATCACTTTTAGCACAACTCCTTTCTCTTTTCTTCACTTTTTAGTGAATCACTGCAGAAAGCATATGTATCCCAACAGTGCTTTGCATATGGTGTGTTTCAACTTCTGGATGTTAAATCAGCATTTAAGCTAGCAGATCTTAGCTGTAGTATCAGAAGCTTTTGGCTTTTCATCCCTTCCCAGGCACCCAGTGCTCTTGAAATCATGGGAATGCATTTCAGCAGGGCCAGCGGAGTTCCAAAGTGCAGCCCGTGGCTATCTCCATCTTTAATATTAACAAGGCATTGGGTCAGGAGGGGATGAGTTACGTGCCAAGACCTGTTGCCTCCTCAAACCAGCTTTCTGAACCAAAGATGACCTTGCATTCTTTTCCAATCCATTTCAAGTAGTTCGTTGGCTGCTGCTAAGTCACTTGCTTTGCGGCTTTCAAACCCTGAATTCTTATCTCTGCCATCCACTCTTAAGTACAATCACGTGGCATAGTATGCACGGGAAATAGACTGTAGCTTTGAAAGAGATATAGTCCTTTGCCCCCTTTTTGTCCCAGAGCAGGATAAATAAAGTGAGATGGGGCAACGAGTGATTTTTGGTCAACGTGCTGGTGTGAATGGTACCAGAGCTGGCTTGGAGAAAAGGTTTGTGGCAGCTGGTGTGGCATATAAAGTGCTTTTAAAAAGGTGAAGAAAGCCAAGCTGTTTGAGCAATAGCAAAATAAACAAGTTTCGGTAAAATGTGACTGTATTTTTTGGTAGTTGTTTGAAGTAGACTTGATACTTATGAGTCCTAGAGGCTGATGATTTTTCTGAAGGTGAGCTCTCTAACCTGTTAAAATGTCTGCTGTTTTCTGGAGGATCCACTGAAAGCTGGACTCTCTGAGATTTCCATGTGTCACTACTTCTATAGCATAGTCCCGAGAAACAATTCTGGAGGTTAGATCATAACAAATTAACCGTGTTGTATCCTTGTTAGCAAGGGCCTAGCTTTTACAGCACAGTGTGACAAGAATAATGTAGTAGTGGCTAATAACCCTCTGCCTTTCATGTTGCTGGGAGAAACATAACAGGTAGGGGTCTCAAATGAGCCTGCATATGATACAGATTGAGGGCAGGATTCCTCCACTAAGAAATGAGGATCTGGCTTGACACCTTTTTGACTCATCTCTGCTCTTTTGACTGGAGTTGTCAAGAACTGGAATTGTCATAATAGAGCAGATTTTCTTGGCTGTTCAACTTGGTTGATGCTTTGCAAGTAAATTTAAGGTCCTGAAGCTAGATACGTTCATCTCCTTGCTTGAAGGCTTTGGTTGGGAAGATATCTCCTTTTTGTATGACACCCTGAGCTATGGAGAGAGTGAGTGCTTGTGGCATTTGTGCTAGCTGTGTGTATTGCAAGTCACTAGTAACCGGGTAAATATGGTCCTCTCTGAAATTCATTTTACACAGGACTGCAAAGGAACTATGTGCATAATCTATGCAAACAGGGCTAATGCCTTAGGGCATGAAATCGTCCATCCTGTTTCCCTGCCAGTTCCACTACCTGAGGGCTTTTCCTTAGATCTAGATTGGCTGGATCTGTAACTGTAGTAGGAATAATGTTACTTTTTAGAATTGAAGTACCTTTACAGCTGGTTGGAGGGGAAGGATGACCCTACGATCAGAATTCTGAACTGCAATGTAGGATGCCTAATTTCTGCCACAGGTTTATTGTGTGAACATGTTCAGATCATTACTGTTTCTTGCTCTTCATTCTTTGGTTGCAAAATATGATTAACGCCCATCTTATTGGGGATTTGAGGAAGAATCTGTAAGTGTCTATAAGATGCTTGGATACCGTGGTGTTGAATGCTTTAGTAAAGCTCGGTGCAGGAGAAATGAAAAGGATATTCTAAGCCGTGACTTCAAGATGAAGCAGACCCCTGTGTGATCCACTGTCCTGCGTATTCTGTAGCATGGTGAAATTGCTATAGAGTGCAAGTCAGGCTCTGGCTTGTTTAAAGCAAGTGGGCACTCTGAGACCCCCCCTTTCTTTCCTTCCCAGGAGTGGTTTGCTTGTTTCCATGGCTTGTAATGCCTTATCTGGCTGAATCTTTTTGACTTAAATTAATCTGTTCTGTTTTTTGCCCCCTTGTTTGTTCCAGACTCGGAAATTGTTTGCTTATTGTCAGGATGTTCATGTATGGTCTTATTGCTAATATGCTCAGCCAGAGAGGGCCAAGAGCTGCAGCTTGCAGGCTGTCTCATATTTGGAATGACATGAGACACCCTCTCTGGAATATCCTCCTGGGAGCTGTGCTTAGGAAGGAAATGGCGTGGAAGGCTGTGTAGGATTGTGAGAATAGCATTGCAATGGTTGGAATGCAGGATAAGCATCACTTGGGTGGGCTCAGTTTTCCTCTGCTTTTCAACAATGCTGGGTGCCAAGCCTGAGGAAGACTGCTGTGCAGAGGTGAAGGAGCTGGAATGTATTCTTCAGTTGAGGTGAACGCAATTCAGTGAAACTGATAGGCATCAAACTGAATAATGATTTTAAAGTATTTTCACATGATGTCTAATCTGTGGAAATTCACTACCACATAATAGCACTGAGGCTAAGAGCTGAGCGGGATTTGGAAAAGATCAAGCACTTATGAGTGGAAATGTTCAGACTTGCTTTAGCTAAAGAACTCGTTTTAGAAGGTGTATTTTTCAGACATAACCCAATCTCTAGCAGGTAAAGGTTTGAAGAAAGGGCAGTTTGTTCCATAATTGTCCACTGGGGCTTCTTGCTCCATCTTCTAAACCACCTTGTATTGGCCTGTGTCAGAGGTAAGGTATTGAATCATACTTATTTGCTGTGTTAGGTTGCCCACTAACCTTTCTTTTTTGTGATACTGCATTAGGGAAAAAACCCCCGCTAACCGAAAAACACAAACCCACAAAGCACTCCAGTTGCTCTGATTAGGCCTAGTAGTTGAGGATTTTAAGCTGGAGGAGAGTAGGGTCCTTGGAAAGATAGTGCAGCTCATAGATGAAGATTGTTTTATTCATGAATGTGAAGACATGTAAGTATTGTCTCTTCATGCCGAGTGGTCAGGCAGAGCGCTTTGTGCTTCTTGCCTTTACTTGTAAGAGTGAAAAGAATGTGTGGAGTTTGGCCTCTCCACGTTGCAGTCTTGTAGTGGACTTTAGTCCGGAAGGCGGCTGAAAGGAAGGGCTTTAAAGCTGTTCAAGTGAGATCCGGTATGTTGTAGCATGAGCCTCAATGTACTAGTGTCTGGGAAGACACAGTCTATGTCCTGTGCTCATGTCCAATCTGTGTTGAGGATCAAGAGAATCATCAGTGCTGCTTGGTCAAGTAGGCATATGATCAATTTGATGGATAAAGGTAAGTCGCAGTGGTATGGATATATGTATATAAAGGTGTTTGTTTGTAATGTCTGCCTAAATGCAAGGGGAACTCCTGAAGGAAAGAGTGTGCGTGGGGATTTTCAGAGCTAGGAGCAGGTCATGCAAACCTTGAGATCCCTGTATGGATACCCTCCCTATGGGCTGTTCTGGGAACAATCTGTGCTTTAGGGCACGATGTAACCCTTTTGTGGCAGGTGTAACGGCTGTGAGTAAAGGGTTACTGACTTTCATAGAAGTTTTGTGATGCTGAGAAAGTGAAATGGGCCAGGATTGGAAAGTGATGTTTCCTGCAAGGGTTAGGCTGGTTTTTAGGCACAGAGGATCTGACCTGCTGCTAGTGGCAAGAGAGAACTGGTTTAAACTTCTGATTTCTAGGGGTCAGCAAATGCAGAACTGAGAGTCCCACAGTGACTAGTGTCTTTGGTTGAGTTCTATATTTGTATTTTGGCTCTGCGATAAAGCTGGCTTTGGCAATGTTGTAGGAGTCATAACTGGATTTTCTTACTCTTGTGTTTAAAGTCTCAGCTGTCCAGCCTCATTAATGTAACACTCATGCACAAATGGTTCTGAAATCAAAAGGGACAGATGAAGTAGTTTCTCTAACTACTGGGGAATTATACTTAGGCTCATAAAAAGCCTTAGGCAAGAATATAAGTTATTTTCCCAAGATAATAATTAGGTAATTGTTGTGGCAGTAAGGTTTTTGACCATTATTTTAGCATATGCTACTCAGGGTAACTGCATTTAGACCTGGGTTATGTCTTGCTGCACAAGCTCATTACAATTCCCAAAGATGCCTTGCTTCATTGTCTCCTAAATCAGATTTCATCCTGCAGCTTTGCTGTTCGTTAGTGAGGAGTCTGCTGCTGCCCGATGGGAAGTTTAAAAATATTCTAGGAAGACGACTTGAAATCTGGTCTCTCTCACATAACTGAAAAGTGATTGCAGTTAATTCTACTGTTCTGTTTTTTCTTGTGTGTTTCTATCATTTTTTTTCCTTATTGAGAACTCTTCCCCCTTCCCTTTTACCTGTGGGAGATCTGTACCCCAGTGTATTGTGTGCACAGCGCTTTCAAATGGGGGAAAAGAAAATAATGGAAAATGGCAGGATATTTGTTTAGAGTTAGAGTTAAGTAACCTTTCTTGAGAATGGACTTCAAGTTCACATCCTACCTTTAAGTGGCTTCATTTTTCCAAGCAGAAAGCGTCTCATGCACTAAAGTATGCAAAATATATTTCTTGAACTTTTAGAATTGAATTTCTAAGCATTGCTTGCACTATGGTTATGTAAATACTAGGAAATGAAAACTTTGCTCAAAAGGATTTTCTTAGGTAACTGCATTTTGCTAGTGATACACTCTGTTAGTAGGTGTCTGTGTAGGCACTCAATCCAATTTCTTCTAGGGCTAGTATGGAGTGTCATTTTTGGGAAGCTTCTCGTACCAGGTTGGATTGATTCCTGAAAGTGAATCACCCTTGCTGGGCTGCAGAATTTCTGTAGGGTCTGCTTATAAGCGTATCCATTTTTCCTTGATTAGATGATGCCTTTGTAAATGGCTATAACAGGATTCAGTGTCGTCAAGGCTCCAGCTGGATGGGGAGAGCTGTATTACTATGCAGCTCCAGAGATGATTTACTACCCGACTGACAACTTGCAATATAAACATTAGTCCAAGCATGATCTTGTCCCAAAACCCTGCCTACGCAGGGAGCCAGGAGTCTTCCTGCCACGCGCCATAAATCGTTTACGGTTTGCTCATGCCCGTACATTTGAAAAACAGCTGTGTATTGGGGATTAGCAGTTTGCAGAAGGCCCGTGCGGGGCTAAATTAGGGTCTCTTGCCCTGGTGGTGAATACCGGTATCAGAATAGCAGGAGTGCTTCTCTGCAGTGGAAGGCAATTTACTCTGGGAATGGGGGGTGGGTGCAGGGTATCTATGAGGGTACAGCAGCCAGGGGAGAGCATTGGATTGCAGTGCTCAGATGTCTGATTGATAGCTGCCCAGCATGGTGGGGGATTGAACAATTCATTGTTAGCTGTGTGTTTTTCAGATTTTATTTATATATTTATTACTTCTGTATATTTTACATGTGTGTATATATATACACACAAATGCAAGCAGACTACTTCTGTCTCCTAGGAGCTGAAGATGAGAGTTTTTGGGTCTTTTTTTTTTACAGTGTGAAGAGTGGTTTCCCTTTTGCTAGCCCATGGTAGCAGAATCAAATTATATACAAGGCCATCTGGGGCTTCACAACTAATTTTCAGCTTTTATAAAAAGTTTTACTGTGTCACTTGGATTTATTGCAGCTTTGCAACTTCAGCTCCCAAAGTAAAATTATTTTTGTGCTGGCTGCGATAATTTAAATTACCTCCTGGAGCTTCTAATGACTAACTTGTGTTTATGGTGAAACCTCCCATTTGTCCAAACCCTGGAAGCATGATCTGTTTGATAACTCTAAATATATTGATGCTTTTACATCAATGCAAGTACATCAGAGCCTAAAGTCAGTTGGTGCCTTCAGGTCTTTCTGTAATAAAGAGAATATGCAGATTTTGCTGTACAAATGAGACTAGACAGTACAGTTCGGGAACCTCGTATGTGCTGGCTGAAGGACCAGCTACTGAGTAAAGCAGATACAAGTAGATCATTTTTAGCTGGGTTGGTGTCTCCATCAACAAATCCTTTCTTGGGTGGGTTGGGTAAGAATCTTGGTGGAATGTGTCAGCAAGGCGCCCCCTTCCAGATGCATCAGCTGAACACAAGTGCCATGTACCGTGACTGTACCATGAGCATCCATGGGGCCATGGGCAAAGCCAGTGGGCTCTGGGTAAAGCAGGTGACTTGTTTCCAAAATGGCACAGTTAGAAGGGTTCTTACTATTTGGTTGAAGCTGCTGCACAGGTGTCCCTCTGAAATAAGACCATTTTCCTGGAGCTTCCCACTCTGCTCTCCTCTGTTGTAGGTTTGGGGAGAGTAGCTGAAGGGCTCATCCTAGGCTTGTTTGAGCCTAGGAGTTGCCTCCATTTTTCTTATTCCTTTTGGTGAAAGGCTGTACAGTCTGTTTGATTCTTCGTGCTTTGCTGAGATGGAGGCCAGATAGCACCAAATAATGTTTGTGGCTGTTTGTGTGGGCATTTGAGATTTGGAAGGCACCTGCTAATGGGTTATAGGTCATTTCATGTCAGATTGGCTAAGTTTCCATCAGGCTGGTTCTTTGCTGCGGCAACGCATATGGACTGTGTATGTTTGGGGATCCCTATTATCTATCTCAGATGGAGTGGGCTTTCCTCCTGTTTGCTGCCTCCTCTCTCCCCACAAGAAGAAAAAATCACCTGATTCTGGAGAGCTTTTAACCTCCAGATTGAATTAGATGCTTTGCTCTTACTTATATAGACTTTCCAGATATATACAGAGGTTAGAGAGGGGCGTGGGTATGTGATCATATTTCAAGCTTTCCCTCCTTCTCCTTGTTTTTGATGCTGCTGTTGGAATTCACCCTTCCCTTTTCCTGGGAACCGGTGTGAAGGAATTGCTGTCACCCACGGCAAAGCTCAATCCGCTTGCCTCAAGGCCTTACCTCTCCAGGTTAGGTCCTTGCCCAACTTCCACAGGCGGCAGTTTGTTTATGAGCTTACATTACCTGAATCTTCTGGGGTAGGTCTGAAGGGAACAATTCAGGGCAGTGGAAATCTTAACTCAGAGGCGCTGGGATAGGGGAGGGAAGGAAAGAATAGAGTTAGCAGTACAGTTAACTCTTCGCCCCCCACACCCTCCTTTTTTCCCCTGTTTCCTCACCTGCCCAGCTGTGTAGTAGGTTAGCAGTACGTGTCTGTTCTTATTCTTATGAAAGTAGACTTTGTTCTCTGAAGACTGCTAATCATGCCCCATGGGGGTGTAATCAGTTATAAGGTATTTAATACAGTGCAGGCGGGAACAGGCCGCCTGGCCGGGCTGGCAGATTGCAACACTACAATTATAAAGGGCCCCTTTCCCCCACTCACCCGCCCACCAGTGGCAGGATGAGGGTTGTACCTTGAAACAATATTAAGTCTATGAAAAATAAAGATGTAGTGGGGGAAGGGAGAGGAGAGGCGAGGCTGAAGAGGCAGCTCCTATTCTGGGAAACAGGCAGACCTCCATTCTGCGAGAGCTGCAGCCATTGCAGGTTGCACTGTTGAGACTTGTGGAAGTTTGGGTGCCATCACCATCGAAGTGGATTGCACAGGGATGGCCCTCGGCAACCTGTAGAGCAGCAGGGGCTTCCGTCCTCTGTGAAACGGGTTTTCTTGTGGTGGCTGGGGTTGGAGAGGTATGGAGTGGTTAGAAGTGGAGAAGCCCTTTTTCCTGCATGCGGTGATTTAGACACCTAATCTGTTTGGGTGCTTTTGAAAATCCTGCCAGGCTTCTATTTATATCTTTGGATATAAATCTATTGGTAAATCTGGCCTTTCATGCCTCTTTCTTCCAAGTACTGGAGCTACTGCAGCAGCCTACCTTACTGGCTTGGAAGGGAATAGGTAGCTTGAGGCCTTTGAATTTTAATGGGCATGGGAAAGTCTACTGGACTTCATCTGGTCTGTTCTTGTTGCCTAATACCAGTCCATTCCCCTCGGTGAGGGCCTTGAAATGCACATGTGGGGTTTGGAGCAGCTGGGCCACAGCCTTATAAACCATCCCTGCTCTGGCAGCTTGCTAGATGCATCGACATGTTTCTGGAGCTTGTGGCTACATTGACCTTTCTCCTTCCAGGTTCCCCAGAGATTACAGTGTTTCAACTCTTCATTGGTGTTCTTTGGATTTGCCAACACTGTTTTGTGCAGTGGTAGCACAGGGCTCCCTCCATGTGTGTGCTCTTTGCTTCTTGGAAATTAGAAGGGAATGTATATTCTGCCATATCCACTTGTGTTAAATAGTTTCTATCATTTTTGCCTTATGAAATGCTGCTCCTTTCTGACATCCCTGTGCTTTGCTGAAGTTCAGAACCTACTCTCTGAAGCACAGCAGATAGAAGCTCTTTTTGGCAGCCTTTGGGATATTGGTGTAGATTCAAATGGGATATATTCTTGCTACACTGCTCATGAGAGCCTTGGCTTTCCTGCTTGGCACTGAGAGAACACTGGCTATTAAGTCTCACAGTTGGTCCTTAGCACTGGGCAATGGGTTTTTAGGAGTGCGTTGATGTTTAATTGTATTACACAAAGTAAGTGCAGATTCAGAACATGGGGGTCAGAATACAGCCTTCCTTGTGTGGACTTGAGAACACTGTTGACAACTTCACCTCCTAATGCATCCTCATCTTTTTCGCTTTAGAGTAACTTTGTGTTTGGGAACCGTGAATTCTTTGGAAAGCTTTGGGATTTGCAGCAGTGCCACGTGAAGGAGGAGTAGTGTTTTTTCTGACTACAGCATAGGGTCTGCTTGTGACTCTAAAATAGTGAGGTCCCGAGACAAGAGGTTACTTGATGTCTTGGATTTTTGTACATTGAGTTTCTCTTCTCTTGATCATGTAAGTGACCAGGTGTCAGTGCTGTAGGGGGAGAATAATGTACGATGAAGATCAGATCTGTTTCTGTGGGCAGTGGGGACAGTGTTTACAAAAGGATTTTTGGGTCATGAGGAAGTACCTGCATCTCAGAGAAGCCGCTTGACTTAAGGTAGAGTGGTTTCCTGGGGGTGGAAAAAGGCCTGGATCCTTCCAAGCACCCTTGATGCCCAAAGTCCGCTTCCTATTCAGCTCTGCCCCCTTAGCTCAATAAGGCTCAGTGTTATGTTCACCCCTTGTCTTATAGGAAAAATCAGGGAAATTCCCTTTCCAGGCTACTGCACAGAGCTCTCTGTTCCTGCCTGGAACGTGGTTACTTTCCAGCCCTGGTGGCAGCTCTTCTCCTCCCCGTGGCTTGTTTGCCCAGTTGATAACTCTCCTGCCTTGCTCTGTTTCTCTTGCCCCATGGCTCAAGAAGTTGCCTGGAGAACTTGAGGACTCTCCCACAGATGAGTTTGAGGCTGAAGCTGTTGTTGGGGTCCTGGCAGTGGCAGGGCTGGCATGCGTGGGGAGCGTGGCGGGTGTCAGCGTGGTGGGTGTGTGGGTTTGCTGCTTGTTTTCCTTCCCTGTCTGGTGAGGAATGCAATGTGTTTGCCTTCCTTGGCCTGTGGTTGCAGCCACATTCCTGCACTGGGAGTCAGCACGGCGGCGGGCGGCGTGCTGTTCATGCCCCCTGGCTACATGCTTTCAGCTCCACATCAAAGGTGTGTTTAGTATGTAGCTTGTGCCATTCCTGGCCACACCTGGTGGCCTGCAGGCATGCAGGAGGTGGAGTCTGGCTGTGTTTGCAGATGGCATTCAGGGTTCAGACTTCTTGCTTGTGGAAAGGCTAGAGCTGAGTCCATGCTAAACAACCCCAGGAATGCAGCGGGAGAGCTGAGCGGCACAGTCACTCCAGGGGCATGTCCTAGCAGCAATGTTTCCTTTATAGCTGCAGCAAAATAACTCATGCCTGCTCCAAAGGAACTGGCTGTTTGCTTGGGTGTGTTGTAGGGTTTAATTTACACCGATAAGGCCAATTAAGGTTGGCGTGTCCCCCCTGCAGCCTGTGTGCTCTTGGCAATCAGTAGATAATTGAGTGGCTCGTGCCATCAAGCTCTGCTCAGTACAAACTGTGCATGAGATATCTGCCTGGAGATGGAATGGCTGTGGATTTAACCTGGGCAGGAGTGCTTCCCCCAGTTGGTGGGTAAATGTTCCTACACGTATGCGCTGCAGCTGAACTGCTCCAGCTTCTTCTGGAAAAGCTTCCTTTTTCTGGCTGGTACCTCAAGAGATGAGGATGGGAAACTTGGTGAAGGATGGCAGATCAGGATGCAGATGCATTGTTTTGGGATCCTTGACATGATGTCTGTGAGAAATGGTCCCTAGTTTTCTATGTCCCTATAATGCAAGCCATCCTTGTCCTCTTTATGTAAGTCTTTCGTTTGCCTGGCACAGGGAAACATGGTCCTTTTTGGCAGCATCAGTATGGGCAGCCCACGGGCAAGGCTTGTGGAAAGAACAGCAGAGCATCTTCTGTGTCCTGGGTAAGCCGTGGGCTGTTCATTTTGTTACCCGGTTTGCTTTGTTCTTTGGGACTTGCAGTTTCCCTTCTGGCAATTTCTAGTAGCCTGAAATTCTGTGACCTGCCAGTCATTTCCATATTAAAGTTAGTCTTCTGCAGAAGACCTCTCTACTGCCATCCTTAGACAGTAGCAGGCATGAAAGAATTGGCTCTAAGAAGTACTCTGGCTTTATAGCATAGTTTTTGCTTTTTAGCTGTTGCTGCAGTCTCTGGATCAGATGCCGCAGAGCTACTGTTGCCAGACTGGTCCATGCCACCCTCTCGAGAAGGATGTATCACTTTTCAAAGCAGGATCTCAATGATAGGTGATTAGGGGAATGTTAGTTGTTGCAAAAGACTCTTACCGTTGTGAAACAGTTGGAAATTATTCTCATTGGGCTCTCTTCTCCTTTGATTTCATGTAAACTGTGCATTTTATTTCAAACTAGTTGCCACTGACTCTGTACCTGTCTTTTAGGGCTTGGGTGTTGATGAGAGAGTGTGTTGCCTGTATGTTAATTTTTCTTCCTCTGTTCTGCAGTGCCAAACTTAACAATATGCCCTGTGGCAACATGAGATTTAGCAAAATAGAGTAAGTCTAAAAGTGGAATTTTATTGATAGAACATTTAAGTGTGTATAATCATTGGGTGTTTCAGCTTTGTCGTGCAATATAGGCTATGGCTGCCAAAATGGAGGTCTTGTTTAGGATTAAATACTGCTGCTGCTGTCACTTTCTGATTGCTAGGAAGGGATTAAGGGAGCTGGAATGAAATGCATGTGACATTGGCTAAGGAGGAAGGAGGGCTGATTCTTGGTCTTTGTCTTTCCTGTCAGTTTTAATATGTTGTGGAGAGAAAGTGACTAGTTCCTTGTTTTGGCTTCCCTGCTGGCCTTCAGGACTGTGTAGGAATCCAGATTTCTGTGCTTCTGTGTCCAGTCCCAAGCACCTCTGCCGGGGAGATGTGCTTCTCTGGCTAGAGCAGTAACCCTCACCAAGTAGCTAGAACTCCCCCTGGTGGGACAGGGAGCAGAAAGCAGGGCTATGGGTGGACAGTAAAATTGGGAATTGGTCTGATCCTGGGGCATCTTGAGCCAGCAGCAGATGTGGTGTTTCTCCAGTTGAGACATTCCTTAGTCCGGAGTCACAGACTCTGCAGAGCTGAGCTCGTGCAGCTGCATGAAGCTGAAGGCGTGAGCAAACAGCTTGCTGTCGGCACTGGACAAACACCTTATCGTTGCAACATCTGCCTGGCTATACACTGGCATTCGTCCATGGTCTTTGCCCTTAGAGGAGCAGTAAGCTGCTAGCTCTTTGAGTGGTTTAGTCTGACACTTGACCAAAGAAAAAAAAAAAGCTACCCGCAACAGGATGGCTTGCTTTCTTAAGGATATCTGGGGCCGATCATCCTCTGCTCTCAGTTAGAGTGCCTTTGAGAATAGGTGACTTCACCTGCAGCTTGACTATCTCTCATTCCCAGCTTGCTCTCTGCAGAGTTGCATAGAGCTTACTTACAGGGGGGTCTACAGGAAGGAGCCCTGTGGAGGTGAAGAGCTTGCTTGTCTTCACTGCTAAAAAGATGTTTTTCCTTAACCTCAGAATAATTAACGGGCTTATGCTATCCCAAAGGATAACAGCGGTAAAGACCAGGCATTTCAGTTTTACAAGAGCAATGCCAGGCAAGGGATGTAGTGCTAGTCTGGACAAGCTGACCTTGTGGTAAAACTAAAGTGCTGGGCCTTCGCTGCAGTTGCCCCTTGAGACAATTTATGCTCATTATCAGCTCCAGCTGAAGAACAACACTGGTGCTAGCAATGATGACAAATGTGGAAGGAGATGGTTGATGAGAGCTCTGACTCTGCCCCAGGAGGGGTTGTGTCTGAGGGAAGAGCTGAAGCAACCCTGCTTGGTCTCAGGTGGGGCGCCTGTGGTTATCCCCCCCAAGGGAGGAAGGTGAACCTAGGAGGTACAATACAGCATGTACAGAAAGACAAGCAGTGCAGCCTGTGACTGCTGGTGACAGGCAGCCTCCTCATGTACAGCCTGTAGGGCAGGGGGTGGAGGTGTGGGTCTCCTCTGCTGCGGTTAGGATCCTGCTGTTAAAAGGACTGACTGGAGCCCAGGTGAATGGGGAGAAAAGAGCCATAGCCAGTTGCGTGCTTTATACAGGTCACCAGTGAAAGATGGGTGGGTGGATCTGTTTGTTTTTCCTAAGCTGGATTAAACTGTGTTGTATTTCTGTGACTGAACTCTTAGAATAAAATCTCTCAGCAGTTCAGTGGTGCTGAAGACTAAGAGAATCATTAAAAAAAAAAGCTTAAAAAAAAAAGCAAAAAAAAAAAAGGCAAATGAGGCAAACTGAGGCAGATTAACTACAGGGCCACACCACAAAAAAGAGAGAAGATGCTCCAGGGTTACATTCTGCTTCAGGAGCCATGCTGCTCTATTGTTTACAGAGTTGAGACAAGTTTTGTGCCTGTTCCTGCCCTTGGCTCAGGCTCTGAATCTGCTAGGCCCAAAGCATGTTTTTGAAAGCCGTCTCCTTTCCTTGTTCTGCCTTTGTGGCCTGTTGAGACGACTACCGCCAGTGTGTAGGTGTGGGTGCTCTAACACTCCACATCGTGCCTGGGTGCAGAGGCTGAGTGGAAGTCGATGCAGAATACTCGATGCAGTCTCCAGAGTAGGCAATGGCTGTGACTTGGGTTAAGTGGGAGGTGTCTGTGCCTGGTAGGAATCCTGCTTTGCAAAGGAGTCAGTAGCAACATCACTCGTAACCTCTGGGAAGGGAAAGTGGCAGGATGTGATCAGCTTTGGGAAGAGGCTGTGAACCCCTTTCTCTTTTCTCCCTTTGGCTGGATAGGTTTATTCCTCTAACACCACTTCTGTTTCTCTCAGTGCTACACTGCTTTTCCCTGCCAGCTTATAACGAGCTATTGCTCATTGTAGGTGAAGCGAGAATCAGGTGGCTTAGTTGAAGAATGACCCACTGCTATCCTCACACAACGCTGGAGTCTGTAATTTTACTTCATTATACTGACTGCTGTCTGTATTCAGTGCCGTAGAGATCATAAAATATTTCTGTGCTAGAAGGTCTTCTCTGAATAGCACAGAGGATGGCTCAAGTTTCCATGGCAATGCTTCTGAATGTGCTTCTGTCACCAAAGAAAGAGGGACTGTCAGTTGATTAAGGTTTGAGGGTTTTATTTGAGAAAGGGGATGGTGGTGAGACTGCCTGTTAGTTGTTTGCCTGCCTTTGGGTAGTGCCTCTGACTGATATATAACCTGAAGAAAGAGGAAGCTGACATTTGGCTAATGGCAGAGACGGACTGTGTCACGCAAACTACAGCTGGACTCCTGGACATGCTTAACTGTTCAGCTACAGATACAGCTGCACAATCACCCAACAGTTAAGCCTGTACCATTCTCTGCCTCTCACATCTGACCATCTGCTAGGGAAAAGCTAATTAAACCAAAAGGATTCTTGCTGGGATTAAACCCCAGCAGCAGAGAGAACTGAGTATAGTACAAATATTGTTCTCCTACTACTGGATCAGGGTTGCTGCTTTATTTGTACTTATAAAGAATTGCAGGCTATTCAGCTCAGTTGCTGTCAGGTAGGTGTTTAGCTCATGCACACTTTTCTTCTCTTTTCTATCCCAGATCACTCTTGTTGTAGGTGCAAAAAATAAGGCTGTATCTTGCTGAATTTTCTTGCAGTTCCTTTCTTATGACAGCTGAGGCTGTTTTTCTTTCACATGGAATTTCATGCAAAAACAGTGCACAAAGCTGTCTTTCCTCCTAGTGCCTCAATTTCTTTACTTATGGAATGGAAATTGTTCCTGCCTTCCTCATTGCGTGTATTTATGGTGAGCATGAATCCTAGAGTTGGTGTGGGTCCACATAACCTTATAATTGCTAGAAGCTACCGGTGTGAATCTGAGACTCAAGACCAAACAGTTTATTGCGAAAATGTGCCTGCAGCCCTCTGAGAGTTGAAATTTAAATCTCGTAAAATGGAAAATGTGGAAGTGTGGTTCTCTTAGCAACTGAACTCTTGTGTGTACCTACAGTCCATGTTGCCATGTGATCAGGGCTTCAAAATAGCTCTTTCAAAAAAATAATAAATTAAATGGACTTACAACTCTGGTTGATTACACGGCTGCCGCTGGTACTCAGCAGAAGTGACAGCTCACCACATTGTTCAGAGTTGTGGCACAATTTAGTTTCTGAAGGCCAATGAGGGATTTAGTTCTGTGCAAGGGGCTCTGAGAGGATTCTCGCTATTATCTTTCCATGCTGAACATGGAAAACTTGTACTGAAGAGGAAGTTAGTTCTGCATATGGTAGCTCAGAGATGGCAGTAGAAGGCGGCAGTGAGGAGAGGGTGATGGTTGCATTGGTGGAGTGGATGTAAGGAAGGTTGGAGTGAGCTCAGAGACCCGATTGAAGAAGCAGGTAGAGATGAAAGTGAGAGTACCAAAAGAATGAAGATAAATTAAGTCTTGATATTCAGGAGGAACAGTTCAGATAGTTTTGAATGAGGAATGGAAAAAAAACAGTAATTTTGGAATTGCTGGAATTTAATTTTGACAAATACGTTTCAGGGGGAAATGCTGTGGGAACTGAGGAGATGAGAGGTGATTTTAGAGTGTGGATTTATAGCACATTAGGTCTGTGACCTCAGACTTGTTTTGTGTATGTGCTTACCCCACAGTTAGCAAGAGAACTTCATATTTTGGTGGAAGAGGGGCAGTAGTAAGACCATGCCTGGGGGCAGTTAGATAACCTGCTCTAACTCCACACTCCAGTTTGCTCAGATGAGCTGTTGGTGAGCCATACCCTTAGGAATGAGCGAGTGGGGAACATTGCCTTCCCGGTGTCTGAACTGTTCCAGGTATGTTGGACATCAGCAAGCAAAAGCTGTGTGGGTGTGTGGAAAGTGGGGTACAGTGCAAGTATTTATGACCACCCTTCCCTTCTTGCTTGGGGAGAGTACAGAAAATGTTATGCCATGCTGGTCTGAGCATTATTATGTTTAGTTGGCATAGAGGTAGTAAAACTTTCAAGTTATATAAATGTCAATACCTTTAATACCTTAATATACCTTGTGTAGCATGGTTAGCTTATGTTGATTCTGAGAGAGACACATGTCGCTCTGGGTTTTTTGGAAGAAAAAAAACCCAAACACAAAACCCAGCAAAACCTTCTTTGGAAGTAGGAAAGGGCAAAAAAGGGTTAACTTCAGTATTGGTAAGGATTTTGCCATTGCAGGGAAGTTGTACTGATTTAACTTAATCAGATTAGAAACAGCTGTGATTATATTAGTGCAGCATTCTTGTATAGGCATCCTTAATTTAGTTTGTGTCTTGTATCTATCTATTTAACTTAAGTTGATTCAACATAAAGTGCTTTTAAACTGAATTAAGAACATTTACCCAGGAGGGTTATACTGCTTTACATTATTTTCTAAGTCAATTTAATTTAGTACAGTGTATATGTAGACAAGACCTTGGGGAAAAAGCTGATCCTTTTTATTACTTGCTGAACAGTGTGTCATGTTTGGCTGCAGCCATGTGATAGTGGAATGAAAGAGCCTGTTGTGGTGCATGTTGGTGGAGGATGGGCGAACTGATCATTGCAAGCCTTTGTACAACTTGGTCGTTCTTAGCCATAGTGTTTGATTAAAGTAGATTGCTCCTCCTTATAAATTAGGCTTTTTCTTGTCTAGAACAGATGTGAGACCCCTGAAATGTTATTTTAAGGTTCTGCCTCAGCCTGCCAATAAAAGTGCCTGCAGACCTGGTTAGCGTGCTGTGGATGCAGCAAAAGCAACATCTCAAAACTTTTGCAAATGTTTAATGTTTCAAAAGATTCAGATGGCTGAGCAGGTTTGAGCTGGACTTTTCTACAGCTAGGCAGAGCTTGAAAGAAATTTCACCCAATTTTGGTACTGTTTCCCGGTCACTGTCTCCCCCCCAGTATGTGCCTCAGTATGTATGGTGACTTATGCACATAAAAAACTCATGGCCAAGGAAGAAGTTACTATGTGAGTACTGCAGATGTCTGTTCTCTTTCTTGTTGAAAAGGATAAATCTAGTCAATACATCTTGTATTTTCTGCTTGTGGGTGAAGGCTCTATGGGAACAAAACTGGCATGTGAATGACTCCGCAAGTGTGGTTGTAGTGATAGAGTTTCAGAATAAAGCTGGCTGCTGTAAAAGCCATTTAATTTCTTGAAATTTGCTTTTGCCAGCACCTGCAAGCATCAGGGCTGGACTTACCTCCTCAACATTGCAGATACTCTGTAGGCTGGGTCATTGCAACAACTTGTCCATCTGTCCTCTGTAAATAATGCAAATAACGTGCTCTGCTCCGTTGTCCGGCTGTGTAGATACTGCATAGTGTGTTAGCCATCTGTGCATCACTGCGACTCATAGACAGAGGAGATGTTTTGGAGAGTGTATTGAAGCAAGTATATAGGTTGCAGTAATAGGGCATTCTCTAGCATTGCTGTATTCTCTGCTAGAGGGATGGCTCAGTGACATTCAGACCCTGGCACTGAGGAGCTGGAGACTGTAGTTTTCCCAGAACTTCTGAAACCAAAGACTGAAACAAGAGGACTGCTGATATTAATTGCTGGGGGTTGTACGAGACTTAGGGAATACCTACAAGGGCTGAGAGTCCACTTCTCGGTGATTGAAGAATTTAAGCTGTTCCTACCTTGTCCTAATTAAATGCCTTTTGATTTTATGCTCTAGGAAGGTAATGTATGATTCCTGCCCCCCCCCCCCCCCCTTCCTACACAGCACAGGAGCCAACAGAGGCCTGAGAAGCGAACTCCTACATGTTGATTTTCTACAGAAATGTTCACCCACTCCCTCCTTCCCTTCTCTTCAAATGTTTGCTTGCTATAGCCGTTCCCTAGCTTGTGTTTGAGAAAGTTTAAAGCCATGGCTCCCAAATTTCCCTCGTGATACACCCGCTTTTTGCCAAGTACATGTTAGAGTATCAAGATTCGCTTTTTCTAGCAGGGCCCAGACAGTTATTTTCAGGAACTTTTGAGAGTTTTCCCGATCTCCATGAGCTGTTTTCTAATGGCCTGGTATACAACTCTTTAAATATCTGAGAAACACGCTCCAAAAGTCTTTCCATGGAAGATCTTAAAAGAACACAGGTAAGAGGACAGAGTGGGGAAGGACATGAAACCCAAGGTGCAAAGACAAAGAGGCTCTGGAAGTTTGTAGCCTAAACCACCTTGTGAGAGTTGAAAGGATCACTGAACAAACTAAAGAGATCAAGCTAACAGGATCACTGAACAGACTAAACAGGCTTCTGGTGTGTCAGCGTTTTTGGATGAGGAGCTGTCATTAGCCCCCGATGTCGCTGTCAGTGCTAAAGGTGACTTGGCAAATGACCTTTTGCCGAGCTGGTTCTTGTGCAATTTCAGATTTAACCATTAAAGGTGGTTCTATGCTTTTATATGCATTAGAAAGCTAGTGTTCATTTCCTGGTCAAAATCTCCGCTGAGTATTTTTATTCTCCATTAACATTCCTTCTGGGGATTGGATTTGGGTCCTTTGCTTCCTGTCCTGCTCCTGTTCAGATGTTAATCAGCTGTTGCATTCTATTCCAGTTATGTGTTAGCAATGTTAGTGTTTCTTGGGCAATGCTGATCTGTCCTGGCTTTTATAAAAGGGTTAGGGAAGCTAAGCTACTCTTAACACAGCAAAGAGAGATAATAAAATGCATACTTAAGGATATGGAGTGCAACTGAATTAGGGGGACTGGGATCTTTGTATTGTGGAAGGGGGGAGTGGGGCTGTAAGAAAAGTGCAATTCTGATTACTTTTAAGAGACTTCCGCAGGGTGCAATGGGTATGACAGACACATGATATGTCCGGTGGTATTTACATTCAACAAGAACTATGTAAGACTGTAGAGTCTAGGGATTTCATTTTCTTTGGAAATATGTTAGGTGTTAAGTAGGGCTTGTTACACGGACTGTTGTTCAACAGCTAGCCTGATCCCTTTTTCTTGATAGCTCTTGGAATTGTTCCCATGCAGGGAACAGAGGTTTCTGCCTAACAGTCAAGGTTAATTGGTATGGAAAAGCAGGAATGAGCAATAATCCTCCTGAAACTCGATTTTAATCCAAGAGTCACTATAATGCTATTACTCAGATCTGAATCGTGAGCATTAATGTACAAGCAGAACTGAGATGCGAGTTTCTGCACCAGGAGCTATCATCCTTTTATTTTAAAATGAGCTTCAAAGTAGCCAGCAGCAGAGTGGATCTGAATGTACTTTTAATTGAGATGGCTTGTCTGAATGAAAAGATTTCTCTCATTAAATGTTGAAGTGTCCTTTAATAACCTTGCAGTCCTTTTCCATCATACTCTGCACCAGCAGTCTACAGGTGCTGCTTTTAACTTCACACAGCTTGTTTGTCTGTCCTGGACAAGACCTCTTGATGCAGTTATTGCATCATCCATGTCGCTGATTAGTTGTCTTGATCAGGCTTACTGCAGCAGCTTCTCATGTAGTCTGTCTTGAGACATGTGGAGGCTAAGGTTGCCTCTATCCATAAGCACAGGAAGGCAACTGGACTAGTCTCTCTTGCTTTTACTTCTCATGATGCTAGTGAAGAGACATTATTGCCTCCTAAAGCAGGATGTGCCAATGTCCTGCATTGGATATGCATTCGGAGTATAGGTTGGCCCACACAGAGTGAAAATTCTGGGTTAGCTGTGGTGATCAGATATGTGGCACAGGACAGTAGCAGCATTTTTTTACATGTGGGTATTGCATTTGGAGTTTTTTGGAGTACACTGGCTCTGATAGCCAATGAACGTTTCTGTAGTGTTCCATTAGAAACAAATGTGACTGTGATTGTATTATGGAACGTATTTTCTCTGTCATACAAGTTTATCTTTCTGAATAAAAAGCAAGGTTAAAGAAATGCTGCTTTTAAGAGGAAAAGGCTGGAAAGATGACACAGTACCTGAAATAAGAAACATTCTCTGCAACATAATCACCATATTTCTGTTGAGGAAGGGAGACTGCTGACCCCGAACACTGGTAAGCGGGCTATCAGAAGAGGCAACACAAGAGAAGTTTATGAGGAAAACCCTGCAAGTCCTCTGCCTCTTTGCAGGGAATGTTCAGCTGCTGCAACAGCAAGCAGGCAAAACCTGTGTGCATCCTAGAACCAAAGCTAAATATTAGCTACCTCAGGCCTCAAGGGACTTGCCAAGTATCAGGAAGACACTAGGTACCTACACATGTTGCCTTTTTTTCTTTGGTGCTTTCCCTTTTTGTCCGAAGGGTTCCTTTTTGGACCTTTTTTGTATGCTATGGACCTCTTTTTTGTTACCGGAGACAAAGTGATGCTAATGGGTAGTGTTGTGGTTTTGCATGCATGCCAAGTGGCTGTTAGTTCTGTGGGCCCTGTACAGAGTAGTCTTAAGCAATTCTGTGCTAGATCACATCTATTCCTGGTGTGTGGTAAAGGTTTTGCCTTTCTCAGATCACACGGAGAACATAGCTACTCAGCAAGTGGATTTTACACTGAGGGATGCTCTCTGGTAAAAACAGCTAGAGCCAAGCTTGTATACTGCCTGTGCAGCTGTACTCAGTCACTGTCACTGCACTCGCTCACTGTGAAGAGGAAAGAGGTTGTGTGCGTTTTGTCTTTGTGAGGGGGTGGAGGAATCCTCAGCTTTTTGCATTGACAAAACAAATTGTTAGGTTTCCACTGCAGTCTTCTGACCCTTTGTGTGTTCATGTCTGTTTGCCTGGAATATGTGGCTATTGCTGATGCTGATCAGTGTGAGCCCAAGCCTTGTAGCCTTCAGTGAGCCATTCCAGTGAAGCTGTAACTGTCAGTGAGCTTAGAAATGAGACTGGAACTACGGTGGGTAGTAGCTAGAAGACAGTAGAATTGGAGCTACTGCAGACGATAGCCTTCTAGGAAGAGGACTGTAAATGTTAAGGAACGTTACTGATGCGAGATGGAAAGAGCAGATAAAAGGAACCAGGAGGTTAAGTTTCCTTTTGTATTACAGTGCTAATTAGAATAATTGAAGAGCTACCTCCTGCTGTAGCTCCAGGCTAAAGCTGAACTGCTGCAGGGTAGTCAGAATGTGGACTTGACAGCAAGCTCCTTCAGAGAGAGGCTTGTGAATAGTGTGGTGAGCAGAATTAGTGCTGCCTTCTATTTCTGGATATTACCTATATCCATTACTGCTTTGGAGCGCAAGGTCCGTCTATTCTGCAGAGAGTATCTGCTCCTCTCTGAATGGATGTGTGGTGAATTGAGCCACCTTGTGATTTTCTCTGTGGTAGCAAAGGATGCTCAGGTATTGTAGGCAAGGAGGGCTTAACTGTGCTGTTTAGCGCAGGGAAGTCTGCAGAACAAAATTGTGTTGCTGTGGCAGGGTGGTTGGAGCAGAATGACAGAGGCTGGATTCCTGGTGTTGGACAGGAATGCAGGTGGGGAAGCAGTGGCCCCTGGAGCCATCTAGAAAAAACAGCTGCCTTTCAGAGGTCAGTTACTGGTCTGCACAGGCATCCTGCTCGGTGGAGAATGGTTAAAAGACCTCCCTTTTCTGGGACACAGTGAAGACAAGGAGCTTACTTCACTGGAGGGTTCTGGCATTAGATAGTAGCCTGATGGTGCAGCAGTTTGCTGCTGACTTCTGCCCTGGCACCTGGCCGTGGGTTGCTCTGCTCATGCCTAGCTGTTTCCATGTGTTGTGCTGATAGGTGACTGACACCAAGTTTCCTTTCTCATGTTTCAGGAGCTGTTGGCCAGATGCTGCTGGATGCTGACAGGGGAAAGCTGATTCGGAGACAAGCGGCCAGAAATGTTTGGACACGTTGTCACTTTGGATCTGTAAGTCCTTGTTTGAGGGAAAGTTGCCTGGAGGCACTGTGAGTATTTAAGTGTCTCTGAAAATTCTCAGATCATGAGGGTAGGTTTCAAATCCTGGTATCTTTTCCAGGTAGGGGGGGATGAGATGGCAGGTAGTACAGTTGCTGGCTCTGGGGTAGGAAGCAGGACAGTCCTGTTTGAGCCTGAGGAACTGTGTGCTGAGAGACAGGGAGGCCTTTGGCATCTTCGTTCTGAGCACCTCTGCAATGGAAACATGTGTGGACCCATGGGTGCAGCTGTTCCTGGAAGCCTCTGCTTGTCAGCCAGCCCATATGGCTGGTGATTTTGCCTTGATGCTGAACCAGCTCCTGCTGGGGGTTGGTGGAAAAGCAGATTCAAACTATGCTGGCCTGGTCCTTCCTGGAGGTGCACGTTGTCCCTCTCTCTCTCTTTCTCCCCCCGTACTTTACAGTTTGCCCCGCAGAGCAGTTACGCTGTTGTGAAGCTGTTTTTACCTGTGCTAGTCGAGACCTGACTGTAGCATTGTAGTAAGGAAAGAGGCCAGACAGCTTGTTGGGGCAAGGCCAGCACTAGGGCACCTCTTCAGTTTGTTCTGGCAAAGCTTGAGTTTGCATGGTCCTGGTTGCCTGCCTGTTCCATTCACCTTCAGTCTGACTCTCCCCATGTGCGTACAACTGCTCCACACCCTGCACTCCTGTCCTGCCTCCCAGGGCTTGGTGCCATTGCCACGGAAAAAGCAGTACAGCAGCAGAAGTGCATCAAGGAAGGGAAGGCTCCACTGCAGTCTCTCTTGTGCCAGAGTGATGGCCACAGAGCTACAGTCTTACAGCTGGCTCCTAGATCAACCCAATTCTCTTCTTGTAGTGATGGGTACCCTGGGCTTTGAACAGAGAGGAAGGATGTTTTTGAACTTGTGTTGTATCCCTAGTTGGCTGGACGCTATTTTACAGAAGCCTGTTAGCAGCAAGGTAGAGTGTGGCATGCTGCTTGCTGGAAGTCAGAGAGTAGCTTGCCTTCCTCTCTTGTGGAGGTGTGGGTTATCACAGCTGTAGGCACAAGGATGTAATGTTTTGCCTCAGACGAGAGTCTGATAATTGCCAGCTTATTTGTAGGTGAGAAGCACTGACTTAAAAGGATGAGTGAGGTAATTGTTAGCATTACCAAGCTTCTGTACCAAAGGCTTCACAGTTAGCATCCCTCTGCAGTAGCGGGGAAGATTAGCTGGGAGGGCCCCATTTCACAGGAGGTTTGTTTAGTCCTTCCTGGAACCAAAGTTCCCTTGAAGCTATTGCTTCATGAATTTTGAGTTTGTGTGGTCCCAGTTGCCTGAATGCCTTGGACATGTCCTTGCCAGGTGCCTTTCCAGCTCTTGCTGGGTTATGTGGCCCAACTATCCTAAGCTAATTTCATTTACTTTCAGAAGATCTGATGTGGGTTGGGGCAGGTACCTGGAGTGAAATGACCATCCAATTGTTCTTGGTTATAAACATTCCCCATTCCTTACGTATTTATGGGGGTGAGATTTCAGACTGGCTGTTTTGATGGATGCTAAGCTATTTGTTTCTCTTCAGGGCATCTGAGTGAGTGTCCCTGCTTCATGAGGCTTTGAATTTGAGCCCAGGCTGGTAAGTGCTCAGGTCCTTGTGGGCTAGAGAAATGATTGTGATTTCAGCTTGGGATATCTCCATGTGCATCTCCTGTCCTTAGCCTGGCAGGAATTGGCAGAAGAGTCCCCTAGATCACCTGTTTGATGGTGGGCTGTTGACACACCTGGTTCTGGTCAGGATTTCAGCATTCCTCTTTGAAGAAGGGAAATGTCTTCCCAGCAAGTCAGACCCATCTGTTTTGCTTGGGGATGCAGCGGAATGTGCGTTTGGTATGCTGGATGTGATTTTTCTAAAGTATTAGAGATCTCTTCACCTACTTGAGTCTTTTTAGGAGAAGGGACCTTGAGGGAAAGACTGCAGCAAGGGGGGAGTTTCCAGCATTCTGATGGTGGAGATTTACAGGTTAGTCCTAGGAAGTTGTTCGTGCCTGTGGAAAGGCATGAGAAACTTTTTTGTGAGTTTGTGTTTTTAGCAGAGTGGAGGACAGCTTGCAAATGTTCCTGTGAAGTGTAAAGCCTGTTGTGGCTTGGAGCCACTCTGTGCTTGGTGCAGACACCTCACACTTGCCAGTCCTCCCAGAGGACTCAGTCTGAGTGTCAAGAAGATGCAGCTAGGCAAGAGTGGATAAGAATTGGAGAGAATTCTTGGGGCTCCATTTAGACACTTAACATGTAAAACTCCACCGGCCAAAACACAAAGCAAGTGAAGTCTGCTAGGTCACTGGCCCAGTGGTATCCATTGACTGCCTTGAAGGTATGTGAATGGGAGTCAGATGGCCCTGCCTGTAGAAGAGGGGAGAGAGTGATCTGAGTTGAGGCAGATCCTGCACTTTGAAATGCTGCAGGTCAGGCGCTGAGGATTGCAGAGATGCTAGGCTTGATCAGTGTTAGGATCCAACAAGGGAAAGGGAAATGAGAAGTGGGCGCTTACCCCAAATATAGGGGGACTATGAACGATGCATATGTTGTCATCGGGGAAAGTCTGGTATCGGGCTCTGCAGGGACTGCTTGGTATCTCCAAGACTTCTTGTCTTGTGTACAATGGGGTGGTTGAATTCCCGGCTACTTGGGGAGAAGTCTTCCTGCCCTCCACTGCAGTTCCAAAGTGGTGGAAAGGACGGAGATTCTTCCATGTGTACAAGATAGCTGCTTTCCTTCTACCCCGTTTTTTGCTCTTGTACTGCTACTGCTCCTGCAGCAGTAAGAATCCTGCTCAGCACAGCTGGGGTAAAGGGACTAATCTGGTCTTTCTGCTAGCGGTACTGCTGCATGTTGCAAAATCTGGCCATAGGTACCAATGTCAATGGTATTGCTCCCTAATTTGATGCCACCTGTGACTTGGGGGTGGTCTTTATATTTTCTGACAGAGTGAGTGGTTGTAATGGTATGGTACCTCCTTCTGACAAGTCTCCTGTGGTCTGCTGCATTTGGGTTCCAGTGTAAGCCAAAAACTTCTGGGTTTGGGCTCTTTAATGGCTGGAGTCTCCTCCCACATAGTCCCTGCTGACAGTGACAGCACATGATCAATAACTCCTGCTCCAGCTGTCACTGCTGCCTGTAAGGCTTGCAGTTTCCATATTGGAAAAGGCCTTTCCTAAAGAGCCTAATCAATATGCTGCTGTGAGGTCTGTTCTCGTTTGCTATATATAATCCGGACACACACAAACTACGTGAGTGAGCATGTGTAGAGGGGGGGAGAGGATGTGCCAGCCCTCTGCTCTCGCTGGCTGGGAGAAGGACACAGCTACCTCTTACTTTGCTCCCTCTCCTGCAGCTGCTGCTCAAGGCTTGTGGCCACATCCTTCCCCTACTCTGTTAGCAGTCTGCATGGGGACCTGCTCTGAGACTCCAGGGGAGCCGAATTCCTGCTGGGTCACTTCTAGGGTTCGATGGAGCACCTGTGACTCTCTCTTCTGTGCACTTTCTGCTGTTGGTAGGTAACCGCTTTCGGAGCCACGCAGGTGGGAGGATGTCGAGCACAGCTCCATCGAAGAAGCCTTACCGCAAGGCTCCCCCGCAGCATCGTGAGATCCGCCATGAGGTACCCATCATTCGTGATGACCAGGATGGAGTGATCTTGGCCGAGCAGAGTCAGGTAACGGCTTGCCGGGTGGCAAAGGGCTTAACACCATTGCATCAGCAAACAGGGTTTAGTTACACCGAGGCAGGCCAGCTCAAGCAGGCAGAGGGGTTTGAGGTTTGCAACCTGAACTTCTGCTCATCGTGGTCCCTGGAGTCCAGCAGTGAGAAGGAAGTGACAGGGTGCAGAGCAGAGTTGAACATCAAGAGCCAGACTGTCTCACCAGCACTTCCACGTGGTGGGAAGATGGGGCAGCGAAGTGGGAAGCGGTGCTCAAACCGCAGTCATGGGCACCTTGGCAAATTTGTGAGCCGTAGCATGGAGACAGTTGTGGTGTCTGGAGATGAAAGACACCATCCCACTTGCTCTTTCAAGAGCAGAAGCCTGGAACGCTCACTTATGTTTAAAGAACCTCCTGAAGTCCTGACACCGAGGAAGTTTCAGGTCTCCTCTACACACCTGCCTCTCAAAGGGATCCTGAAGCAGACCAACATGACAGGCCCGTGCCTTGAGAGCTTACGCAAGTCCCGCTCAGTAGAGACGCTTTCCCGTGGCCATGGCTCACGCAAGTACAGTGATCCTCAGCTCTGTCTCAGCCATAGAGAGAAGCACTCACTGGAGCACAGCAGCAGCAGTGCAGCTGACTCTATCAAGCGCAGGGAGAAGATCACAGAGGAAAAACTGCAGTTCTCCAAATTCCTGGACGAGATTACCCAGCGGGTGCTGAGTCCCATCCGCTTGCGCTCACTGGGAGGGACCAGAGGAGCAGAACAAGACCAGAACTCTCCCCTTTTCCCCAGAAGCTCTGTGACAGAAGGCCAAGGGGAAGGTCACCTGCAAGGGGTCAAAACCAAGCGTGCAACTGAAAGATCCCCCTGCCCAAGCAGAAGAAAAGCAGAAAAGAAATGTGAGGGGCTGGGAATGGCTTCGTGCCAGAGAAAGTGTGCTGAGGAGGCTGAGAGAGCTTCCGGACTAAGAAAGAAACCCATCCTTGGGAGGAAGGACAGTAAGGAAAAACTCCTTTCCTTGGAGAGAAGGGTAGTAGATCTGTGTCAGTATGAGCTGCAGCAGCTGGCAGACCTGGGGCTAGCAGGGACATCCTCTGGGCAGCAGCACTCACTGTCTTCATGGAAAAGCAGTGCAGAGGGCATAAGGGATGAAAGCAGTCCCTGTTCACGGCTATTACAGCCACACCATCTGTGTGCTAAACTTGGGCAGAAGCGTGCAGTGGAGCCAAACTATTCAGAGGAAGGATCTTTCTCCACTCCAACACGCTGGAGTCGGGAGGAGGGGTCTACCCCATCTAGATCCTCCCCTTCCTTCAGCCTGGCACTAAACAAGGTAGGTGCCAGGGCCACTGGCTCACAGACAGGGGTCTCACAAAGGCCAAAGCCCCCACCTGGATCTCATCTAGTCTGTAATGCCAGCGGGGGAGAGTGAGAACAGGCCCCCAGACCTCATGTTGTGGGTGCTTAATCACCAGAAGCTGCTCTCTTGTGGGTGCCACTCATGGCTGTGCTCCAGGTTGGGTATATCTTCCTGGGAGGAACCAGCTTCCCTTTGGCCCCAGGAGTTAGGAAGGCAGGAGCTGGTGCTGTTCTCCCCACTGCAGGCTTCCCAGGTGTTTGCACGTTGGAGGCCCTCCAGGCTGTGGGACAGCAGGTGTGTGCAGGAGGCAGGCAGCTCTCTTGTCAGGAGGTGTTGGGATGCTCCCGGTGCTTTTTGTGTGCTCTGTGCCTGCCTGTCTTGGGGTACTGGATCTTTGTATGATGGCTGTTTCAGATCTTTGTAAGCCTTCTTCTCTTTTCTCCAGCCTGCTTTGGGGCCATCGCCTCAATTTAATAGGAATTGCATTATCCCCTTTGCCTGGTCACTAGCATCTGCTGTGTGTGTATTTGTGAGGGTAGGGGATGCAGTTGCTAGATAATTCTGCATGAATTAACCAATTGCCACGTGGGGTCAGGATGTAAGAAAAGAATGGATTGATGCTTTGCCTTTAGGGACAGGAGGATATATGCAGGTGGTAAGGACCATTCTTTTAAAGTGTGAATTAATGAAGGAAGCAGCCCCATGATGTCTTAGGGCCAGGACTGGGGTGGTTTGCCTTCTGTAATATTGCTAGCAGCTCAACAACCTCATCCACAACTGTCTGTGGCATGGCCGCTCAGCCCAGAGCTGGCTGGACTTAATGGACAATCTAAAGTGTGGCAGCACTTTGGGTTTGTGCAGTGCTGTTGGTACCAAGCACCAAAAATAATCCATGGGCAGCTTGGACTTTGTAAGAATGGTCACAGTCTTGGGCTTTCACAGAAAATACGGTTGCTTCTAGTGCTAATTAAATCTCTCCCAGCTGTGCTGGCAGGCAGCAGCCATCTCGTGGGTTAACAGAGAGTGTAAAGGAATTGAGAATAGCTGAGTCGTGTGCTCTTGTCGCTGTGCTGTGTCTCTTTGTTCTGCAGGTCCCTGCTCCAGCCATTTCTGGGGATCTTGCCCAGAACATTAATTTCTTTTACAGGCTTTTCTGACCTTTGGTGTTTCTTCTGCTATCGCACAATAGTTACAGTGGCTGGTTTCAGCTCTGCAGAAAGAAACCTTTTTCACAGCACAATCTGGGTGATGTTAAACGGTAGACACATTTTTCAGCTCCCAAATGATTCTCTCTCATTCTTTTTGTGGGGCTTCAAGGGTGTTGTGATTGCTGTGGTGACAATTTAATCCTCAGTGTATGCTGGCCTGTGAGATTCCTGCTGCCCACTAACTGTGGATGTGGAGGAAGCTGAAACAGCAGCTAAGGTGACGATGTTACAAGAAATGCTGAGATTGCACCATGGGAGAGTAAAGTTACCTAACTTGTGTGGTGGTTTCTAGTCTAGCTCTTCTACCCTGAACCAGAACACACAGTCTGTCTTGGTATCAGACAGCTGAGCGGTGTGTACAGATCCTAGCAGCTCTAAGCGTGCCTAGCATGACCTGTCAGAGCAGGTGAGGAAGAGTCACAGGTAGGGTCTAGCAACCATGACTCTGCCCTTTAGGAAATGTGAGAGACCAACTCCTCCTCTGAAAGAATCTCACAGCTGTTTTCTTCCCTGTGCAGGAACCCTTGACGGATGCAGAAAGGATGAAGTAAGTGTCCTGCTCCCCCTCTATGCCTGTCATACTGCAACTGTGTGGGTGCTGATTCCTCACATCCTGCCTGTGCCACCTGCACAACGAAGCTGACTGGCCCTGTGGGCTCCTCTCAGATCTTCAATTTTCTTGGGGCCATGTGGGCAGAGCTTTAGTCTGTGCCTTACCAGCTCTGCCTTGCATGTCTCTCACCCTGGAGGGGGAGGGAACATAGACCCCCAGTGCAGGTGCAGGCAGAGGAGCTGGTGGGTGTGAAAGAAAGTAGGAGATGAAGCCTTTAATACAGGTGGAGAGAGGAGTGCCTTTTTTAATCCTTCTTCTTGTTGCCACTGTTTTTGGTGTAAGCCACCAGAAGCAGTATGCAGAGGCCTGCTGCTGACTGAGGGTGAGAACTGAGCCCTTTGCTGGTGGTGGTGTGGAGCACAGACAGCTGCTAGCACTGAGCTCCAAGCCATAGTGAGGAGAAAGCTTCCACTGCCAGAGAGAAGCTGTGCTTCTGGGTTTCTCTGAGCAACTGAGCACGAAGGAATGAAAAACAACAGGAAATCCTTCTGACCACCAGGCATGTCCTGGCTGGGGAGGAATGGAGCAGTTTGCATTGGAATGGGGTTGACTGGCAGCTGTGATCACATCTGTAAATGCACCCCACCACCTCTGCTTCTGGGCTTAAGGCTGTATGGAGTCCTCTTTCCACCATGTATTAAAGATGTGAGGGCTTTTGAACAGGGAGGAGAAAATGATTTTACTCTTTTTACCTTCAACTCTTCTAACCTGGACTGGGATAAATTATTGAGAGGGTTTCATTCACCAGTGAGGGACACTGGAGCTGCGCAGCTCATCTGGCTAGTGGGCTTTATCCAAGCACTGTAACCCGAGAAGGAGCTGGGAGCCGTGGCTGGCCAGCTGGCATGTGCTTCTTTGCCCCTGCTCCAAGAGAGTTTGAATCTCCCTCTCCTGACAGAGATGCACCTCTTGCTGCGTGTGCTGGAGTCTCCTGCCAGTTCAGTTCCTGACTTCCTGGGGCCCTTGTGTGGGGTCTTGGGCCCTAGAGCAGGGCAGCGGGGTGGGGGTGCTGGTGTGGAGTGCCCCTTTTGCACTCAGTGGTACCTTGTTCCTGCGTGCCCCAGGCTGCTGCAGCATGAGAATGAGGAGCTGCGCCGACGGCTGACATATGTGACTAACAAAATGGAGGCGATGGAGAGGGAGCTGGAGTCAGGTCAGGACTACCTGGAGATGGAGCTGGGCCAGAACCGTGAGGAGCTGGAGAAATTCAAGGACAAATTCCGTAGGTATGAAAAAGAAAACAAGAGAGGGGTAGAGTTAGAGAGATCCCTCTCACCAAGGACTCCCCTAGCTGGCACGAGCAGGCTGGGCCCTGTTGTGTAAATCAAAGGCACACTGCATCCTCAGAAAGGTGCACCCCTAGACTGTAGGGGAGTTAAAAGGCTCTGTAGCCATTACTTTCTCCAGGGTACAGTGTAGGAATGCTGCCGGCACGAGGGGCTGACAGCAACAGGGAATTCTTCATCTATTGGATGTAAGGCAGGATCCAGCTTGGATGCTTACCCCACATGTACAAAAGGAGCCACTGATGGCTGCAAGAAAATACATCACCACTTTACCTGAAAAGTACCTCAGTTAAAAATCAATGCCAGTCGCTGGTCACATGCTTATGCATGACATAGCTCAGAGGAGTCCTTCAAAGTCATTCACACCCTCCCCTGCAAGATCCTTTCACCTAGCCAACCTCATCTTGCCTCCAGTAACTTGGGGTCTGAAGGCCATTATGTCGCAGAGGTGAGGCATAGTTAATATGCCTGGTTGTCTTAGTACTGTGAACACCGATCTTTCTGGAGTTGTGGAGTTGGTGGTTTGCTTGGCAGCTATGAAGGGGACTTGAGTAGGTGTCTGAGATCCATTCCCATGTATATCTTGTTTCTGTAGGTTGCAGAACAGCTACACTGCTTCCCAGAGAACCAACCAAGACCTGGAGGAAAAGCTGCATGCCCTGGTAAGTGCCCTGTTAAGACACTGCTGAGAGGAGGTGGAAGAGACCTGTGTGCTAGGAGCAGATGGGAGAAGGGGTCCTGGCTTTACCCAGCAGATGTGGCAGTGGGTGAGGGGTGAGATTCTGGCCATGACCATCTACTCCCCATTCTGGCTGGTGTTGTGAACTGGTTTCTTGATTTACTGAGCCCCTACTTGGTCATGCATGTGAGCTTTTGTTCCCCACAACATAATTGCATGGTATTCCGTCATGTTGCTTCAGTCCCTCTCAAAAAGCCAGGGATGTGTCAGCCAGTCTTGGGGTGGTCATCCTGGGAGGACGGGGGCAGTCAGAGCAGAGCCAATGTGCGTGTATGTCTGTTATGTGCATTCATAACACTCATGGCTGTTTCTTTTCTCTCCCTCCCCTCTCTCTCTCTCTTTCTCCTCCCCACGCTGCTGCTGGCACACGCTGGGTGCACTCACCTCTCAGGCCTCTCTCAGCCAAAGCTGGATTTTTGCAGTTGCGTCTTTTCGTTTGTGTGTTTTTTCTTTTTCCTCTTTACATGTCTCAGCCTGTTGGCTTCATTGTCAGTCCCACATACACCATCCCGGATGGAGGGGCCCCAGCTCTCGTCCAGCCAAGGGCTCACCTGGTATCCAGCAGCTGCCCGCAGATGCAGCAGGTCCTAGCTTGCAGTGCTCCATCTTAAGAGCGTTTGACTCTAAGCCAGCTGGAGCATGGCGTGCTGGGAAGTGGTGCCCATAAGCTGTGGCACTGCACAAGATGTGGATGGCTGTGAGCCTCGTTTGCTCCCTTTCCTTACCCTTCTGGGCTGTGAGCAGGCAAGTCAAACAGCTGAGATGCTGATTGCCTCCATGTAGCCCAGGATGAGATTTTTTTTTTTCAAGTTCTAGCACTTGAATTTCTTCGGTTAATATTAATTGTGCTGGTGCCTGAAGAGACTGCATATGTGGGAAGCATTGCCCTCCCCTACCCCCTTGTGTATCACTGTGCTGTACCCCTGACGCACAGCTGGGCCCTGGTGGTCACCGCCTCAGAGCAGCCTGGGGAAGTGTTGGAGGAACTTCTTCAGAAGAGGATGGCTTGGTTGTTCTGAGCTGTTGCCTCTCTGCTGTTACATCTGGGTCTGTATCAGCCCTGTGCCTGAACTGTTAGGGAGTGTAAAGAGGCAAGATTGCCTGCTTTAGGGAAGGTATTACCTGAGCTCCAGATGAAGCTGCACAGGTCCTTTTTCTTACTAGAATAAGGCTTGAGCTCTTTCAAGATGGTGCCCTCTTCCTGCCAAACAAACCTTTTGTCCATTCAGCATTGACTGCTGGATCTTTATGGGCAGTATTCTCGTTCTGTTGCCCCAGAGAAGAGGGCTAGGTATCACAAGCTCAGAGGTTTTTGCTGCTGGTGGCAGGATGGGATTGACTGCTCGAAATCACTAGCTTTCCACCAGGCACCGTGTGAACCAGGGCAGAGAGGAAACATGGTTGTGCTGCAAGAAGAGATACTGCATTAAGGAGGTTCAAACTCAACCTGTTGTCTCTGTAACTAGCAGAGTGGCTGGCTCCATTTGGCCTTTGGAGTCCCTCCCTTTGTGAAGAGCCAGGCTGTCCCCCTTGTCTGTCTGTCTGGAAGTTTTTGTATCCCAGCTGAACATGTCATTGTGCTATGCTTGGACTGAGGTGGGTGGTGAAGCCAGGTTCTTCTGTGCTGGGGAGATTTACACCTGGTGTTCTTGCATCCCAGATTAAAAAGGCAGAGATGGACCGCAAGACGCTGGACTGGGAGATTGTAGAGCTCACTAATAAATTGCTTGATGCCAAAACCACCATCAATAAGCTGGAGGAACTCAATGTAAGTGTCAGTCTGCAAATGGCTGTGGAAGTGTGTGAGGTGTGGGCTTTTCCTCTTGTTCAAAGTCATTAGTGTAAAGGAACATGTGAATTACTTCAGTGTGTATGAAAGTGTGGGAGCTGCACACAACAGTAGGGACAGACAAACAGAAAAGGGTCTGAGGGGTTGAGCAAGGAAGAACTGATCTTCAGGTTTGATGTATTTGTTCTTTTGAGTTTAGGGTTTGACCTGAGTCCAGGCTGTACCAACAGAGGGGTCATTTACTCTAGAGCTGGGAGGGAGCTGATGCCTTTTCTACACCATTAATATAGAAGTTCCTGGATCTGGTGCTTGTTTCTGTTAACTGCTCTCAACTCGCTCCAGTCTGTCTGTCTGCAAGACGCCTGACATCAGGCAGTGTCTTCAGGCATGGCTGAGAGCTCTAGGATGGGATAGCAAATCTGGTGGGAATTCTGGAGATTATTAAAATCCCCAGAGGGAGAGGGGGTTGATACACTGACAGAGTATATGCCTGGAGCAAGGGCTGGAGTTGAAGGGGACACCTTGGCTGAGTTGTAAGAAAATACACAGGGGTGTGGAGAGGAGGGAATGGCAGGTGCCCTCGTGAGCAATTCATCAGATGCCTCCTCCTGCTTCTGTTCAAGCAGCAGCTGGTCAGGTGGTGCCTTTTCGGGTAAGAGATCAGGCCAGTCTGACACTTGCACACCTGTGTCCTTTCTTGCAGGAACGCTATCGACAGGACTGTAACCTTGCAGTACAGCTGCTCAAGTGTAACAAATCCCACTTCAGGAACCACAAGTTTGCTGATGTGAGTAGCAGTCCTGCTGAGGTGGGGAAGAAGGGCTCATAGTCTCTGCCTGCATCTTGCTTTCTCCAGCTTTCTCTGCAGGGCTGTTGGCCTCATCCTTCAGCCTCAGATAGAGGTGTGTGTGTGGGGGGGGGCTCCTGTTCCCACTCCCACTGAGAAGGCAGCACAGAGCCTCTGCCAGCTCCTCTTTCATGCCAGCTCCATTTCACAGCTCAGCCAGGAGCTGTTATAAAAAGCACAATAACCTTGAATTTGATAGCCTGCTGGGTGCCTGATGGGAGCTGGCAGGAGGACAGACCTCTCTCTTACCCTGCTCTGTCCTCTTCCCTTCCTCACCTGGCCACATGGAAGGGCCACGCTGCCTGATAAGGAGTCAAGCAGCAGTAGTCTGGCCCTGCTTCACTACTTGCTCTGAGGAGAAATGTGGGAGGCAGCATTCAGGGTGTCTTTTAGGCCTCCTGAATGGGGTAAGTTGGTACCAACTCATACTCCCCCTTGTGGCATCTGTTCAGCTCATCCTGCCCTCAGGTTGGGCAATGACAGAGTTTAGGCCTTTCATATTAATAGGATCACTTCTTTGGTTGGAAGTATCATTCAGGCCCTTACCCCAGCTCTCTCTTTGCTGTACCCCTAGTCTCCATCCCTTCTTATGTTCCTCTCAGCAAAACCACGTGCTTGTCTCTTTTAACTTAGCAGGTGACCAATATGTCACCCTCCCCCTCCCCCATTGTGTCTCAAATTAGCACTCTTGAGGTCAGTGTATCAGTTACTGCTGGGGTAACCTTGACCTCTCTCCCAGCTGTCTCCCCTCCCTGGAGCTTTGAATTCTGCCCCCCAGAGTGCTGTGTCCCACGTGGCTGCCACTGGAGGGGGGGTGGTGCTGAGCAGCTGTGCAGTCTGCCTCACAGCCAGCTGTTGTCATGCAGTGTGCCCTGCGTCCCCAGCTTTGGACGCAGTTTCCTTCTGGCTGTGACAGGACAGACCTTGCCGTGCCACTGAGTGGCTTGTGGAGCTCTGCTCTACACTTCATGCTCTGCATGGGTGTGGTGACCAAGGTGAGGGCAGCTTGGCAGGGCGATAAGGAGAGCAGTAGTGCCCATTTGCAGGACAAGGAGCAGTGCTTACTCCCTGTTGAGACCCCAGTCCTGCAGCTTTGGTAATAAACCCCATGTTTGCCTCTCTGAAATGGAGAGAGTGAGGAAGTGGGATGAGGTGGTGGAGTTTGTGGGAACAAGGGAAGGCATCGATTCTGGTCTGTGGGCAGGCTGCCAAGGCAGCATGGCTGCAATTACTGCATTCGGGGAGCACTGTGTATCCCAGCACTGGGGGCTGTTGAGTCACTTCAGTGCAACCACCAGCTGATTTTCCACAGATCAATAGACCCCTTCCTAGCATGTGCTGGCTGGGCCTTGTCTTTGTGCTCACAGGCATGGGGGACTAAGCCCGTGTGCCATCTTTTCTTGTTCTCTTTGCAAAATGGGGCCCGTGAACCATAGCCTAGAAACTTGAATGGTGTGACAGCTAGAAAGCCTTGTTAGTCCCTCATGGGGCAGGTTTGCTTTGGAAAGAGATACCTTGCCTTGAGAAAGGTAAGTGAATGTTAGGGTCAAGATAAGGAGTACAAAGTACATGTGAAGGTTGTTTGGAAAAAGCAGATTATTTGGAACTAAATGGCTTGCATGGCAGCCCCCTTCTAATGTCCTTTTCCTTCTCCCTAGCTTCCCTATGAGCTGCAGGACATGGTCAATAAGCATTTGCACAGCACTCAGGAGTCCACAGGCCCTGGTCAAGAGGCAACCCACACCTTGGCTCCATCTGATGTTGTGCCTACCTCAGTCATTGCCAGAGTCTTGGAGAAACCAGAATCTCTGGTTCTGAATTCAGCCAAGTCTAGCAGTGGCAGCTGTCCCATGGCTGAGGATGTCTTTGTGCATGTGGACATGAGTGGAGCCCCTCCTGATGCCTGCAACAGCGCAAGGCAGATGGGGAAGGAGGGAGGAGATGCAGGGAAACAGCAGAATGGTGGCTGCAAGCCGCAGAGCAGTGTGGAAAGCGTGCCAGAGGAGGTGCCTGCCTTTGAGAAGCTAAGCCCATACCCTACACCCTCTCCTCCCCATCCTATGTACCCTGGGCGCAAAGTGATTGAGTTCTCTGAGGACAAGGTAAGGATCCCAAAGAATAGCCCCCTGCCCAACTGTACGTATGCTACGCGCCAGGCCATCTCACTCAGCCTGGTACAGAGTGAAGATGAGAGCTGTGACAGGCTCCGGACGCTCCCCAACAGCCCTGCTTCAGAAGGGCGCCATTCGGCCTCCAGCTGTTCCTGTCAGCAGTCCCCCAAAGCAGCCAGGGCTCACGGCTCTTCCCAGAGCAGCCCATTCAGCAGCCCTCCGCAAATCCCGAGCGCCTTTGCCAGCTCTGCCAGCTCCGAGGAGGACCTGCTGGCCAACTGGCAGCGTATGTTTGTGGAGAAGGCACCCCCCACCTCAGAGCGGGTGCTGATGAACCGCACGGCCTTCAGCCGTGACACGGCCCCTGAGCTCCAGAAGAGGTTCAGCCGCTCCATGCAAGAGCTGGGTAGGGCAGCCTCGGCTTACTCGGATGGTGAAGAGTCTGCGCAGAGCTGCAGCTGGACCGTGAGCCGGGACTCAAGTGTGGACACAGACAGCACTGAGTCCAGAGCCCACAGGAGCCATTTCTCCTCAGACTATGGTACAGATTTCTCCCAGGATGAAGCCCAGAAGCTGTTGCAGGAAAGCGGTGGAGGCACTGCTGAGCCTGGAAGCCCCTCACCACAGAAGCACAAGGACTACGTGGACCTTGGCTTGCCTGAGAGCCCAGCTGAGGAAAGAGAAATGTTGCTCCAGGGAAGCAAGGAGAGCAACCAAGGAGGTGCCCAAGAGGAAAGTGGAGAAGGCAGGGTCAAGCCTCCCTTCAGTCGGCCACACCGCAGCCCCAAGAGGATGGGGGTCCACCACTTACATCGCAAGGACAGTCTGACGCAAGCCCAGGAGCAGGGCAACCTTCTCAGCTGAGGCAGGGCAAGAAGCAGCCACACGCTGCAGAGCTGTGGGATGCCTCCATCTGTCCACCTTCTGAGGGAGAAACCTCCCTTAGTACTCTCCTCCTGGGGGGGGCTCTGCTCTGAAATTTTATATTTATTCTCTTCTTTTGCTACCTGGAAGAGCTGGGGTCCCCCTTCCCTGGCACCTCAGACCCACAGTACTAGCACCCACAGTGTGCAGAAGCACACCCACTGCCCCAGCACACTTGCAGCTCTTTTCACAGCCTCACACTGGTGCCTGTACCAGAGCTCGTTCTTGGTACCCCTCGTCCTGGTGCCTGTGCCTCTTTATGCTCGCATCTTCCTTCCCACTCAGGTACCTGAGGCCCTGGGTGCTCTCATGCTGGTTGCCCGCAGCTGCTCTGCTCTTTTTTAACTTGTGCCAACAGGGCAGAGTGCCTGCGTGGTGGTGTCTGATTCCTGGGAGCCTGCAGGGGCCATGAGTGGGGCACGAGGACTCCCAGCAGATGGCTCTGGGCCCCTGGGGATGTGCTGGGATTGCTGGTGTCTCATTTTCCTGCTGGGTTTTGTTTTCCCTGGCTGCCCTCTGGGTGATTCTCCAGAATCTGCCTCTGCAGGTCCCCATCACTTGGCTCCTGCGTTGGGCTCAGCACCTGGCCCCTGCTGAGGCAACGCACGGATGCTGGTGCTGTGGCATGAGGCACGGGTGCTCTCTGCCGAGGTGGTTTGGGGAGGCACTGCCTGCTAGGTGCTGGGGTTTGTGTTTGTGTGTCTCCTCCCTCACACATCTTCCCCCGCTCTCTGTGCTGTTATTTTGTTTGAACGGTGCTGATGCTTTGCTCTTGGGTGGGCTTCTTTCTTCTTTCCAAGCCTTTGGTTTTGGGGTGTATTGTTTTTTCTTTCTCCCCGCCCTGCATAAACAGACACAGCCGTTGGCAGCCAGTCCAATGCCTGCATTGAGGGTGTGTTGAAGAGGCTCAGCTCTCAGAGCTGTGCTTCCCTCTGATCCTGGCCTCCAGCCTGCAGAAACCCCTCCAGACTCAAGAACAAGGTCTTGCCCTGGGCAAGCAAGGCACGAAGGACACTACTGGGCTTTTCTGGGCAGTGCTCGGTGCAGGGATGCAAGGGCAGTGTGCTGAGGAGCTGCTCCCTGTAGACACACTACCTCACGGCTCGGCAGCAGCCCTTTGCCAGGGTCTCCTTGCATGCCCCCTTTTCTGGGGGGCTCCAGGCTGGCTCTGGTGCCTCTCTGGGGCCTCCCCTTCTGGGTAGGGCCTCTCTGCGTGTTTTTCCTAGTGTAGCGTGATACTGTGTGACTTTTCTTCTCAGTCTTGTGTGCTTGATGTCTTGTTGGGGGGGAGGGAAGGGGAGAGGTCTGTAGATGTAGGTATTTTTTTGAGGGCTTACAAAGCCCAGGCGTCCTGTTTTAATTTTGTCCTGTGCCCTTCTCTGTCTGGTGTTTCTTGACTCCTCCAGTGGCGCGAGGCAGAGAATAGCCTGGTTCCCTGCGCTGTGTCCTCAAACCCTGCTGGCTGTCCTCAGCCTGCTGTCTGGTTTTTGAGTTGGGTTTGTGTTGTCCTCCCACCCTACTCAATGAGGGCTTTTCACTGGACTGTAGGAGAGCAGCCCTCTGTCCAGGAGGGAGCTCCTGTTCATATGCTTACAGCAAGATGTGCAGCCAAGAGCTGCCTGGGGGCCCTGCTCCCCTCCACAAACCCCTGTCTCTGCAAAGGGCCTGTAGCTTGCAGCTGGGGCCAGCCGGGGCTTCAGCTTGAGCCTGGAGGCTCCAGGGCCTGTGAAAGGGAGCTGCAGGCCTCTCTGGCGGCTGTGTAGGTCGGTTTGTGTACCCTGGCTAGAGCCGCTGCCTACACGCTCGCCTTGTTTCCCACCTCAAACAGTTGTGGAGCTGAATGCCACCCTCTGGTGGGGAGGTGGGACTCAGTATTTCACTACAGTATTTTGCTTGATACCTGTGCAAACAGGCTGGTGCTGAGAGCAGGAGCCTCCTCTGAGCCTGCAGGGTGTTCATCTCCCCTGTCCTGAACGTGGTGGTGTGGTCCTTGTGTTTGCTCTCATCAGCCACTCCACTGCTGCATTTCTTCTGTTCTTCTGCAGCGTTGCTGAGGGCTTGCAGCTGCAGCGGTTGCCAGCTCCTGCCTCACGGATATCACCTGGGGTTGGATGCTCACTGAGTGAGCTCCTCTGGCTCTGAGGCTGTTGGTGGCTTGCCTGTGGGACAGCACAGCCACTTGGGCCATCGGGCAGGCATTGCCACTCAGGGCTCAGCCCCATCTCCCCTGAATCCTGGCATGCTGGTCAGGGGACAAAACCTACTCTTGCTGAAGCAGCTGGTGTTGATGGTGCTGGGCAGAGCCAGCCTCCCTCTGCTTTTGGTCAAAGTAGACTTAAAAGCAAAACAATGGAGAAATGGAGGGGTGGTAAAGGGGTGCCCAGTGCCTCACCAGGCACTTCTGCTTCGCAGCTTTAGGCTGCTGGCAGAGGTTGAGGGGGAGCGGTGGCCTCAAGAGGAGCAGAGCTCACTCTCTCTCGGCGGGCACAGTGCCTGCCCTCTGCACTCCTGCTTACCTCCAGCAGTATTGGCTCTGGGGCTTTGAGCTGACCCCGCTTTCAGCGTCCCAACTCCAGACTGTTAATCTGTAACTAAACTAATGTGTTTTTTTCTGAAATTTTCAAACTGATGTATATTTTAAGACCAGAAATAAACTATTTTAAAAGTAGGTGGCAATGGCTATAGTGTTCTCTCTGTTGGTTAAGACCTAGACTGGACCGATCCTGAGCATGTGAGGGAGCAGAGCCTCTTGTGGTACAATGTCCCAAGTTTGCTGAACTGCACGTGCCACCCACTAGCTCTCCCAGGGAGAGCAATCCTGTGACCGGTAAGCTTTCCAGGAGGCTGTGAATTCACTGGTCATCCTGAGTGCCCACTTCAGCAGCAGCCTGGTTCAAGGTGCTTGTGCAAATCAAGTCATCTGTGTTGGAGAAGAGGCGCAGTCCCAGGCAAGGAGTGATGTGTGGGATGAGCGGTGTTTTACTTCTGTAATCGTATCCAAACTGTGGAAACTGTTCTCTGAGTCTGAATGTAGACTGTCAGCTCAAAGATCAGGCTGAGACTGCAGACCAGAATCTTGACTCGGAAGCTGACAGTGGCTTAAAAAAAGGACAGATTATTTAACCAGGCAACTTTGAGAAACAGTAAAAAACAGTGATGTGGGCAATTTTCACATGACATAAAGGCTAGGCTTGTCAAAACCTCTGCAATGTAGCTTGCTGTGCTATAAGCAGCCTCAGTGTTTCTCATAAAATTCTGCCTACCCCATTTCAAGTATTTTGCTGGCTGTCCTGTCTGATCTATGTCTTGGCAAAGACTTCCATGTGCTGATGTAGAGTAGGATGAGGTGGAGCTAATTCTTTTACTATTCATTGGTTTTCTTGAAGCCCCAGCTCCGAGAGTCATGCGAGAGTATCAGTTCTCCATTTCAGAAACTGAGTTATGTGGGAACATGTAACATACCCCCTCCCTGGAATTCATAAGAGTTTTATAATTCTAGTGTCAGTATTTTGTTATTTTTTATTTTGTGTGGGGAGGGAGGATTGGGGTTGATTGGACATAACCCAGATAGGAGGCCCTGTGAACATGAGAGGGAGTTCCTGTAGGATGTTGATACGGACATCTGGAAGCGTTTCCTTTTCATACTGAATGGTGCTGCAGAGATCAGAGATGAAATTTCCTCCAACTCCCAAGTTATGCTGCCTGTGCCCTTCTGACCTAGGTGTATGCAAAGCGTAACACAGGAAGTTTCTTGTTTCTTTGTCCCCATAATTAATTATTTTATTCTGTGTTCCCTTGAGTAGCAGCTGCTGCCACAATTTAATCTTCCAGCCTAATCCGAGTCTTGAAGCACAATCACCTTCCTTGCCTTGCTCCAGCAAGGGGCACTTGGCCGAGCAGTGAAACCCGCAGTGCTGATGCGGGCTGAAACCTTCACCAGAGGGTGCACGGCTGGTGCCAAGCTCCCTGCAGATGGGCTCTAGCCCAGCCCTCTACCTCCTGAGCAGAGGGACGGCCTGGGGGACAGCAAATTGGACCTCCAGGGCCAGGCAAGCACTGTGGAGAACCTGCCTCTGCAAGGACGGAGAAAGCCCGCAAGCTGGGCAGGTGGCGGGGGCGAGGGGCTGCTGCCGCCTGCCGGTGCTCCGAGCCCCCAGCACAGCTCCTGCCTGCTCCTGTCACCGGGCCCCTGCCTGTGCCTATCGGCATCTGCCCCATCGGGGGCACGGAGTGACGGAGGCTCACGCCACCATGAGTGGTGCCACGTCTGTGACCTTTATAAAACTCTCATCGCGACAGCAGTACAAGCAATAGAAAGAACATCTCTTATACACATCTGAATAAATACAGCCTGTGCCCTGCGGGCACAGCCGGGCACGGCAGGGGGGAGGCAGGGCAGCGTGAGCTACACATGCAGCAACTGGACAATCACAAGTGGCCGACGGGGCGCGTGACAACACAGAGACGTGTGTAGAGATTCGCTCAGACCAGGCTCTGGCACTCAGAGAGCTGAGGCGTCAATAGGACGTGAAATGTGTGAGAAGACGGCTGGGGCAGCCCACCGGAGGCAGGGGGGCTGGCGGACGCACACTCCTCCAGGCACAGTGCTCTTCCCAGCAGAAGCAGGCAGGGTAGCCCAGCTACATTTCTGTTTCTGCTAAGAGGCTGTCACCGAGACCTGACGTCATCAGGACCATCTGGGAGCTGGAATCTGTGGCGAGAGAGGGAGAAAACCGTGAGCCATTTGGGCTGCCGGAGAGCGTGGAGCTGTACTCCAGATCCAGAGGTGAGGATGAGGAATTAGAGCGCTGCAGGTGGGAAGCAAACTGCTGAGAGGATTGTGAGATTAAGTAGTAACTAGGTCTATTCTGGCCACGCAGCAGAACAGAATCGATGTTTGGGGAGGGGGGAAGGCAGAGACAGCAGCAAGAGCCCAGGGTGGGGATCTGCACTTGTTATCTTGGCTGTCAAGAGGAACATCAGCTCTGAACCCTCCCCACATACACTTGCAGGTGATACTGGTTGTGCTGACCGAGCCATGCCCTTACCCAGACCTTTAAATCTGCACTCACCAAGTGTCTTTTCAACTAGAGAGATAGTGTCCAGGTGGGATGGGCTGGCAGGCTGCAAGCCAACTAAACCCACGTAGGGTGGTGGTGTTGCTTTCCCAAGAGCAGGGAACGCAGCAGGCAAGCAGCCATTTTATGTCAGCAGAGGCCTAGAAATCCTGACTTTCTGCACTGCATGAATGGAGGGTTTGTGCAGCCCTCCCCTGCCTGCCTCAGGAAGGTGAGGGCAGCTTGCTGGCTCTGCAATGGCACAGAGCGCCAGCCAGGAACACTGCGACTCTCCCCACGCCAAGTGAATCGGCTGCAAGGAGGATGGGCATGCATAGCAAGTAAGAAACTCAGCAGGGTACCAGTTTCCCATCCAAAAGCCTTTTTAAACAGAAAAAAAATTGTTTTTCCTGGATGTGAGGGAGGAGATCTTTAATGCCCATGTGCTTCAGATCCAGAGTCCTACACATTCAAAACTGCTGTGTGGGATCTTCATTTTGGGGATCAATTTCTGGAAACTGGATCCAAAACCTGGCTAGAGCTGTCGGTAAAGGATTTTTATGGCTCTAATAAATGAGGATCCAGATTTTTTGAGGCCCAGGGAGTGGTTGTGCTTGTCTGCTGCTAGTCTGATATGAGAATCGGGAGGGGGAAAGGACAACTAAAGGTAAAAAAAAAAAATGCCAAACCAGCAGGATCACAAGGTAGGCATGACAATATACAATATCACATATACAAACAACACACAACAGGCTACTGCTATCTCCATAATATACTTTTTTTCCTGTTACAAGCAACTGACAGGCTGTGGCACCTGGCTAACCCTTCACACGTTTGGGATGCAGAGATACGAATAGCTGATGCTGTGCGGATTGCAGGGAGGTTCTGGAAGCAGTGAGGAATGACACAAGTTTTGGCTAGGATATCTGGCAAAGGCCCCCAAGATCTTTAATGCTCCTGCCCTTGAGTTTTAAGACTTTGCGCAACGATTTCGTTCCTGCAGCATCAGGGAAAACACCTCTGAGGTACCGTTTCCACTCTTTGCAGCAGCTGCATTGTCCTTGCAGGCTGCCTTTCCACGCACGGCTCAGCCCAATACTATTTAACTTGAAGGTCATGCCTGGAGGCTGTCTGGATTCCAGTTCACAGGGAGAAGGGACAGACCCCATTCACCAACCCCACCACGAGAGACTAGTGGCACTGGAAACACCCCAGACACCCCAATTCCTGCCTGTCAGCCCCTGCCCACAGCCCAGGTCCCAGAGTTCTTACTGTTCTGGCAGATCCAGGGGTTCTTCTCCCTGGCTGTGACTTCGCGAGCCTCTGTCTCCTCCTCTTCCTCACCCTCTGAGAGCAGGTCAGAGATCTGCTGCTGCAGCTCAGGACTAATGTTGTTCTCTGCCAGGATGAGTGTCCGTAGGGCTGTGGGGTAATTCTCTACCATGTCCAGCAAGGTCTGGGCGGAGAGTGAGATAAGCAGGCTGACAAGCAGCACAAACAGCAGCTAGGCTGAGCAGAAAGAGCTTCAGTGCTCTGTCTCCCTGCAGACTCCCGCCCTCCTCTTCTTACCTCTACCTTCCCTTGGCCTTGAGCCTCCTTGGCCAGGCTTTCTGAGAGCCTGAGGACTTCCCATCTTTCTGTGGGAAGAGCCGAGCCTGGATTTCCTGGCTCTATCTAAAGAGGAAGGGAGTGCTCTACACCTTGTTGCTGCCACATATCCAGGCTAGTCCCCTCTTACCACTGGGAGCTGGGGCTCTGAGAGGAGAGTCTGTGCTACCAACCCTTGGTCCCTACCTGTCCACAGAGCTTTAAGCTCTGATCCCCAGTCACAAGTCCAACCCCTTACTTCTTCCAAGAAAACCAAACTACAAATAGAGCCGCGTGTTTCTCCCTGCTGACTTGAGGGAGATCCAGGAGCTCTAGGTCAGAGCTGTGGCTTACGAGCTCCTCCTGTGGCCAAATGCAACAGGACAGGGGAAAGCAACAGTGCCCCTGGGCGCAGGGAGGGATGGGGGTGCATGTGGACTGGGGGAGGGGGATGAAGGCAGGTATAGGTCCTAGGGCCTCTATAAACAGCCAAGACCTATGCCCTTGAGACGTCAGTGATGCTGTAGAGTAACTGTAGGCTCTCATACCTGGGCTGACTGGTTGGTAAGTCCTGTTCCCTCCAAGTCCAGAACTTCGAGGGTTCGACTGGAGGCCACAGCGACGGCAAGCATCCCTGCTACCTGGTCACCTGCGGGAGAAGCAAACCGGGGCTGTCAGCAGTGCCTGCCTTCCTTCATGTAATACCACATGACCTCATGGGCCTGGGGCTGTTACAGAAACATCCTCTGAGTATTTCTGCCATCAGACAACCTCCAAATCTCGGTTACCTTGGGGGGAACAAAAAGCCGTTAACTGAGAAAAGAGGCAAGGTAAAGGTGCACCATTTTGTGGTTACGGGATCAGTCACTGATTACCAGGGGGAACACGAAGGAACACAGTGAAATTGTTTTTATTCTCCAAGGAACCTTATCTTCCCAAATCTCCTTCCTACTCAAGGATGCGAGGGCCTTTTACAGCCCTTGTAAGGCATCCCAGACATAGAATAAGGAGCTGAATACCTCAGTCTAGGGGGAGGTTGGAGCTGGACAGAGGACTCTGCACCAACTGATGGACTGCCTCCCTGGAAAGGGGGCAGACTTTTGGGGGTGGACACAGCAGGACCAGGAGCATTAAAGATTGATGCTGGTGAACAGACAAGACTGACATTCCCCAGTGAGTGCCAAGATACTGTACAACTGTGAGACCTTCTCTTGGAAAAAAACCAGGCTGCTGTCGGGTAACACCCTGGGGCCTTTCCTGCCCAAAAGGAGGTACCTGGTCAGACAGACAGGGACTGGAGGGAGGCTGTGTTTCCAGATGGGGTGAGGAGGGGAGTGCCCTGCTGCTGCTCAGGGAGGCATGGCCCCATCTCCTCCTCCCCACCTTGCAGCAGAGCTGGAGAGAGTTGGTTTCTATGGCAACGAGTGCCAGGCTCTCCTCCTCCTCCTCCCTGCTCCCCGGGAACATGAGGGGGGGAGCGCAGGGACATACTGCATCTGCCAAGCCAGCATCAGTGCCCAGGGCTTCAGGAACAGGGGAGACGTGGAGGGTCAAACGTGACGACAAAGGCGGTGGAGCGGTCAAGGCACAACCTCCTTTCTGCACCTCCCCGCAGGGCACGTGGCCACCTCACACAAGCAGAGCAGCAAGGCTGGCTTTCCCTACAGCTGAGGGCACCCGGCAGGGTGAACTCACTGCTGGGGACCAGAAAGGGACCTATGCAAGAAACTGCCCCATCCTGCTGGTGATGCTCTGCCACCCTTCTAGAGCTCAGTCCCTGGCCACCCACCAGCACAAATCGCACAAATGCCAAGAGGCAGGTGTGCAGCGTCCCCTGCTCCTCCTCCCTGCCCCCCCAGCTTACCTAGGGGGTTGTAGTCCAGGTTCAGCACACGGAGCTGTGAGCTGTGAGCCACTGCAATGGCCAGGCGTCCCCAGCCTTTGCTTGTGACGCCTGGGTTGGCGCTCAGCGTTAGCTCTTTGAGGCCTGGAGAAGAGAGAGAAGCCAAACCAGAGCCTTAGGGTCACCAAAGCAGTCTCAGGGGAACTAGTTCAGCTAACCAGAACTGCTTTGAGTCGTGTCCCCTGTACTCCGACGGGCTAAAGGGTTTGGTTTGCTCTGAGAACTGTAATCACATATTTCACTGATCAATGAAATATTTCACTGCCTTCAGCAGTAGCCCTTCATTTGCCCATGCTGTGACTGCCCCATTTCTCTGCTCTCCCAACCTGTGTCCTCCTTAACCTAAATAGCAAACACAATGGAAACAAGGGGTGTGCGAGGTGACTGACCAGGAGAAGGAGGTGGCACAAGGTGACAGGTTGGAAAGAGGGTAACAGGGACAGTAGGCTCTGAAGCCTGCACTTGGGAGGGGTGGCCAGCAGAGATAACAGCATCAGTGGCACTGTGAGCACGCAGGGGAGAAGGTGCTGGGGAGAGGTGGAAAGCACCTTGAGAGTCAGGGTGGTGTTACCTCAGCACATGCCAGCTCTCAGCTTAACTGGCCCATTGGCCTCTGACCACCAAAGATCATCCCCTGCAAGGATCTGAGTCTTGGCACTAAGGCTATGACCATGCAACTATACACCCACAGAGTGCACCCGCAAGCAGGGACAATTCCCAGGCGCTGACAGTAAAGCCAAGTGCTGAGGTGGGGGCACATCATACATTTATCTACGGTCATTATCCACACACAAATGCAAAAGAATAAATTCAAAGTCCAAGCTGTCACCTCCTCCAGTTTCAAATGCTCCTGTCATGAACCAGAAGCAACCTGTTGGTCCCTGAGCTCCAAACTGCCCGCAGGACAGATCAATAGCAGAAACTCCATGCCTGACCAAGGGAACCGCTCCTCAATTGCTTGGGTTTTCTGCTTTACTTAAGTTAGGGAAAGAAATTCCTCAGCCCAGACAAACTACAGAGCCTGCCTCCTCCAGGGCTGAGGATTTATTGCTGCATGCATCTGCTCCATGTGAAGCTCCACTGGTCATTGTGCAGCCCACAACCCCTGGTGCTTACCGGACTTGGCCCCGTCAGGCGGCAGGAGCCCACAGATAAGGTTGATGCCTTCATCACCCAGCATGCAGTCTCCTAGATCCAGAGCCACCAGCGAGGGGTGGATGGAGAGAGCAGGGTTGAGGAGGGCCAAGCCTGCATCTGTCAGGGGACTCCCATGGAGGCTGTGCAGGTAAAAGGGAAAATTACTAAGCAGCCTTCTTCCTGGGGGCTAACTAACCCTACGGGGAGGGAGAAGGAGATGAAATGAGGAGGATGACAAATCCTAACCCCAGGTGGGGAAAAAGCACTGGGAAGCCTCTGCTGTGAGGGTCAGCCAGCCACTACGGCGACCCTTCTCTCCTGGCCGGGAGGAGGGGGTGCAGGGGATGCCAGCGGGGCAGAAGCAGCCCCTGCCACCAGGGCAAGCCAGATTGGAGGGGCCGGGACGGAAAGCCAGGGCCGTGCCCAGCCGGCGGGGGGAGAGGGGCTCCCTCCCAGCCGGGCGAAGGGCGAGGGGTTACCCTCTGCAACGTCAAGGGCGTTTTTCCTCCGACGAGACTTAGATTCAGCAGCTGACCCGGAGCCGCGAGCCCCTGAAAGACCCGTCCCTGCCCGGGAGGGGGCCAGGAGCACGCCCCGCAGCCCCCCGCCCCGCTGTACTCACAAGAGGGACTGGACGGAGCGGTTTGTCTTCAGGGCCTCGGCCAGCTGCTTGACGCGGTTGATGTTGGAGACGATGCCCAGGTTGAGGTTGAGCTGGGCCAGGGAGCGGGACTCGGCCGCCCCCCGGCAGACGTGCCCGAAGTCCCGCTCGGAGAGCTGGCAGCCGCGCAGCGACAGCAGCCGCACCGAGTTCTCCCGCAGGCTCTCGCAGATGTCCCGGATCTCCGCCCCCGACAGCGTCTCCCCGGAGATCTGGATGGACCCCGGCAGCATCTTCCCCCCGCTCGGGGAGCCGCCGCCCGCCGCCGCCGCCGCCGCCCGCCGATCCCGTCGCGGCGGCTGGGCGCCGGGGGGGAGCCGCGCTGCGCGCTGCGGGCCGGGGCGGGCGCCGCCGCTGCCGCCGGGCAGTCCCGGCCCGGCCCACCGCGGCCCCGGAGGCGTCACCGCGCAGCCCTACCGGCGGCCGCCGAGCCGCCCCGCTCCACCCGGCGGGACCGCCGCCCCTCCGCGGGCAGCGAGACCCGGGGAGCCATCGGCGGGGGCTAATCCGGACTGGCACCGGGCTCTGAGCCCCGCGGCGCCGCGCCGCCCCGCTGCGCCAGCATCGCCGGGAGGGGGCCGGGCAGCCCCGCCGCTCCCCGCCCCGCCCCGCCCGCACCTGCCGGGCTGCCCCGCCTCCTCCCTGCCGCGGCTCCGGGCCCTCCTACCGCCCGGGGCGGGCCGCCGCCGCCTGCCGCCCTCCCCTCGGCCCCTCGCCGGGCGGGGTCGCCTCCTCGCGGAAGGGGGCGGGCGGGGAGTGACCCCCAATCCCACCCCGGCGTCCCCCGCCGCCATCTTGGGCCCCGGCGCCACTCGAAGCCCGTGAGGGACGGCACCGGTGCCCGCCGGCTCCTGCCTGCCGCCCTGAGGTGATGGTGGGGCCAAGGCCAGAGGGGGCTGTGTCCCTGTCACTGAGGGGATGCAGGAGGGAGGGAGGGTGGGAGAAGCCCCTGGGAAGGGCTCTCCCTGCCGGCCGTGCTCCCACCTGGGAAAGGGGCCAAAGCCATTGGGCCATGGCATAGTCTGGGTGCTTCTTGGTCTGAGGAACAGCAGTCTTCCACTAGCTTCGGTGACTTTTATGCTTAAACCCGCTACACCTTGAACTTGGACCCATGGCTTAATGGCGAGGTCAGTGTGAACTGCTCCTCATGGCCCAGGGCTCATGGAGCTCGTGCTCGGAGGCAGCTGGTGAGAGGTGGAGGGTTGGGGAAGTGCTGCAGGCTTCCATATCCCTGCAAGCATGCAGCCTTCAGCCTCAGCCTGACCTGAGGTATGAGGGGCCCCCTGCTAATTCGCAGGTATGGATCAGAGGGATTTGTCGCTTCTTTCCCCCCGTCGGGTAATCCTGTATTTGGAGAGAAATAGGAAGCAGGGCCCCTGTGTTTTCAGCTCCACTGAACTGAAAAAGGAAGCCAGTGATGTGGAAATTAGGTTAAACCGCCTAAGTAGGCAGCTTTCTGCACCTAACTAATCTGGCTGCTGCATATAGCAGCACTCAAGCGAATTCCAGTCTGGTGGTTAACTCTGGGACAAACCCAGGCTCCTCTGCTTGGTTTGCAGGCCAGGGTGGAAGAGAGGGGGTGGAAAGTGAGGGGAAAAATAGGATGTGGAGGGGGACGTGAAGCAATTCTTCACTGAAATGGAGGAGCAGGTCACCTAAGCTGAGGGCTGCACGTTAGGTCCTGAATGAGACAAGGGGAGCAGCAGATAAGAAGCTGGACTCAGATGTCAGCTTTAAGACTTTGGCTGCAGCATCTAATGTACAGTGTAGGTGTCACCGTGCCCTTTGAGTAATCCATTGCTGTTCTCTAGAGCTATCTACACACCTCTCTCTGTTTCCCTGTTGCACAGGGATGCATGGGCTTGATACTGTACCTGCAAGCTGCGGCAAGACCAGACCGCTGGCCTGGCAACACATCTGCGCTGGGATATGAGCAGCAGCTGCGAGCATCCAGCTGTGGTACAGGTGTTGGCTTTCAAAAAAGGAGCGACTGATCTCTAAGGTCACGTTAAATGGTCCAGGTGAGAACGGGATCCTACGTATTGCAGGGCTGTGAGGCGCAGAGGCTGGGTGTCAGAGTGGTGGGCAGGGAGGTGACCAAGGAAATACCAGCTGCTGATCCCTACAGGTTGACTGAAAGACTGCACTCAGTCTCACCTTGCAATTGCCTCCAGGCACTAATTAACCCATGCTTCGTTAAACAGGCTATTATTAGAGACGTGCTTGGAGGAGAGCCCCTGGGACATGTCCCACTTCAGTTGACAGCAGCAGTCCCCAAGCATTGATTAAGATGCCCTAGTGCTGGCATCTTCACTGCCTGTTGTCAGGAGCAAGAGCACATTGAGGAGACAAGCGTCCTACCTTGCTTCATGCTCAAATACATTGGGAAAAGTGGCACAGGAGCTAATGGTTTGAAGCTTTGGCTCACTAAACCTAATTCAGGGCTATGCAGAGGGGAATTTGGCAGTAATACTTTGTGAAGAACTAGATGTTGCTTCCTTGTCATGTGCAGTTACCCAGCAGGTATGAGGAAGGTAGTTTATTGTTTACCTCCTGGGGGCACAAGGAATGAGAGTTCACTCTCTAGACTGATGCCATTAAGAGCTAACACATAAACAGAGAAAAACAGTGGATGAGGAGCAGTTAGAGTGAGGCTAGACACAGGAAGGAAAACAAATGGGAGAAGAAACAGCCTACCTGTAACCCAAAACCACAACTAAGGTGATGATTAGTGCAACAAGGATGGACTGTAAGAAGGGTTGGACTCCCAGGTACTGCAGAGGAGAGGAGGAAGTCATAGATGCTTTAATATACATTTTATCTTCCTCTTTCTAATCTGACTGCTTTATATGTTTATTTCAGCTTTAATAAAAAGGGGCTTACACAATTCTCACAGATCTACCCTTCCTCAAAAGGGGAAGGTGATAGGGGGGAATTATTTCAGATTTGCTGCAAGGAAGGAGGGAGAAAATTATTTTAGATTTGCTGCAAGAGCCATGGCAGGAAACAAAGGCAGAGATAGTCTGGCATGATAGGGCTGCAAGGCTTGTCCTGATAACTAGAAGACTTGAGTAAGCACAGAGAGATGCCCTCCCACAAGGTCTTCACTAAGGCTGCGTGCTCAGCATGCTCCCTGGAACTGCAGCATGCATGCATTTCCCTGCAAAAGCACGTCCCTCTCTGTTAGCAAAAGAGGATGCTGAAGCTCTCAGCCAAGTGCTGAATTTCTGGCAGTATAGAACAATTCAGCTTCCAGCTGCTGCTGCACAGAGAATTAATCAGGGCTGAAGAACTGGAGCAGAGCAAGCCCCACAGCTTCCGAGAGCGTGGTTGGTTGTCACCCTCGTCATCTGTCCCCGGCTGACATGACACACAAGCTGCGCAGGGGAAGCATGAAGAGTTTACTCACTGCTTTCTCCTGCACTTTGAGTGAAAACACAAGGCACAGCTTCACCCCTCTGATTTAGCTAAGTGGCTAGGTGTGGGAGGGGAGCACAGCTCTTCTTCGACAGTGTCTGTAGATCAGCAGTGATAGCGTTTGGCACAGAACAATTTTTCTTCTTGGCTGGATTTATTCTAGTGACAATTGTCTCTTTCTCCTTTCCTTCCCCTCTGCCTGTGCTTGGAGAGTTTGCACCAGGAGAAACAGACCCGTTCTAGGCTGCCAGGTCAAGAAGTGCAAATTAGAAACCAACCTCCCATGGAGTTATAAAGAGGGAAATACCAGAGTCATGCAGCATTACAAACTAACACTTCCATTTTGTCAAGTTTGAAAGTAATGGAAATTCTAGGAGCTTAAAGTGGTTCAGTTGGTCCAAAAAATGTGGAGACTATTAGCCCAAATAATTAATCTCATTCCCCCAAACAACTTGCTCTGAGTGGTGTTCTTCAGCCAAAATACGTTTCACAAGGTGGGGGCGGGGGGGGGGAAGAGAGTGAGAGAACATCTATTATGTGTGTGTTTGTTAGCAGACAAGCTTCTTGCCCTTGGAAGGGGAACAAATTATGAACTCGGGAATAAGTAAATAGTGGAAAGTAGGTCTGTGACTGAAAATGCGCAAGTCCTATCCGGTTACATTTTTGTTTTAACTGAAGCAGATGACCAGCCTGACGACAGTAGCTGGTGCTATCTTTCTCTCTTTCATTGCACCTTGGCACTAGTCCGAATGCCACTACAGCTGCATCCTCTCCCACTAATACAAGCAAGGGGCCAAAGAGTCTAGTTCTGACATGCTATCTGCCTTGTGCACAGCTAACTTACGGGTACACCAAGACAGGGAAACATCTTGGGGTTTTTTTCCGGCCTGAGCATGAGTGAACTTCTCTGAGGAGTGGCTCCTCTCCCCAAGTCATCCAGAGCTACAGGGAGAAGGGGGAGAAGGTGAAAGCCAGATAGCAGCTCACGCCTTTCCATTCTTGGACCAGTACAAGTTAGAGCAGTGAGGGAAGGCTACGACAGAACTATGCAGTTGTGAGTCACTGCAGTGCGAGTAAGTCTAGGCTGGGCTGCTCTGCTTCCCCATCTTACTGATGCAGGAGCTTTCCTGCATCAGTATGCTGGAGATAAATGTGCCAACTCTACTACTATTATATACTCCCCCATTTCTCCCCTCGTTTAATGGAAACACTGGAGAAAAGTTTGCCAGAGACTCTCAAGGCACCAGGAATCCTTTCAAAAATAAGGCCAAGCTGAGTCTAGAAAAGCCAGACAGTACACAGCAGACTGTGTGTCTGGGGTAGCAGGATGCCGCTCCTGCTCACAGCAATGGGGTGACAGTCCCATGGCTGGGAGACATGAGACCAAGCTGCATGAGGGTGAGCTGAGGTGAACTGGCCTCTTCAACAGACATATCCACAGACCACGCACAAACATGCTGCCCCTGCAGTCAGAACTGCTATCCCACAGAGCAACATGGGCAGAAGGGTGCTAAGAACAGTAAGTGCTGTGGAAGCATGGGAACAGATGCATTTCTGACATACACAGGCGAAGGGATGGTGAGGTGAGATAGCAGCTTGGACCAAGTGAAGAGCAGGATCAATCTGGAACATGACAAGGAAGAGAATGTGCTTAAACATTGTGCTGTTCCTGAAAATCTCCAGAAAAACTAAAGTTCCTGTGCCTTTTGGGCTACGAAAAAGGTGTCCAAGACAGGCCACGTATCACAGAACATTTGAAGTAGGACAGCAGAAAATTGCAAAGAATCCTGCTTTGAGTCTAGGACGGGACAGATAGAGGTGTAGAGACCCAGCACCACTCTCCCATTATGCAAGTAGGCTCAAACATAAGACATCACTCAGCACCAACATCAATTTAATTCTTCCCTCTTCAGGACAGGAACAGGGCAGATAGCCCTGGGGTTACATCAGCAAGCAGAAAGAGGGGTAAGGGACAACTGTGCTGGGAAATCCCAGCTAAACATACAGGCAACAGAACCAATCTACTCAAGACAGCCCAGACCTGGGTGGGGGAAGAGTGTAGTTCTTCTGAGTCACTGACGTGCAGTTCACTCAGCTGCCCAAAACTGCAACCCAAAGGCCAGATCCAGGAAAACAAAACCAAGTCTTCTTCCTGCTGTTCTGTCCAGTTCCTAAGAGGCAGCAGGTTATTACGGCCCTATGCAGCCCCGAAAGTAGTGAAGGAAGCAAGTCCAAGTCTGTGAAACTACAGGGTCAATGCAACGGCTTTGGCTGTTGTGTTCAGTACAGCATTGGAAACGACCGGAATGTCTCTGGCAACTCTCTGAAAGGGCGGCATGTTGGGTCCTTCCAATGTGTCCAGGATACCTGCAGGGAACAGAAAAAAAGGGGAAGTGGCAAGAGTTAGTTCAGATGCAGATGGCATGTTTCTTCTCGCTTTTCTTTCTGGTCAGGTAGTGGCTGATGGTGGCGGGGCTGAAGACATGTGAAGCACTTGGAGACGATGGGAGGAGACACCTAGCCCCAGAAGTGAACAGCAGTAAACACCTCCATCCAGAGACCACAGGGTACAGATCAGAGCTTGTCCTTGGGGCAGGGAAACTGCGTGTTCCCAAGAGGAACATAGATCCTTTCACTTTGAGGGTACCAGATCCAGTCCCCTACCATTTGACCCAAATGCAGACATTGCCAGGGATACTGCTCTGCTGAGGCAGCTTGATAAAATCCTCTCCCCCCCTTATCCCAGCACAGACCCTGCTCTTAGACCAATTCTTTACTTTCATCCCGAGGTACACTTGCAGACTCACATCAGGAGCTGCAGCTGGGGGTGCAATGTGGAATTTTTGTCACTGCAATGCGAACATAGCCCCTGCTTGGCAGGAAACATGCGTACCAATGCAAGTGTCCTCCAGTTCCTGTCAATGACCTTCTCAAGACTGATAATCTGTCTTGGATATCCTTGAAGGATAAAATATACTCCAAGCAATTTTCTATTTCATCTGCTGAAAAGTTGCCCATCAGGGCTCAGAACCTTCTCCATAAGAATGGATCCAGGAAAGAACAGTATTTACATCTAAAAGGACTTGTAATGCTGTGCTGTAACCCCAAATTATGCAGATTTAGCTGCAATACCATGAACAGATCTCGCTGCTTAAACTCAGAAAGGGGCTTGCTTTTTTTTTTTTTTAAAGGGGACCTGAATATGATAACCTGGTAAACGGCACTGACTGGGGAAGATGCAGCTTCTGCTATCAGCGTTGTACAGCAGAAGATAAAAAAAGGTGTTACACAAAAAAGGAAAAAGACTTATGACACATTTCCTGATCAGAGAAAAGCAACCTGACTTCAGCAAGATTCAGGAAGGGACTGGACATCTGCATGCAAGAACAGTCAGTGCTGTAACACCACTTGTGGAGAAAGAATAAGCGTCCTGCCTCACAACTTAGGTCTTAAGTACTGTAAGTACTAAAACTCAATGCACAGAGACTACCCCACATCTACCTGCTGCCCTACTTCGACAGCTTCCTCTAATAAAGCTCATGCTGGTCACTCTTGGGTTGCAAACTGGCACAGATGCCCTCAGGTCAGATCCAAACTGTCCATCCTTTCTCTCTGAGAGAACAAAAAGCAGCTCCTCTTCCCCCAGATCTAACAGGATATTTCTTCATATCTCCCTTGCTTACCTTCTACCACCTTGTGATAAGCAAAGTGCAGATAGAGGAGGAAAAGCATATGCAGAGCAGCGAGAGTCCCACACAGGATGAGCCGCTGGGTATGCCCCACGGTGCGCGACACCAACACAGCAACCTAGGAGAGAGGTGGAGATTAGAGACAAGGTAGGTGCTACCTGAGCCTCTGGCATTGCAGTCAGGAGCACACAAGAGGATGTTCCAAGTAGCAAGAGCCAGTGGAAACACTGCTCAGAGCCTTTTTTGCAGTTTGCGTCACCAAATTCAGAGTAATCTGACTTGTTTCATGTAGGTGAACCTTGCCCAGTCTTGTCGAGTTCAGGGTGCTCAGGCATGGCTCTCCACAGCAACAGGGGCTGTAAGGGAGCAAACCTCCTGCAGCTGTTAGAATGTGCGAAGTTATTAAGCCAAGTGTCACCTCCTACACCAGTGGCCAAATGACCCAGGACCGTCAGGCTGTTCTTCACAGCAGCCTGACTGGCTATGAAATGAACTGCCTGGCCCAAGGAACAGAACACAAACAACACTTCCTTCCCTTTTTTTGTCCCCAGAAGAGGAGGGCCCCAGGCTGCCTGTCCCTTACCATTCGTAGTGTAGAGAGTCCACCAACACCCAACCAGAAGATGTAGAAGAGGGAGTGGAAATGGATATTATAGGTGACAAAGAGAGTGATGCAGTGTCCAAAAAGGCCATAGCCCTGACAAAACAAAAATGTCCATGTTACAAGCATCAGTCCCACACAAAAGGCCGTTGATCAAGAGCATGAGCAGCCTATTCCTGCAATGCTTCACCAAGGCAAAGCTTCACAAACCACTCATTCAATACCAGAGTCAACCAGCACAACAATTTTAACAGCAGTTCACACCCAGATAATCTGTCTGAAGGATGCACAGGGATGTCAGAGATTGCAACAACTTGGGAAACAGAGGAAAGAGCCTCTGATTCCAGGGAAATTGGAATCTCCGGTTTTTTTACCACCAGGCTCTCAGATCAGGAAGTGCAAAGCAGGAGACCTGCACGAAGGAACTGCCTCTTTGTGCTATTGCTGTGCCTGGGATGGGGCAGGTCAGAAGAGCATCCTGGAATTCCAGTTGTCCCAGTGTAGTCACCTGGGACCACCGATTTACATAGACTTCTCCCATTCTCTGGGAAGAACTCATAGGCCACCCTCGTGCTGGAACACCATGCAGCCAACCCGCACCTTGGGGCATCCCTGGGTACATACCAACAGTGACAGCATCTGCACCATTGTGATTTGGGCATTGCATAGATATGCCAGGAAATAGATGAAAGAGGAGACGCCCAACCAGTAACCGAAGCAGGTGCCAATGGCTGTGCCCATCAGTGTGCCTTCCCTCTGTGGAGACAGCGTCAGGATGAGGAGGACTCAAAGAAGTGAGAAGGACCATCTGGTCATATGGTTTAGTTTTAGGTATTCCTGTGAGGAGCAGGGAGTTGGACTCGATGATCCTTATGGGTGCCTTCCAACTTGAAATATAGTCTATTCTATGATTCTAAGTGACCTGCCAGCACCTAAATCCCACCACAGAGAGTTCCCAGAGCCTTTCTAGGCATTATCAAATAGCTGACTAGCAGCACCCAGGGTGCCATGTGACCGACACCCCAGCTCTCCCAGCAGCAGAGCATCAAGACTTCCTCATGCGTCCTTCCTCCCATCCCCAAACCAACAGGCTCTTCCTCAAATCAATCTGCTTTTCAGCAAGACACTATTTAGTCATGGAAGAGGTTTCCTCTCCCTTTCTAGTGTCATTACAGCAATCCAGAGCCCGGTCAAACCACAACTTATCACTGAGACTCAACATACAATGATGGTGTCCGAGGTCTTCATCCCATGCAAAAGGATGGCCACCAGTGTGAAAACCAGCATGAGGGGTCCATAAAGCTCGCCTGCAATCTTCTACGGGAGGAGACAGATCAGGGAAGGTTTGGTTAGTGCTCCTGAATACCAGGCTCCCCACCCCGAGTGATGCAAGAAGTGCCTTGGATGAAGTTTATCATCTATCCGCCTGAGAAGGCCATTGCTGACAGAAGCCGGGCAGAATAGGTTGTGTGATGAGGAGTCTGGGATACGTTAAGTCTAGAGGTCTAGAACTGTACCAGCACTAAAGGTAGCAGATCAGGGTTTGGAACAACCACAGGAAAGGGTTTACTAATATTTTCAGGGAGATGAAAACCTAACAAACTCAGGTCCTTAATAACATGGAGTACCTCAGTTTTACAGGGTGTCTGTGGGACGTTCACTTGGGCATGGAGTCTGATTCAGCAAAAGGGAACTCACCTGTGGGAAATTAATCATCTTCACAGGAATCATGGACTCCAGCAGTCTGCATCACAGCAAAGCAGGGAATGACATCAGGAGCAGGGAAGACAACAGGATGGTTAACAAAATGCTTCAAAAGTAAAAGATCCCATACACCCATTACCAGTGTTTTCTGCTGTGATCACAGGCCTTGGGGGACAGAGATTCCTTCTAAAGGGTCAAATAAGGTAACTAAAGGAGGAAAACCTTACTGTCAGTGGGTTAACTTTGCTGGGGGGGATTCAATGAAAACGTTTAGGGATCCACTCAGGTATGAGAGATCACTGATAGAACAGCAGGAAGGAAAAGCACCTTTCTTCATCCAGCCTCACAAAACCTTGCCGTTTCGGACACAGATGTGTTGCAAACCCAACAGAAGCCACATAATGCACCTGAGAAGTAAAAAGCTGAAGATGCCCCAAAGCCCTTTTTTCTGCCCTGAGCAGCAATGCCGGGCGACAGGGCTGCCAGCCCACCTGGGGGACCTCATTAAGGACGCTGGGACAAAGCATAGCGTGTTTCCCCATATCTGAGCCTTGCTGCCAGCCCACCCCAGCTTGCGCGCTCTGGGGGGACACCCAGCCTCTCGCCGGCAAGAAGCCGCCGGCCCCCCCGTGCCCCCCCGGTGGAGATGGCCAGGCCGGGCCCTGCCCACCTGGCGCGCACTTGGACGGGCTCCACGTCGAAGTAGGGCCGGAGGATGTCGATGTTGGCATAGAGGCTGAAGGCCCTGGAGGCTTGCCTCTTCCCCACCTGCCACATCTGCGGAGAGAAGGGAGCTGGCAGCGGCCGGGCGGGCAGGCGGGGCCCCCCGGGGCTGGGGGCGGCAGGGGGCCGCGCTCACCTGGTCAGCCACCTGCCGGCCCAGCTGCCCCCGCAGCCCCTTCATGCCCAGGAACTCCCCGTCCTCCTCCTCGGCGGCCCCCGCCTCGCCCTCCGCCTCCTCTTCCTCCTCCTCCTTCATGCGCTGGTGCATCTCCCCCATGTCCTCGAAGCTGGAGCCCGACGTGTCGTCCATGTTCTCCATGTCGATGACGGCGGAGCCGCCACCCTGCGGCGGGGCAGAGAGCGTCAGCACCCGCTCGGTTCGGCCCCACCGCACCGCGCCGCCGCCGCCGCCGCCGCCGCCACCACCACCACCCCCGGCCCGGCCCGGCCCGGCCCCACCTGCATGTTGTCCTCGAAGCCGCCCCAGTCGGCGGCGGCGCCGCTCCTGCCGCCGCCGCCCGCCGGCGCGGACATGATGCACGGCCCGGCCCGGCCCGCGCCGCGCTGGCTGCTGCCGCTCGCCAGCAGCGGAGCACCTGGATGTGACGTTGGCGTGGAGGGGCCCCACGCTCTCGCGAGGCCGCGCGAGGGCGGGCTGGCGGCGCCGCCATCTTGTGTGTGGCGCAGGGCGGGGAAGGGCGCAGCGGGGTGGGGGAACGACTAGACAGCGAGGGGCGGTGGCCGGGCGGGGGGAATGCGCTGCTGCAGGGACCCCGGGCCGGCCGGCGGCGGGGGAGCGCCGCGCTCCCCCGGAGCGGCGAGGCCACGCGTGGGCGGGGGGAAGTCCGTCACGTGCCGGGGAGCGCCGCCCCCCTCGCCCCCCGCTGGCGGCGGCGGCGGCGGCCATGGCGGCCAAGCGGGGCACCGACGAGATGCGGGACCGCGTGGTGCTGGGCGAGTTCGGGGTCCGCAACGTGAGTGAGGCGGGGTGGGGCGGCGGGGGGCTCCCGGCTCCCGGCCTCGGCCCCGGCCCCCCTCACGGCCCCGCCCGTTTGCCTCCTCGCAGGTCCACACCACCGACTTCCCCGGCAACTACCCCGGCTACGAGGACGCCTGGGACCAGCGGCGCTTCGAGGAGGTGGTGGGGCGCCGCCGGCGGTTGGGGCGGCGGCGGCGGCGGGGGGGGGGGAGGGAGCGGGCCGGGTCGGGTCCCGCACGCGGCGCCCGGCGTGACCCGCGGCGCGTGGCCCGTGCAGGCGTTCCGCGTGGACATTATCCGCGAGGAGGAGGGCGCGCTGGAGTTCGACATGGTGGGCATCGACGCCGCCATCGCCAACGCCTTCCGCCGCATCCTGCTCGCCGAGGTACCGCCGCGGGCGGGCGAGCGGGGAGGGCAGGGACCGAGGCTCAGCGGGGCGGGGCGGGGAAGGCCTGGGGGTGCCGGCCTAGGAGCGGGGGTACTTGAGTGATGGGGAGCGGGGAGGGTCCTGCCTTATGTCAGCCCTTGCAGACAGCTTCTGGGTTTGGAAGAGAAGCGCAAATTCCTTCTGCACGCGTGTCAGGAGCCCAAAGAGAGTTAGGGCCTTAGCAGCATGAGCAGTAGTGCTTGTTGCTCTTAAGGGTGCTGTTGGTAGTGTCTGTGGATCAGCCAGCCCTTCGCTTCTCGTGATCATTTGTTTAAATGATTTGTTTGAAAAAAAAAAACAAACGGGGAAGGGGGTATATTGGGCGTGAGGGTATATCGGGTAGCCTGGTTTGGCAGAAATGCCACTGAAAAGAGTCTGTAGGGCAATTATTTATGGGAGAGAAGAGACGCTCTAGATGGGTATTCTGTTGGCATTAGTTCAACTGTCATCTTACGCTGACTTGATCCATTGTCTCCCCGAGGTGCCAACGATGGCTGTAGAGAAAGTCTTTGTGTACAACAACACATCCATTGTGCAGGATGAAATTCTGGCTCATCGCTTGGGCCTCATCCCTATCCGAGCTGACCCTCGACTCTTTGAATATAGAAACCAAGGTGAGAGTCTTGGATCAAATAGAAATATTGACAGTTTCCCCTGAAGCAGGAAATCAGGGTCACGTAAACTGAGCAGAAGCGTGATTCCATAGAGGCTCACGCTGTTCTCCCCTTCCCAGGAGATGAAGAAGGCACAGAAATTGATACTCTGCAGTTCCAGCTGAAAATAAAATGCAGCCGAAACCCTCAGGCAGCCAAAGAATCATCTGATCCTAATGAACTATATTTCAATCACAAAGGTGAGATCTCTCCTAAAAATAGGTGCTGGTTTTTTCTTTTTTGGTCTTGGGAGGCAGGATTTCATCTGTTCTCTCAGCCCTGTGAGCAGAGAGAGCCGATTCCCTCATTCTGCTAAACTTACTTTTTGCCATCTCCAATCCTGTACAGGTCAGCAACCTGTTTTGAGACAGCAGCTGGCTGATGCTTGTGGCTTCTCTTCGCAGTGTACAGTAAACATATGACGTGGGTGCCCCTGGGGAATCAGACAGACCTCTTTCCAGATGCTGACTTCCGACCTGTTCACGATGACATCCTCATTGCACTGTTGCGACCTGGCCAGGAAATAGATGTGCTTATGCACTGTGTCAAGGGTATAGGTGAGTCGTGGGTCCTGGGGCAGCAGGAGGAGGAGTGCGAGTGCTTGGACTAGGGCACAGCTATGTGAAGGGGAAGGGTGGACAACTGGCCTTCCCCCTGGAACTTCAGGCCCCGGCATCCTCGCACTCTTGTTCCCTGAGGCCTGCCCTCATCCTTAACTCTTCATGCAGGTAAAGATCATGCGAAGTTTTCTCCTGTGGCCACGGCTAGTTATCGACTGCTTCCTGACATTACGCTCCTGCAGCCCATTGAGGATGAGGCAGCTGAGATGTTGCAGAAGTGCTTTTCCCCTGGAGTCATTGAGATCCAGAACATCAAGGGTATTTTTTTTCCTGCTGTAAAGTGCCTTTTTCCTTACAAGCCTTAGCAGAGACTGATTAGAGACTAGAGCCAAACCTTGTAGAGACAAAACCACGTTGTGATGTTGTCTTGCCGATGAAAAACCGTTCATGCTATTCTGAGCCTGGTTTTATGGATGAGTGGCTGTCACATGCAGATGTGTTGGGTGATGAACTGGGATCTCCCTGAAATGCTGAGGCATTGGGTGCCTGCTTGCAGAGCCCTGCGGCTGCTGACTGCAGCTTCCAGTACTGTTCAGTTGACTGTAAGACTGGGTAGTGAGCTTGCTCTTTCCAGCAGCTGAGCATGGAGAAGACTTCTTGTGTCCTGCCCAAGGGTACATACAAGCTTTGTGTTTGGGTTGGAACTGTTCAAGAACACCAGTTCTATCAGGTTGGAGTTTCATGTTGGGGATGTGCTAATTCTTTATATTTGTGGCTTTGCTGCTTTTGCTGATGGGGGAGTGCGTGTTTGAGGGGTAGGCACCTGCCGTGACCACAAGGCACCCATCTGCTACAGGTGCCCATCTTGTTTCATCTTTTCCCCTTTAGGAAAAAAGGTGGCAAGAGTAGCCAATGCACGGTTGGACACGTTCAGCAGAGAAGTTTTCCGTCATGAGAGTCTGAAAAACCTTGTGCGCCTGGCAAGAGTGCGAAACCATTACATCTGTAAGTGCCCCATTTTCCACAGAACATAGAGCCCTGCTGTGGTTTGTGTAAACAAACAGAGACTGGCCAGCATGTATAACTGGGTCTCTGCCTCCCCCTTACCCCCACATCATCAGCCTTCATACGTTCATATTCCAGTGGGTAACTACTGAGGTTGTGGTTTGGAGTTGCTTTGGGATTGAATGTGTTTGTGCTTCCTGCCGGCAAACGTAACCTCTTCTCCTCTGGCTGTGAAGATCTGGCTTGTCAGAAGTGCGGTGTAAGGGAAGACATGGGACAGAAATGCTGGAGCCAGGTGTAGGCTGAAGCTGTGTAGTGGCTGTGCTGACTTGTGTCTCTGTGCAGTTTCAGTGGAGTCGACGGGTATCTTGCCTCCAGATGTGCTGGTGAGCGAAGCCATCAAGATCCTGATGGGAAAGTGTCAGCGCTTCCTGAATGAACTGGACTCTGTGCCTATGGAGTGACCAGGCTGTAGCTGGGAAGCGTGTTCCTGCACTGCTGTTCTGGGCTTCCTGCACCTGCCTGCAGGGGCGATTCCTCTTCTGTAGGCAAGAGGTTTGAGACGGGCTTGTTAAGAGTCCTAGGACTGTCTCTTTGGATTTGTTTTCTGTTGGTAATGAGCCTCAGGGAGGAGATGCACTAAAATAAAGGCTTTTCTTTACAGCTGTCTCCTTCTGTGCTGTTCACAATTGCCAGACCGTAATACACAGAGAAGAAAGTGGCAGCGGGTCTAAAGATGAGTAATAGCATTTATTTTAGATTGCATGCAGTATATGAAAAGGACTGATAAGGCAGTGTAGTAAAACACTTCGCAGCAGGTCAGTGAGATTTAACAAGTCAGTATCAGTGCAGGACTGTTTTGCAGGTGTCTCAAACCAGCTCCAGGTAGTTAATGATGTGGTAGATAAAAGGCTGTACTGCCAGAAGGCTGGAACACCTCTCTGATGAAGAAAGGCTGAGAGAGTTTGGTTTGTTCAGCCTGGAGAAGGGAAGGCTCCAGGGAGACCTTATTGCGGCCTTCCAGTATATAAAGAGGACATGGAGAGAGCCTTTTTACCAGGGCCTGCAGTGACAAGACAAGGGCCAAGGGTTTTAAACTGAAAGGGGGTAGACATAGATTGGACATACGCCATTTTTTTAAGATGAGGGTGGTGGCGAGATGCTGTAACAGGTTGCCCAGAGAAGTTGTGGGTGCACCATCCCTGGAAGTGTTGAAGGTCAGGTTGGACTGGGCTTTGAGCAACCTGACCTAGTGAAAGCTGTCCCTGCCCACAGCAGGGGGGTTGGACTAGATGGTCTTTGACCATCCCTTCCAGCCCAAACCATTCTACGATATAGTACAGGGGTTCTCTGTGCAAAGGTGGGGTTTAAAAACATGCTCTGTAAGGACTGACTGTCCCTTCTTAAGTAGCTCAAGGTAAGGCATTTCTTCCCAGGTGTTAGATTTGACTATTCTGTTCTCCCTTTCAGTGACTGAACGTACTTTGGGCTGACCTTGAAGCAGAACTGGATGGTGGAGGGCAAGTGACAGTCAAAGGCCTGTCTCCACCCAGGGAAGCCTGGGAGAACTTGCAAGTTAGTCTCAGTGGTGAGCACTACTGTTAGTCAGCACCGGGTAGGTCTCTTGACAAGCTGATGAAGGATCTGGAACTTCGTGGAATGGCTGGGAGGACTGGTGTGTCCCAGTTGCTTTGTCAATCCTCACTACAATGATAGAATTTAGTGTAGCAAATCACACTTTTTCTCTACCTGTTTCACTGGGCTATAGTTACTTGTACTGTAAACATCCTTTAGGTGTTAATTCCATTTGAAAAATAGTAATTTCTAGCTGGATCCTTTCAGTTTAAACAAGCTGAAGCAGCTTCCACAATGAGCTGGATTACAGCTGGGGCCCTGGAAAAAGGTTTTGTGACAAAAACTTAGTGACGCTGCTCAGGCCCACGTTTTGAGGGCTTCTGCTTTTGTTGTAAGAGAGACCTTTCATGCAACCTTCATCAGGTGAGGGGACAGACCAAAGGCAATAGCTACATCACCTTCCTGTGTTACTGAAAAGGTCAGCTGAGAGTTACAGCTAAACTACAGTACTACCACAAGATGTTGCTCCTCCCAGCCATAGCTAGGGTTGGGCTTGGAGCCTACTTCAGTAGCACATGCGCCTTTCTGTGCTATTGCTTTGCGTGTTTCCCATACTGCTTATGGGACATGCCCTGGAATAGCCATGCTAAAGGGTTTCGCTTTGGCAATACACACCCCTCAAGCTGTGAACTGGGACCTAGCGGCTGTTGTGGAATTAATATAAACCAGCTGTGACATACAAATACTTTAAAATATAATTTTCCCCTTGCCTTCTAATTTAATTATGTAGTCTGGAATGGTTCATCCCCTCCCTGATAATGCATGTTGACCACCAGCAAAGGTGCTCCCTTTTTGGTAGCTGGAATAAGGAGTGCTGAACAATCCTTAGGAAGGCAGTCTGGGTAGAGCAGAGGCTTCAGATCTTACCAAAACATACGAAAGAATAAAAATGAAACCATGACACGATGTGTATGAAACTGGAATAGCTTTACTGACATTCAGAGGTGTAACACAACCAGTTCAGAGACAGCTTCGGATTTAAACATTCCTACAAAAAAGGTTCTAAAAACCATTAAAAAAACCCCCTTGTATCTAGCATGAAGTCACAGAATGTTAAAAATATCACAACACAATAAATACACCCAGCCTTTGCTAGAGCCAGGAGCCATGTTAGCTCAGAGGTTAAAAAAATTTGAGGCCAGGATGAAAGTGTAGGGTGCTGGTGGAACAGCAGGGGCAGGAGGGTGAGTGGAGTCCCAAGGCCTGCTCTTCCCTTCAGCACTCCCACCCTTCCCAACCCCACCTTTTCTGTCCAGTCTGTCCAAGTGGAGACACCACCTTCTCTGCCCGCCATAGTTTATTACTTGTTCTGTCTCCTGGATGGCAAAACTGCCAGCTAGCTCTGGACAGACCCTCCCAGCTCCTGTGCTAACACTAGGATAGATCGAGTGAACCATTTGTCATGTAAGAAGAACCAGCTTTGCAGACTGGAGTGGTTTGATAAGAGTCCCACCTCATCTAAAACCCAGTTTCTGACCTGGCTCCCCCCCTGTAAACTGCAGCATAAACCCCACCCCTCCTGCCCTACCACGCAATTCTCCAAGAAGTACCAGACTGGGTAAAAACATGGGCTACCGTCACCTCCACAGCAACAGGGTGAGGAGATCCCTTTTGGTTTGCAGGTGCTTCAGATATTGGTCCAGATTTTGTATACCCTGCACTGACGATGTTCTAGTCTACAGGGCATGGTAAAAAGAAAAAAAAAAAAAAAAAAAAAAAAATCTGTCCTGCTCCCCCTGAGAAATGTCCAAGAAAGGCTGGCACAAAGTAAAAGCCTTCCATTTGGCTCTGGGTAGAACAAGCTGTATGATCATATATATGTATATATATGTATGACAGCGTCTGCCTCCTTCTAGAGAGCAGCTGCACCTTAGAAAGGCTGATCTTGAGGGAGATCCTAGAGCACTGCTAGGCTTCCTGGCACACAGCCCGCAGCCCAAGGCTCAGCATCCTGGAGGGAAACGGATTCATCAGAATACCAGTCTGCTAGGGACAAGTGCTGATAGGCACGACAGGAGTGTCTGATGTGTCCCCTAAAAAAGCCTGGCAACTAGCACCCAGAGAAAGATTAGGGTAGCCCCTTTTCACATGGCGCACTACTCTGCCTTTTGCATTGATCCTAAACCCCAAGGGATGAAGAAGTGGAGCAAGAGTGACCCAAGGCTACAGGATGACCAGGCTTTACCTAACGGAGTTTATGGGCTCAGCTCCCACCTTGCAGAGAAGCAGAGATCTAAAGATGCTCATCCAATGGAGGGGAGGGGAAGGAATCGGGGAAAGCTTAATAGACTGGTTCAAATGCCACCGCAGGCCCCATCCCCATGTAGGGAGAATGGGACAGGACCCGTAAGGGGCTTTATTCAGACGAACGCTCATGGAGGCGATGACAAGGAGAATCTAATGTGCTTACTATGAGGAGAGAAAATATAAGGTAGGGAAGGAGATGGTTGCAGCATCCCAGGCTCAGGGCTCAAAGAGTGCAGTGAGGCCCTCTCCATCCTCATTTTCTAGCACATCCGTCTCCAATGATGGCTTCACCTTTTTGAAGAGAGATGGGAGGTTCCGGATATGAACCTCCTTGCGGAACTGCTCCCCGAGGGGCTTCTGCAGAGGACAGACAGGCAGACATCAGTCATTACTGCCTTCATAGCCCCACTCAACTCACGGGGCAGCCTGCTTGCAGATCAGAGGCAGACCCCAGATTCTGAGCAATCCCTAGGCCCGGACGCCGTGCTTGCATTTTGGGGAATCTCGGGCGCGGTCCTTCCCAAGTGCCAGGGCACTGAGGTAACCACCAGTGCACCAGCTCCCCAAGCTTTTAACTCAATGTACCAGACTCAACGCCACCATCCTCGCAAAAGCCCAGCACCCACCAAGCAGCAGTTAAAACATTTGAACACCCTGTTCCCCTGGGCACCCTTGTGCAAGGTACCCCCTGCCTCTCAGTGCTGGAGGGGCTGCTCAGCCTGTGCTGCCATCCCCGCTGTACCTCCAGGTTGAAAAGACAGAAGAAACACTAAGAATATGCTGCAACAGCTTCCGGGCTGGGAACTGGGGTGGTTGGGGAGAGGCAGGTAGACTGGCTGCCCCGTCACTTCTGCAGGGTACGGGCGTGAAATGAAACAGGTTCACTTTCCTCCAGGATATCACCTACCCCAATGCAACCTGTGATGAGGCGCTTGAAATGATCCTTCCGGCGCTTGTCTGCCACCTTCTGCAGCGTTGGGTTGAGAAGCTTTGAATCAAACTGCTCCAAAGAGTCCCTCTGGATGTCTGGGATCTGCTCCATCACTGCCTTCAGCTCAGCGTAGCGAGGGCGCTGCAGGGAGAAGTACAGTTAACGCAGCTCTGCTAGAGGAGCAGCCCTGTCCTCCTTGGAGGGCCATTAGCTCCTCTGACCCTACCCAAGCGGGCATGGGATTAGTTTTCCACCACTCCCCAGCCAACCTGGCATCTGTACAAAGAGCAGAGTTTCTCACCAAGGCCTCGTAGATCTGGAAAGCCAGGTGGACAAGAGCTGCCATGCAGCCATCGTGCTGCCCGTGTGTCTGTAAGCCCTTCAGCACACTTGTGAAAAACCAGGACACAGCATCGGGCAGGAGGTTTCCTGGAAGCACCTGGGGAAGAGGCATTGTCAGCACGGAAGCAGGATACTGATACATGACTGCCTTTCTGCAACAGCTTGGTCTTCCCGAGGGAGAAGGTGCCCAGGGGCGAAGCAGCCACGCTTCTTACTACATTCAGAGCTTCCTCTCCCAACCCTGCCAGAACTAACTCCTTCTTCCTCCCAGAGGTACCTGTTTGAGCAGCGGCCAGCAAAGCTGTGTTGTGGTTCTTTGACAGGACAAGGTGTCCTTCCAGGAGAGGGATGTGTAGGCAGTGATCAGCAGCGCAGTGCAAACATCCTGAAAAGGAGTCAGAGAGGGAAACCAGTCAGAGGAACGATTTCCCACCTCCAGGGTTCAAACCTGAAGGGAGCCAAGAAGCAATCCAGGGACTCTGCAGGAGCTCCTTGGGGCTATCTTCTGAGAATCCTGCGTGCTGCTGCTGAGGTGAGCTGAAGGTGCTCCAAGGCGCCCAACGTACACCATCATAGCCACGAGAAACAAACATCAAGCAAACCTGCTCCCTTCTCATCTCCCCTGGAAAAGCCCTGGAGCACCCATGGACTCCCATCAGTTGTTACTCTCAAGTCACTGCAAAAGCTTCTGCAAGAGCTTCTGAGGCATCCACAGGAGCGGAGGAGTACAGAGGTATCAGGATGAAGGTACTCTGCACAGTGGGTTGTGTTAACACTTTGGCTCCTGTGCCAGCTCTGGCGGATTTTACAGAAAAAAAGAGCGGCTGGGTGAAGTTCTTCCTCCTGAAGGCTGGAGCCCAGGATGGAGGCAGAGCCAGGGAGCACCCTGGGGGCTGAATGCCCAGGGCCTCGCCCAAAGAAGGGCTGAAACTCTGTAGCTGCATGTTATACTGGATCCCAACCCCCATTTGCTTTGTGGCTTCTGCAACCATTAACCCTTAAAAAACATGTGTGTTCCCAAGAGAAGATTCTCACACTGGGGAATCACACTACAGCAGCCTAGATCTTTGTAGTAGCGTCTGGCTGCACCACAGACAAGCGTGACAAAGAGTACAGAGAAAGGATGGTGGAAGTCAGAGCATGCGCTCTTACCTCCTGCTTCATCAGACACTTGCCGAGCTCGGTGAGCTCTGCGCTGGCAGGGGGAGTCACCTCTGTGGCCATCGCCTCATCATCTGCAGAGCAGAGCAAAGGCAGCACTGTAAACATGGCCTCCCGAGGACTGAGGGAGACACAGGGAGGCACAGTGAGAACTAAGCTGGGAACCAGGGGACAGCACACAGAATCAGTATGCTTGCACAGCTTGCCAGAACATCTCTCTCCAAACAGAAAGCACGCACCCTTTGTGGGGCAGGAAGGGCACCCAACTAGCTACCTCCAGCTCTTGGGAAGACTGTGCACATCCCCCTCTTCTCCTCAGCCCTCTTTTCTTGGTACCTTAAGAATCAGCTGCTCCAACGTGCTACCTGTGAACCCTACAGCACATTCCTAGGCTAGACTGGGTTTTTCTGTGGGCAGGTTTTTACACTGGGCAGGACAGAGCTGAAGGCTTCTTACCAAACCTGTACCCCTCACACAGAACTTCCAGCAACAGGCCAGCCTCTCCCTCAAGAAATGCATGAAGAAATGGGAAAAGTGCTTGCACGCACCAAGGGGAGGAAAGGCAAAGGTGGGCATTTACTCACCGTCTCCGTCTACAGCAGCAGTAGTGTTATGCTCAACCCCTTTCTTAGAAACACAGCAAACAGCTGCAAAAACAGTTGCAGGTCAGAGGAGCAGAAAAGGGAACATGCTACTTCAGAACATGCAGAGATTATCCTACAGACTCTGATGGGCTCACAGCTGCTTCAGGCTCCCCCAGCTCTTACAGAGTACCTGAAGAATCTGAAAGCCCAGTATAAAAGCCAAATACTGCACTACGTGCAAGGCTGAAACACCCTACCCACAGCATCCCTCCACAGTGGAACCTGCTGCACAGTGGCTGCTTCAAACTACTGAGAACCAGGAACATGCAAAAACATTTGAAGCCTATAACCTGACAACAGCAGCATCTTAAGGCAACAAGGCAGATCAAGAAAGGAGATAAAAGGTTGAGGACCTGTAATCTCTATGCAGTCAATTTTCCCAGCCTCTCTGCTCCAAGCCACGCTGACAAAAACACAGTGTTGCAGAAAGGGAACACAAAGGAGATTGCCTGGGGGGAGGGACTCTTCCCTTCTGTCTGGCTAGAGACATGGCAATTGCCAGCAACAAAACTGCTCTACACTCATGTTGTCCACAAATCAATGTCCCGTACTGGGCTATGGGGCACCAAAAGGGAGAACCCAGATTCCAAAGGAGGACTGGACTCCTACAGGGACAGTGCCAACAACATGGAGCCCTAAATGAAAGAAAGAAAACTCTCTTCTGAAGGTTTTTAATTGATCTCTTACTAAGTTTTAGCTAAGATTTTGGTAGGGTTAACTGTCTCACACCTAGCTTCTAAGGATTATGTTAAATAATACTGGCCATTATAATTAAGTTTTACTGCACATTGGAAATTGCTATTGTCCTCTCCAGGGCAAACTTCCCAAGTATCCCAGGGGACCTTGCTTGATTTCACTTACTGATGAGATCCATGACTTCTCGGGTCAGCAGCCTGACCAGCTGTTCTTCAAGCATCTCCTGAGACTCGGGGTTGTCGTCTGCAGCATCATCCTCACTGAGGAGAACAGGTTTTAGTGTGAAGGGAGCCAATGTCTTAAAGTATCCCCTCTGCCCAAGCACAGGTAGTGAGTCACCATCAGGGTAAACACAGTGTTTTCCAGCCCTCTGCTGGCAGGACTGTTCCCTGGGCAAAGGGCCAAAACTCCATCCCACTTCCCATTTCTCCCTTTCAGTACTCATTTCAAGGGGTGGAAGCTTACCAGAGCATGCTTCGTTGGTTGATCACCTGCCATTTCTGAGACAACCTCTGTTCAAGACAAAAGGGAAGATTCAATACCTTCCTAAGGAGCCACGCTGGACACAATGCAAAGAGGCCCAAGTGATAGCTGCTGATAAAAGCACAAGAGCTTTAAACACAGCTCTCATGCCAAGCCCCATTTTGAATGGGACAAGAACTGCTACCAACTGTGCTGAAGATGCTGTGGCTGTGCTGGCTGTAGGGATCTGGGTGAGTTGTCAGGAAAATGAGGGGACACAGGCAAAAAAAATTCTCAGGGCTGAAGGTTGAGGAGCTGATATCCACAGGTTTGAATTCACAGCAAGGGGTGCTGTGAAACAGCCAGGGTTCAACACATCTCAAAAGCCCCCCCCTAAACAGCATCAAAATCATTAAGCATCGAGGCTCTGCCCTTGTCTCTGCTGGCTTTGGAGAGACACATGTTCTCACACGTTGCTGCCAGCTGCTACAAGGAGTCTGGGCTGCCAAGGAACAGGCATCGAACAAGCTGTTTTCTTACCACGTGCAGATAGGTAAAGAGTGGTCCCAGCATGGGGCAGACAAGGGTTTCGTAGTATTCTGAAGGGCAGGAGAGTACCAAGGGCTTCACAAACACACCTGCACAGACCACTTAAGGAAGAGACCAAGTGCATATGGCCAGCTGCTAGGGTGACTGCAGCACACCACCCAAACCAGACCATTCCACTGGGGGGCCAAACAACAGACACCTTGAAGCCCATCTTCTCACAGCCCTGAATTAACAAGTGGCATCTCTACACAGCAAGAGCATGAGGTATTCAGCCTCTTCCCCTAACAGTTCAGCTGAGAAAGCTGAGGGTGCTTAGCACCCATTTCCTAGCTGTGAGACTGAACGTCCAGCCCTGGAAAGTGGGCTGGGAACCCCAGATGGTCTCCCACACAAGCACAAAGTCTAGTCAGACACCCTACTGCCAAGCTCCTACACTATTCAAGCCCCCTTGACCCTCCAGAAGGCACTACCCACCTCTCGGGGACCACACAAATCCTTTGCATTTATTCTCTCTGACCCCGTGCACTGCTGTTTCTGCTCATGCCCTCCTAGGCTCGCACCTCAACCACACCAGGTGTATCCCTGTTTGTTTACCTCCTCAATCACCCTTCTTTGGCTTGGCCATACTGAAAACAATGCTAGGAAGCCACCAGGTTTTCAATTTACATGCTCCAAGCCTCCCTAGCTGGCCTGAGACAATGATGGAAGGATACGGAGCATGGGACGCAGTCTGTAATCAGGAATGTTGTTGAGGTTGATGAAAGCTGAGCTGAGGAGCTGGGTGGCAAGACCCTCAACGGTGTAGAAATCCTGTTGCATGGAGGGGCCTGCATTTCCCAGGATGTGGAAACTTCAACAAAAAACAAGTTAGTTGCAACTCTACTAGATAACAAGTACCACGCCTCTGGCCTGCAAGGTCTGCAAGTACTATCATCTTGAGATTAGATAGTTGCCATGTTCTTAAACAAACACTATAGAGGAATTTTAGCATGGTATCTCTTTTTTTCTGGGATACCTGCAGAGGGACAATGAATTAAGCATTTAAACACTAAAATGCACTTTCAAGTACTGACATATCCTAAGACACAATTAGAAGTGGCAGAGACACAAGCTAGGTCAGGATATCAGATAAGTGCTCCAATCCAACTACCTAACTGCAGAAGAGCTAAAAGCAGATCCACATTTTGAGGTACTTTTTCCAGTGACTGTGTTCCATGTGTATGCGGTAGGTTACAACCACCGAGTATAGTTCACCACTACAACCTGTACTTGGATACTATAGGATACAGCTCACATGGAAAGTCTAACTCTAGAAGAAGTCAGCACCCAGCAATAGCCTACTGCTCCAGCTGTGCAATATTGGATTGTGCGTGGGATATCTGGTGCTCTTACCAGTTGTCGTAGAGGGTACAAAAGAAGCCCTGCATCCTTTCTAAGACCGTTTTGTAAACAGGAGAGTCATAAAGCTCCAGCAGAGGCTGAGGGAGACCTGTGGGAAAGAATAAGCTTCAGCTATATTAATGAGAGAGCACAGTGCACTTTCAGAATGTGCTGGGCAGGCCCCAGCCAGCCTGACGGCAGTGACAGAAATGCTTGGCAAGATCAACGTGCAGCCAAATGGGAAGAGGTGCAGCAACCCTGGGGCAGAACCTCCCCTCAGAGGTCAGCCAAGTTCAGGTCGGTTGTACCCAGAGCAGAGGTGTTCCCACTAAGGTTGTTATAGCCCCTTCATTTCTCAAAAGCAAAATTTACTGGAGCTATCAGAATGCAGCCAGAAGCAAAGCTGACAGTTGTGCAGCTCCTCTAATAGCCCATCCCTTCAAGTTTGTATTCATCTCTGTCAGGACACAAGCTACTGCTGAACTATGATATTAAAAAGTTTAGAGCAGAGATCAAAGCCCTGCTGCTTTATGCGCAGTCATTCACAGACAGAGTTTATAGGTCACAGAAAACAGGTAAAGGAAGCATCTCCTCATTTTACAGATAAGAAATGGAGATAAGAAAGACAAAGCAACTTCCCCGAAATATTTTACTGTCTTGTCAGAACCTGAAATTAAACCCCAATTTCCAGAGTCATGGTCTACACTTTATCCACAAGGCCACCCACTTCTGCTTGGCTGGAAAGGCTTCTGTGTTCACAAGCTCAAACCTGTTTTAAGACAGTTCCAAAAGCCTCTTTCTAATACACCATCTGGAAACAAATGACAGGGCCATACTGCAGGACTTGGCTCTTGCCCTCCGGGACAGGTCTCTGCACCAGCACTCAGGGATCCTGCTGAGCACTAATTCTGCTCAAAGGCAGACAATTACAGCACCCCCAGTCTCTCCAGCCTGAAATGCCATGTTGCAGAGACCACCACCCAGCTGGGATAAGCAGTTTGGTAGGGTACCCTTCATTTCAGGCAGAGGAAACCAATTTGTCTGAGACCAATAACTTATTTAACTTCTTCATTTCAGCAGGCTCAAATCATAGCTGAGCTGTGAATACTATGAAGCTGGCTCTCCAGCCCCTTGTCACTTCCACTGCTATTGATGGACAGTTGCCTCAAATACCTCTGAGAATCTGCCCACAGATTCCTCCTGAAGAGAAGCCCCTTACCTAGGATGGCATTCTTCTCCACCTCCAGCATGTCTAAGGCCTTTGCAAACGTTTCCCCCAGCCTAGCTACCATCTCTGGTGTGTAGAGATTGTTGTGAGTCCTGAAACAGAAGAGCACTTGGTTTATACTCATGTGGGTCAACCCCTTTTGCCCTTGACAGTGGGATCCTCTCCTTCAGCTTGTGAACAGCTCCTTTGAGGCAGATGATGAGGAAGGTGAGACCAAGCACGTGTGCATGGGATCCCCCTTCCCCACCTGCAAAAATATTGGGGAAGCTGACCCGACAGAGACATGGAGTGACTCCACCTCATGTCCTGAATCTCCTGGCTGCCCCTTCCACTTATTTCAGTTCACCCCACCCCTTGCAAGCACTGGCAGTGAAAACTCCCAGCAATTCTCCAGTTGATGCTGGCAACAGCTTATTAGCTTGGCCAAAGGGATCAGAGAATGTATTTTAAAAACTGACAAGACACGGATTCTGTAATCTCAAAAGATCTTCTGCACCTGAGGCCCCTGCAGAGGGAGGGGCTGTTTCAGCTCCAAAATACACACACTGCCCCCCAGGGATGGGTCACAGTCCCCAGAATGGCAGGTGGCATTGGAGGGACTCTAGGGAGAACATCAGTCTGATCAGATGTTACTTGTGGCAGACACATGTGCCCCCTGGACAACACATCCAGCTGGGAACAATTCCGCATCATCAGGAGGCGGCCACGGTCAGCTCTCCGCGAGGAACACCAATTCAGCCACGGGTGGCTGGTTCTCGCCATCCAGGCCAAAATGGGTCCCCTCTTAGCCAGGGTACTGACACTCAGAGCTGGACTCGGCAGGGGATGTCTCTCTCACCTACCTCTCTCCTTTGAGACCTCAGACCTCCACTCTGGGTGTCGCCAGCTGCACACAGCACAAATCCTGCAGCCTCCTCCAAAACTGCAATGCCATTGTACCTGCTGCTAGAGGTGATCAAGGGCAACTCAGTATCTCCCCCTAGAGCAGCGTTTCCCAAAGCAGGGGGGTACATGGGAATGGCTGGGGGAAGGGAGCACGGACAGACTTCAGTATGTTCTCCAGAGTCTCAGCTTTCACTCATGTCTTAATGATTTTTTAATTTTTAATTTTTTTTTTTTTTTTTTTTTTTAGGCCTCTGTTCACAATCCTGGCAACCCCGATACAGTGACGTCTGCCTGAGTTTGCAGAGAACCTGAGTTAGCTCCGCAACGGCAACTATCTCATTTCTCTTTGCAAGTGTTAAATACTTCCCTGCTCACTGCACGTGAGGAAGGCAAGTATGTAAGTTTTGTAAGAAAGAGCTACACAAATGACTTCTTAATGACTCATACTCTCATTCTGGGCTGGATCTAACCCTGTGCAACAGGCCTCAAAGGGGGCACAAGCTGGTTTTACTTTCCCAAGAGGGGCTAGGGAGCAGCCCAGCCTCCACAAAAGTTTGGATAATGCTGTTCCACTGACTCAAAAAACTGTGCATTTCTCCTCGAGGCTATCCTGAAACCTAGCTACTAAAATCATCTCCTCTTGTACGTCTCCTGCCTGCTCCATGCCAATGCTGGCTTTGCCTCATGCTGGGCAGAAGGGCAGTGGGGTGAACCCAAGGACTGTGGAATTGCGGGGGTGAACCTTGAAATCCCACTGCTCTAACCCCAGCAGGATGGGTCAGACAGTCATATCCTGAAGCTGTGGTCATGGTCCTTATTTGTTTCAGAGTCCTTGAAGCATTTTCTCAAGGTTGACAGTTGGGACAGCAGATGTTCACTCACAGGCCGACCTCCCTTAATCTAAACTTTAGCAAGGTCCCAGTGGTAATGGAGAGAAAATGGCAATCAGCTGCTCCCCATGGGGGTTAAAAAAAGCATTCAACAGCCCTCACACATGATGAGGATGTAGCCCCTAGGCATGTTCCAGCTGAGACTCAGCAGTGAGCAGCACTCCTGGGCATCCCACACACAGGAGAACATGGAAAAACAAAATTGAAGAGACATTTATGCTTTAGAAGACAAGCAAAGGATATGGCAGGACTTGTGGGAGTGTATTTTCAGCAGTGGTCACAGCTCTGCTGGAAAGAGTGTCTGATGCCTAAAGAGATGGGCTTGAAGGCCAGAAGATGAGTCCTTTAGGACAGCCCATGCTTGAAGAATCCTGATCTAAAGCTGGAGCTGTCTACGCTGAAAATGCTTACAGCATCCATGTCTATCCAACAATTCTTTCACCAGCATTAATGCCTTGGTAATGTCAGCATCTCATCAAGAGGAGTTCCAAAAAAGCCTTTGTCCATGCAAAGCATTTGCTGAGCCTGACCAGTCCATTTGTAACAAAACATGAGCAAATCCCAGCACAATAAAGGTGCTGCGCCAATCAGTTCATGCAGCTACTGACTCCAGAAACACACCTTTATCTAAAGGTGGCTGGAAATCGTGATTTGGTTTTAAATTCAGGAGAGAACAATTTAAGCCAGAAGCTAGAAAGCACCTAGATGAAATGAGGTACCACAGAGGACAGGAGAATCATCACTCAAAAAGCTGCAGTGATTAACAAAGCAACCTCAAAACCCTTCAGTAAATACAGCTACCAAGACAGAGACAAGTATGGGTAGGCACAAAAAGATAGGCTGGCAGGGAAACACCACACTGTCTATGCCACTCAAAACTACCTTATTTTTTCCTTGTTACCTGGACTCCCTCTCATTCCTCTCGACTCTTTGGTCTCATCCACGACCTACCTTCAAGCTACTTACCCTGGCAAAGACCCAATGGCTTAGCACTTTTACTGCTTCTGTCTGCAAACACAGCAGAAGAATGCCACACAACATCCAGAGAGCAGCAGACCCAACTGCTCAGCCTGCAAAATACCCTTTATTTGCATACTGGTGTCTGACTTGGTGTTCAATTCAGCTGCTTAGTAAGATCTGTGCTGCTGCTATTTGCAGATCTGCTCACACAGTAACCAACACAATCTGTGAGGACTTCCACATCTACTTTCTGCATAAGCATATGAGCAACACTTGACCTTGCTTATCCCCACAGAAAGCTGCCTAATAGCACAGAGCTAAGAGAAGCATCCATCCCCAAGGAGTAATGCAACTATGTTCCTGAAGACATCCTCAACACAGGCAGCTTTCCTGACAGCCAGCCTTCCTCATATCCCTGTATTTCCTACCTGCTGACAGGCTGCTACAGATTCCACATTCTCTTGTGTAATCCATATTAAAGAGGGCCTGAGGAAGCAGTACATGGAAAAAGCACTCAAAGACGGCATAAAACACACCAGAAGCTCCATAGCACAAGCTCCATCTTCTCCAGAAAGATGTAAGCATCATCAACGTTTGCACTGAACAACTATGAGCTTGCAGTTGTCACACAAAGAGGCCTCTACATCCAGCAGCAGCCAGGAAAGGTATGAAGTGGAATATCTACTGCTCTTAATACATCATTCATTGGTTCTTGTTGGAGCATCCAGCCTTAAGAAAAGGCTGGATACCTCTGAGTGAAGCACAGGCCACTCCATGTATGTTACTATCATGTGCTCAGAAAAGATTTTGGTCTGCAGGGGAGACGCTCAAACAACACAGATGCATTATCTCAAAAAACAGCCAGGGAGCCTCCTTCTTCATGTAGATGGGGAAGCACTGGCAACACAACATAGCTCTCGTGTTTTCCTGGAGGTGGTAAACAAACAGACACAGAATTTCTGCTTCTTTACAGGTAGTTTATCATAGAGTTTGACAATAGTTTCCTAAGCTTGTTGTAACAGAGATCCCAAGTGTTTTTAATAATGCATAAGTTCTGGCAAGAACAGCAATTGCACAAGCAAGAAGTCTGTCCATTGCAGCCTGTTCAGACCTTGGGCACTGGTTTAGTTGGTCTCCCACAATACAGAGCATGTTCCAGGCTCTGGAAGAAATGGCACGAGGCTACCTCTACTTAGGCAACTCTACTCTACCCAACCTCTCCCAAAAGCTCATTGATAGGATCTTCAGCCTTCCAGGAAAAAAGGCAAAACCACTTCAAGCACAGCTCCACAGCCATAACAAGACAGTTCAACTCTGCTCACTGGCCAAAGTACCACCTGCTGTGCTACACAGAGCTTTACGATGAGAAGCACCGCTACGGTGGGCCAAGACAGCATGTGCTTGTCCTACCAGTCCAGCATGTTGCTTCTCACTAGAAGCAGCACAGTCCTGAGCTCAGTGACTACCAAACATACCTGATTAGACAGAGCTCGAGTAATAGGGCCCCTTTCCTCACAGCCCTGGGAGCTGAAAAATCTAAGTGGATCTGACAATGCCCTTTCCCAACAGGCTCCTGCCAAGGACAGAGCCTCAAGTTTTCAAGTACATAACATGTAGCGTTATCTCACAAAATTGCCCCATAAGCCTGGCAAAATCCCAGTGTCGGCAGTTACCCTGAGACAGATTCCTCCTTTATAATTCTGGGAACTGTGTTATTCAGGATTCCCCTTTTGTCTTCTCTTGCTCCCTCCTCTGGCTGCCCCAGATGTATACAACACCAGTGACGTGCAGAGAGGCACTGCAAGATAGCAACAGCCTGAGAGTATGCATCCACTGATTTCAATAGCAGACAGTGCTTCAGGAGGCTGGTGTTCATGTTCAGCAAAACCAGCTTAATTTAACACTGAAGAGAGAACAACACAAACAGGATGTGATGAGAGCTGGGACTGCCCTGGTGGTGACTGGAGAGGTGGCCTTGTAGGGGCTGAGGGCAGAGCAGAGATGTTAGTCGAGAAACGATTAACCGGGTGGCAGATATACAGCAGTGGAGGTGGGGGAGGCAACCCCAGCCCAAGCTCCCATTGGCTTTGATGGACTCTTGTAGGCCAGGCCAATGAACATTCAGAAGGCTCCAGTTTCCCCAGTGCCATTCCCCACTGTGAACAGTCAGGAACAGTACTTGGGCACCTGCACCAGCCTATGTTCCCGCTGGCTTCACTGGGAGAACATGCTCTGAGCATTTCATGTATTTATCACAGTTTGGCTTTCAGAGATTCTTAAGTCAACATAAATGATTCCAAGTCAACTTGACCCACCTTATAAGAGCAAGTAAATTGTCAAGAAGCTTCAGGACCTGCTCAGTGCAGGGATTACGGTAGACTGGACTTCCACTGGGCATGTATCCCACCAAGAATCCTCCAGCTTTCGCCTCTTCAGTAGCAGCAGGCCAACGAGCTCGTTTCACAACTCCCAAAATGGTGTATACGCAAAAGCTTATCTGCAGCAAGAGATGCGGAGAGAGTGTTTCTTAGCCAGAGCACAACGTGAATAAATAGGTTTTCAGAGAAACCCATCACCATCCCATCTCAAAGGGAACGCTCTACAGTGAGCCTAATCTGGTGATAGGAACAAACTCTGGTGGGTTTGCTGCCAAGAAAATGCAGCAAACTATCATGCTACATTCTGTCATCTTCAGTGACCCTTCGCTGTGGCAGGACAGCCTAGGAACTTGCTATTAGACAAAGCAGCAATGCATACGGTCTCATGAGTATGCAAGCAACCAGGTAGGTTGCCCTCTAAAAGGAAGGGTCTATACCATCAGTTCCTCATCTCCTTCATGTGCTGGGACAGATGTAGAAATCTGTGATGACACAGTGGTCAAACTGCATTAGCCCCAAATCACAAGCACAGCTCTGTGGACTGCATTTCAGTGTTTTCTACAGACCTAAAGATAGCAACTCCATTTGCAGGCTGTCCAAGAATGAAGACATTTCACTAACAACTCGAACAACACAAATCTCCTCGGATGAATTTTAATTATATTCCATGATGCAGTCTCAGCATGACGCTTTCCATACTGCCTCGCTCAAAAAGCACAATTCACTGCACCATATTTCCAAAAATCACGTAAACCAGTGCTTCTCCAAAACCAAACTCTGCTGCACAAAGAGTAGGGAATAGTGTGCTTCACTCTGCTAATAATCTGGTTTTGCATGGCCTACACGCTTATTACTGTAGCTTAAAGAGGCAAAAGCCAGCCTGTTATTCTGCAATCTGAAAAACCTACTGATCCGCACCCTAAAGAAGTAGATGATCAGGAGAGATCTTGTGTGTAACCACAACAGAAATGGGGGATGGAAGGAGGCAAGTCCCATCTCGCTAAGGATTACACCTCTCCTGGTATGATACTCACTCTGGAGCGGTTCAGGCCACTAGGATCTTCCAAGACTGGATCGGCAATTTTGTTGTCTGCACCCACATAGGAGATAAAGGCTTCAGGATCTGAGAGGACTCTGGCGGCAGCAAAAGACAGCAATGGGGATTATTGTTTGTACCAGGGAATTTGAGCTTCGCTTCGCACTGGCAATAAACATCTTAACAAATACAGAGCAGGTTAGAGAGACTAGCTAGTGCTCCACACTGTACGTGGGAACATGATAAAAAGCACCAGAGACGTGTGCACTCTCCAAATGTCTCCAGTTCTCTTGGGCCATGGGGACCTAAAACCTTTGAATCTCTTATGAAGATAGCCCTGCTGGGAAAACTCTTGTGCATGCCCAGCTGCCTAGGGCTGCAGGACCCCTCAGCTTTAGTAAGGAGAGCTCAGCTTCCTAGCTTCTCCTGGAGATGAGCAAAGACATCTTTTATTTCTCATTTTCTGCAAATGCTTTGAGCATGCTGGGAAGTGTTCCTCTATCACCGTAAACAACTCTTACCTAGCAATTTTCAACAAACAGCATTTAGACTCAGTTGGCAGTTTCTGAACTGCAGGAGAGCTATTACCACAATGACTGCCCACAGCACAGGAGGTCACAAGGCACCCCACCAGCCTCATTTGGTTTGCGGCATTCCTTTATTGGGCACGACATTACCTCTTCAACACCTCCAGCTCAAAGCTCAGAAAAATGACCCATACCTCTGCATCTCTGGGGAGAGCCATAAGCCAGCAACAGGAGCCATGAGCTCCTCCAGGAAAGCTTTCTGCCGTTCATAGTCCTTGAACTGGTTGCTGATGAGGACGAGGGCCTCCATAAGAGCACACTTCTCCATCTGCGTCAGAAGTAGCTCATTGGAGAGCAGCTGCTTCACGTGGTTGTACAACATCTCAAAGTTTGGCTAGAAAACACATCCAAGTGGAAGAGCGTCATGCATTTGGTGTGCAGGAGGGCCACTGGGGGAGGCAGAGGCGGGGTGTACTGTACTACGCAGAACAGCTGGAGTTACCTTTTATCTACATAACCATCTCCTCCTCAGTCTTAAGTTTCTCTGAATGTTCAGTCTAAAAGAACCTCTTTTCTTCCCTGCCCTCTATCATCATCCTGCATCCAGTTTACTTTAGTCTCCAGAATGACTGAAATAAGCAGAGGAAATCTCTCTTCTAGGCAGTCATATCCCTTACAGCAGTGTCACACCTCAAAATAGTTCTGGTGCTTTTATTTGCTCACAGAAAGTACCTCACTCCCTTGGCTCTCAAGTGCCAGACTTAGGACTCTTCCATCTCTTTGCTCACAGCTAGGTTAATAACGATTCATACGGTTATCACTATCTCCACAGGAACGGTTGAGTTTCTTCCCTACCCACCCTAGTTGCAACCATGCCTTCCTGTAACTTTGTATAAGCATTAGCAATCATCCCCTACAGCAAAGTCATCTGGAACATATTTTGGGGCAGCTCTGGGCCCTCGGCTCTTCCAGTGAGGCCGTTTGACTGGCCATGGGAAAGAGAAAGCTGTAGTTCAAGGACCAGTAGAGTGGGACAAAGACAAACCTGCTAGTTCTTAGCAGCTATTGCAGAATGCAGACTGGAACTCCTAAATTACCTTAATTAGCAACCTCAAAAAATGTCTTTGTTTAAACTAGCAATGTCCTACGGTGCTCTCATAAACCTAGAGCCACTCTGCACAAACACCGCTAAAGAAAGGAGTTCAGAGCTATGCATGTTGCATGCAGGCTGTTTAGTTCAGCAAGACCAAACAAAACACCGGCTCATGGATTTTAAACGTATCTGATTCTTCTAGTCTCCTCAAGCTAATCCAGAAAACAAATACTCTCCTCTTGCTCCTACATTCTGTTAACTAACGGAAGAAAGTCTGGAGATTAGTCATTGCTAGCTAAGGAATCAATTGAGACTACCACAAGTGATAAAATGGAAATTCAGCAAACATTCCCATAAAACGGGTCTAGTGCTGCTTGTATCCTCCTCCTCATCCCTCTTGCATTTAACTCATCGCCTTTTCGTTTAACTCATCACTTTACAATTCAACTCTTCAGGCAGAAAATTTTTCGGGGGCGGAGGGGGGAAGAAGGGAGGTGCAGGGAATAAAACACTTTGCCATCTGCACAGCAGGAATGTTTCTTGGAAGAAAAACAGAGGCTGTAGCCAAGGAAGCTGAAGATTCCACAAAATCCAGCTGAAATTGAGACAAGACTCTTCATGATACAGTTGAATTTACATACCAGGACAAGCTGAGGGTAATCCCGACACATCTTTATGATTGAGGAGCACGCATGCCTTCTCACATTCTTCACTGCTCGAGTTCTAGGAGCCTGGACAGACATAACAAACTTCAATGCAACAAAACAAAAGTTCAGACAAATGCAGGGTATTTTCAAAAGACAAATGCATTACATACAGTTTTCTGCACTGTTGAGTACAGATCAAAAAAGCATTTCCACACCCCCCACCCCAAACAATCACACAACAACCAAACTTCCTCTGGAGCAGTAGCCAACCCAAGAAGCCCATGTTCGAACAAGCTGTGCTCAAGGGGAGAGGATGCCATGGATCTTACTCACTATTTCAAGACTCCAAGAATCCCCTAGGTAGCTGGCAGCTTTACAGCCTCCTTCACAGCCACGTATACCAACCACTGAAGAGTACCCACAGCTAATGAAGGGATTTCGCTCTCACAAAGGCCAACATAGACTTTGGGACTAAGTGCACTGGCCTTAGACCACACCTGTGGCCTTCTAAGTTTGTGAGCCAAAGCTTATTATGCTATGTCAACTAAGAACAGATCAGTTATATCTAGACTTCCCAGCCCTTTCCAGGAGCAGGACTATACTTGAGAAGCCTACTACAGTGGAGTCTTCAGACTCAGCATGTGCTCAAACAGAGTATGATTTGATCCAACTGTTATAGCTTATTAATAGACAATAATTCAGACATACCTTACTTTCTTCTATAACTTCAAAGGTAACCGAAGTGAACAGCTGTGAGAAAAGAGAGGAAAAATCCAAAACCTCATGTCATTTGTTAATATCTAGCACTCGTGTGTTTTGAGCTCAAGGAATAGATCATAAGACTTTGGTGCAATTTCATTAAAGTCAGTGAAGAACCCTTGACTAAGTTGACAGATGAATCATCAGCACAGTGAGGCCTTGAAATAAAACATGGTGTTTACT